>NW_028327171.1:90666965-90969995 GCF_987537825.1 Furipterus horrens
GTTTAGAAGAAACTAAACCTGTGGACACCTTGATCTTGAACTTCCAGCCTCCAGAACTGTGAGAAAATAAATTTTTATTGTTGTAGCCACCCAGTATGCAGTATTTTCTTATGGCAGCCCTTGCAAATTGATAACATTGTTACATAAGAGTATAGTAAAAATAAAATCCCCTATTGGTTCCTACTCTATTCTAAGAAGGCTTAAAGGCAGGAAGCAAACAGAAATCACTCAGCTAGTTTCATTTCTCAACCAAAGAGATGAATAAAGTGAGTAAAAGCAAATCCATACTTCTAGATGATAACTGTGCTGCATTTCTGATTGCTACCACTATAAAGTTATTGACAAAGATTTTTGTGACAGATCCTCCTTCCATGCCCTGTATTGCTTCTCTTCTCCCTACCAATTATCTGCCAACACAGCCACTGGCCGCACATCTGTACCTGCAGGTGTCAAAGGGTTTGATGTCACAGCACAGAGCAAGTACCAGAAGGTAGTAGTAAGACATGATTTTGACTCCAGATTACAGGGAATTGATTAGCTATATTTTTCCTTTTTATTTACCACATATTAATGGCTCCTTCTTCACAGGAAAAAAAAAATAAGAGAAAAGGAGCAGTGGGAAGAAGAGGTTGCAAAAACCTACAGATCTGAATCTGGCATTTGGTCAAAAGAGGCCATCAATATACTAGAGATTAGTTCAAGTGCCATGGGGTAATCTGGCAGGAAACCTCCCAAATCAGCCTTTGCCAGTCTGGAGTGACTATGGGTAGAAAAAAATGACTGGTGGTATATTTAGAAACAGAGGGCCTGAGACAGTTCCAGACATTCTCCAGTGCGTAGGTGTTCCATATAAGTAATTCAGAGGCTTCCTTTGTCCCAGAGGGAATAGCTGAGGCTACTGGCTAGTGAATTCACCTGCAGGAATAGCACATTGCAAGAAGTGAACCCAAGGAAGGGAGCGGAAGGGCCAACTGACAGGTTGGAGTTAAATGGGAGTCAGAGCCAAACTGCAGGTACCCAGGGCATCAGAAAAGCACAGGTGGGGAAGGAAGAAATGGTCAAGGGCAGCCCAACAATTTAGAGCCCACTGCACATTTGGCGCTCTGTGAACCGTAGCAGACATGGCAGACATAGAGGCAACGAGGCAGAGGTCTCTGCCCACATACAAGCAGGACAAGACACCCTGATGGAGAGGACTGGCTGGATGGGAGCCTCCTCGTGCCCCCATTCTCTGATCCTCACCCTCCATTCTGAGAACATATTCTTCTACTGCACCAGCCTGCCCTTCTGGGAAGAAAGCGGAGGGTGGCACTACTTGAAAGAAAACAAACAGCCCAGATAGTGAGTTTGAACTTTGAACAGAAGGAATATTAATCTAAAAGAGGCTGTTTTGGCCAGAAGAGGCTTAATTATCTTTAATTGTCAGGTTTTTTTTTCCCCTAAAAGGGGTCACAACGTAAGATAAAATCAGTTACAGAAAAACTTTAAAGCTCCTTTTATTACTCACAGGAGTTGTTCCATATCCTTCTATCCCTCCTTCTTATATTTTAGACTTCTGAAAAATAAAGTATGAATGTACAAGACCCTCTGGCAGCCTCCTGAACAGACCACTTTATAAAAAGATGGATGCGTGCAGCTTGCTGCTGCAGCACATGGGTGAATGAATATTACCGGTGTGTGTGTGAACTGCAGGCCACAGAGTCTGCCCTGCAGACTGAGCAGTGAGGGCTTCTGGGAGTGAACGTGCAGACAAGGGAAGATGTGGGCATCCACATTCCGAGAGGAGCCCCTGAACCTTAGCTTCAATACCATCACTGACATATAGTTTGTTTTTTGGGGCTGTATTATTGAGAGAGGTGCCGAAAATGTAGAAAGAGGACAGAAGAAAGATTTTCATCCTTCTTTATTAAAAACCACATATTTTTCATGCATCCTTCAATACTTCAAGGGCAACTAGAACTGGGCATCTTACCTGGTTTTCATGTTCCTAGTTGCCTTTTGAATGTATCATATTGCTGTAAGTAGATGCAGATGCTTCAGTTTATTGTTAATGCCTCAAGGCATTTTTAGGAAAAGTGCACAAAGCTTTTAAAACTTACTCTGTGTTATACCTTCAGCTAAGGAAAGATATAAATGTGCTACTGAATTTAGATCTTGCTTTTATAACCAACTGACTTACTAAAATGGGCAAGACGCACTCTTGGAATGTTATTTCAGTGCTAACAATCCCTCATTAGTTGGATCAAGAATTACGTCTCAGCAAAATTGATAAGAAGCTTATAAACTATCTTATTAATCTGCAAATAATGAGACTTGTAGGCATATTATATCTAGTTCATGTCAATAGAAGTGAAAATTTCTCTGGAATCTTTCCACAAAAATATCTATTCAACTACTCTACTTTCTTGGCACAGAATCCTAACTGCAATTGTCAGCAAAAATTCCCTCAATTCAGGTAATTATGTGTAGCAACATCTGGGGAAGGTTAAATAGGTATTTTCTAAAGATAAACAAAGTTGTAAAAATGATTAAATGCACACTATAGATTATAGAAGAATAATTGCATAGTTTAAAATTCAATATATTCACTTGTAACCCACGAGGCTTCCCTTCTGTCCTCCCAAACATGCTTTTAAAGTAGACTTGGTATGTCATGTCTCTCACTGTTACTGAGCAAACCAGGGCCTGTTTACATAACATCTTGGTGTATGACCCAACAATTAGTGTTGAGAAAAACAGGTCTGTAATTATAATATTTCAACTTCGGGGAGTGGGGGTTGCTGAGAGCACTTCTGCTTGGAGCTCTGTTCTCCCACGGCACCCAGCACTACCCTTGCTCCCCAAAAGGCTATAAACCAAAACCAAGTCCAATAGTTCCATCCCGTATCTGTCACCTCTCTCCTTCAGGATCTGAGGTACATAGTCCTCAGCCCCCATGTAATAGTCCAGAAAAGTACACGCTGTGTTGCACTGGATCATGGTAAAGTCCAGGAAAGGCACAAGTCCTAAGAAAGTGTCCTTTCCATATGTCCTGAGTTCCAAGAATCCAGGTAGAGTCCAGGTCTGCAAGGCAGAGTGCTTGATGGCTTCAGAGTCAGCTAGAGCAGGTACAATCAAAGCGGCAGCCTGCCTGCTTTCCTCCTAGCCCAGGCCGCATGGCTGAATCCTGACTACAAAATGCATAGCTACTTCTTGTTTCCCACATGGCTGCTACAAACTGCTCTTCCATCATGGCACCCCTCTGTCATGCTTCTCTCTCAAGGCTGCCCACCCTTCTTTTAAATCCTAAAAGTCACATACACCTTTTGTCCTGGGGAGGTAGCACAGCTATCATCTAGGTACCAGCTTGCCATCAGTATGAAAAGTACCTTAAAAGCTGTATTATTTCCTTCTCCTACCCCCCCAAACAATGGGCTGTGGGGAATACCTGTACCCCGTTTCAATACACGAATGTAACTACAAACTTATAAAATTCAGCTTTCAATGAAGTGTCCATGTGGAAATGAAAAAGAGGGTTCCCCTGTGTTCTACCCAGCAAAACATCAAAATGCTCATCTTTAAAATGCTTTTCTTTCACCCCAGACCTCCTGTCCAACTTCAGATCCATGACCTCTTCTCTACGTCTATAGCCTCCTCTCTGCTCCCAGAACTACCTTCCCCAAAGCCTTAATCCACTTTCTTTAAATTGAGCAATTTGATTCATCCTTAACTCTCCCAGTTTGTATCCTGACCCATTGTCCACCTCAGCAAAATAAAGTTCCTCCCAAAAGGTCTACCCTCATTAGATTTCGAGAGTACTATTAAAAGATAAACTATGTTAGACTAAGTTTTAAGACTTCATTTAATCATTTATCAATTGTAATTGGGCAGCACCAAATTGGAAGTGACTCAGGACATTCCTCCAGCAAGAGCCTAGAGAAAGATATACAAAGTCTTTTTGTGCAAGCCAAAGAAAGGAACTTATTTAATTGGTTAGAGCTTGGTTATATGTGACTGGCTTTCTCAGCATTGTGGCTTTGCAATCTTGAGACATTTACAGACTTACATTTTGGTTTGCTTAGTTTGGTTAACCGCCTCAGCATTAAGGCAACCTCAATTTAATGGTCTCTTTGTTTAATTAATTAACCCGATTTTAAAAATTAACAAAGGGTTTGTTACTGATAGGGAAGATAAGCTTCACTAACCCACCAACACACCTACCCTCTCACTCACTCACCTCTAAGGCATGCAGGCAGGTCCTGGGCTAAGCATTCTGGGGAAGCCAGGAAGCCAGAGGAAATGACTCGGCACTATGCTAATTTGGTTTCTGGCCCCTATTAGACATCTAATTCTTTTCATGTGTCTACATTTGACACTAATTATACCCTCCCACAAATATCTATTGAAGTAATTACTTCTTCTTATCAATGTTTTCAGTACAATTCAAAAGTAACTTTGGGTCTCTTTATAACAAATCATTTCCACGTGGTCTTCCCTAACTGCATTCTTTGATAGTGTTTTCTTCCCTAACACCTTGCAAAATCCTTGCTGCTGGCATTTATTATCAGGAAAACTTCTCTCAGCACTGCACAGTCTCCACTGTGAGCCTCTTGTTTTTCTTTTCTGCAGTATTATGTCTCTTATCCACCATTAGCCATGCCAGTGGGCAGATTTTTATCTCACTCTTGTTCTAGTAGAATTTTCAGGCTGCAATTACACAGAAAAAAGTTATACCTCTTGATCAGTTAAGATCTCTATGAAATATTCTATTTATCAGCATTAAATAATCCCCAAATGTAACCACTAGCGATTTTCTCTTTAGCTATTTCCTTCACTTCTTTCTGAGATACTGAGGCTATGGGAGTCACCAATATTTTTGAGATGAGTCAGAAGGGAGCCTCCCCCTAGCAGTCCAAGTCACTCACCCCAAGTAGCCAAGCTTTCCTCAAGTTGGTACAAAGCAAATACACATAGATGAACTGAAACTATAAAAATGAATATTGATATTAATCACCCCAAATATAAAATCACTGAGAGAGCTGCTAGGCTAATTACCTTCTAATTATTGCCTAAAACTAATGGGCTTTGGTTAGAGATACTCAAAGCTGAGTGTTCTGCTATTCCTCTAAAACCACTAAGAGCTTCAAAAGAATTCTTATAATTTTGAAACTTTGTTATTGGCTTATGCCAGAATTCACAGCAGCTGTGGACTCTCAAGCTCCTTGAAACCCACACTCTTAGACACCCTATGAAGTTAAACACCCTACACTGTAGGACCCAAACAAAAATAGGCTACCCTTTAAAAGTCCGTTCAAATTTGCCATTATTTAAGCCTTGGCCAGGAAACAAGCTAAATTATGTCTTTGAATGCCACTTCATTTGTCCAAATCTCGATTCTTTTTCACTGCTTAGTCTTCTGTTAACTATTTTCAATCACTCAATATTTAGGGTTTTTTATAAAGCATTTGAAGTTTAAAATAACTCTCAGAAGTCAATGGTTTTTATGAACTATTTCACTTACAAACATGGCTCACATAAAAGTTTCTACAGATACAAAAGAATTTCAGTAGTTCCTGGTTCCATGGCTTTTAGCTCTTAAATGATAAAGCTACAATGTTTTCTCTATTAAAAACTTACCTGCCCAACCAGTGTGATCCTGAGTCTCTCCTCCCTTGCCCAGGATAAAGTCCTTAAGTATTAAAGGAGCATTCACTTTATATAGATACCAATACATGGCTAAAACGAATCCAGCAGCATAAAATACAGGACTTGTGGGGAAGCTTGAGGCTGATCTGCAGGTGAGTACAGGCATTTGTCCCAAATCTTTTTTGTTAGTCCCAAAATGTCAGCTTGGACAGTAGAAGAATCATTAAAGTGCACTGTGTCAGCCATTCTTGATGGGTAGACATGTCAGAGCAGAACAACATATTGAACTCATCTACCCAGCAGCTCTTTTCCTCAAAAGTCTAAAAAGAGCAGCTTCATGTATTCCAAAACTTTGGTTTCTTTCCTCGCAGCAAGGACACCTAGCCTAAAGAGAAGTAAAGATTATATCCATGCCAATTTGCATACATTCAAGTTTCTACAGCTAAACAGAATCCTGTTGGAACTTAAAGAAATCAAGTAATGAGTACTAAAAATATATCTTCTGAATTGTTTTTATTGTTCTATGTTATTATTAAGAATCTGCACTTGAATGAGTTTAATTAATAATCTATGCTAATTTGTGCATAGTTTGACCACATAAGCACTCATAAAACTGTAAGACAGATGAGGTATATATTTTCAGGCTTGCGGATTCAGGTTTGTGGAACACATAGTTTCCACCTGTCTTCAGCTCATTTCAGCATAAAATGGAAGATGCATTCACAGCAAACAGCCCGGGATGGAAAAGAGAAACAGGGACATGTTTCTCATTAATAGAAAAAAAAAAATCTCTTTTTTCTCACTTCTTCAAATTACATAAAAAAGGTTTTCTCTCTACTTTCATAATATTATTACTTAATTACCAAAGTAATATCACCTGAGCCTCCTCAAGATGGTGGTGTAGGAGGACCCTGAACTCAACTCCTCCCACAGACACACAGAATATGCACCTGCATATAGAGCAAGTCCTCCTGAAGAAGAACTGAAGGATGATTAAGCAGCTTCTATATAACAAACAATAAAGGGTCCACACAGAGAGAGTGGGAAGTACTGAGACACAGTAATGACAGAAACCCAGCCCCAGTTCAGCAACCTGCAGTAGGAAGGAATATCACTGAAGTTGTGTACAGAGTCATCTGCCATGGGACACAGCAAGATACAGCATAGTGGAAGGAAATCCACTAGCTAAGCTGAGAGCAACTGCTAAATGAGAAGGGAGCCACTGGAAGTCTCTCTGGGATGGAAGGTGGCAGCAAGTGCCATTTTTATGTTCTCCTTATATCTTGATAGCATGGACAGGGGCACAGTTCAGGCACCCCAGCTGGCCTTCCAAGGATGTCCAATTATTCTCTGGGCCCCTGGCTCACAGAAGCTCCAGTCATCTTCTAAATGTGACCCCCAAGCATCCCAGAACACTCCCAGGCTGTGCCCAATACAGACATTCCACCAAGGTGGCTCCCACACAGCACACCCCAGGACCCCCACAGCCAATGCATGCTCCAGTTTGAGCCATCTTGCCAAAGCAGCCCTTGCATGTTACACCCTGGGACCCCAAGCCTGCACACGCCCAGCTCCAACTATTCCACCAGAACAGCCTCGGAACAGCACACCCCAGTATCCCACAGCCTGTGTCCACAGCTCTAGCTATCCTGCCAAGGAAGCCCTGGCACAATATATTCCAGACCCCTGTGGCCTGCAACTGACCCAGCATCTTACCAAGGTGGCACTAGCATGGCATGCCCCAGGACGCCCCAGCCCATGCACACCCAGCCCCAGTGGACCAACCAAGGCAGCTCTGTCATGATGCACTCCAAGACCTTCCTGGCCAGCGTCTGAGCCGACCAACCTGCCAAGGCAGTTCCAGCATGACATGCCCTGGGAATTACCTCCTGCCCTATTCACACTGGCTCCAGCTGTCCTGGGCTCAGCACAGTGCATCCTGGGACTCACACCCAACCTACACCCACTCTAGCTCCAACCCACCTGCCAAAGCCACCCCTCACTCAGTCTACATAGGGGTTACTCCTACAAAAGGCCACTCCTTCAAGATTAGGAGAGGCAGCTGTTTCACCTAATTCATAGAAACAAACACATAAAGTCAAAAAATAAGGAGATAGAAAAAATATGTGCCAAATAAAAAAATCAAAGTAAACCTATAGGAGAAAACAACTCTAATTAAATAGAGATAAGTAATTTTCCTGATAAAGAGTTCAAAATGGTCAGAAAGATTCTCACTGAACTCAGAAGAAAAATGAAGGAACACAGTGAAAATTTCAGCAAAGAGTTAGAAAATACAAGAATCAATCTGAGCTGAAAAACATAACAACTGAAATGAAAAATACACTCGAGGGAATCAACATCATATTAGATGATAGAGTGATATGGAAGACAGACTAGTGGAAATTACCCAACCAGAACAGCAATGAGAAGAAAGACTGTTTAAAAATAAATTAAGGGACCTCTGGACAACATCAGTGTACTAACATTTGCATTTTAGGTGTTCCAGAAGGAGAAGAGAAAGAGAAAGAATCAGAAATCTTATCTGAAAAAATAATATCTGAAAATTTCCCTAACTTGGGTAAGGGAATGGACATACAGGTCCAGGAAGTACAGAGTCTCAAATAGAAAGAACCCAAACAGATCCACAGCAAAACACATTATAATTAAAATGGCAAAAGTTAAAAATGAAGATTTAAAGAAGCAAGAGAAAAACAGGGAGTCACATGCAAGGAAAACCCCCAAGACTATAAACTGATTTTCAGCAGAAACTTTCCAAGTCAGAAGAGAATGGCAAGATATATTTTAAGTGCTGGAAGGAAAATCCTGACAACCAATAATATTCTATCCAACTAGGAAATCACTCAGAACTAAATGTAAGGTAGTTTCCCAGACAAGCAAAAATTAAAGGTGTTCATCACCAGTAAACCAGCCTTACAAGAAATATTAAAGGTTTTTCTCTAAGCATTAAAAAAGACCACAACTAAATAAGACATACATGAAAGAAAAAAAATTCCCTGGTAAAGATAAATAGTAAGGACAGCAGATCATCTCGTTAAAAAACTAGTATGAAGATTAAAGACAAAGGTAGTAAAATCAACTATAAGTACAATAAATTAGTGATTGGGGGATACAAAAATAAAACGATGTAAAATATAACATTGAAAACATAAAATGTGAGGGGAGTAAAATGGTAGTGCATTTAGAATGCATTCAAACTTAACTATCCGCTTAAAATAAACCATTATATATAGAGATCAATATATATGAACCTCATGGTAACCACAAACAAACAAAACAAAACAAAAAAAAATAACTACAATAGATACACAAAGAGAAAGAAACCCAAACATAACATTAAAGAAAACCATCAAACCACAAAGGAAGAGACCAAGAGAAAATGGAGAGAAGAGAGAACTACAAAAACAAGCAAGATGCTGGCTCAGTGGATTGAGCGTCAGCCTATGAACCAAGTGTCGCTGGTTCAATTCCCAGTCAGGGCACATGACTAGGTTGCACATTAGGTCCCCAGTTGGGGGCGCGAGTGATAGGCGACCACACAGTGATGTTTCTCTCTCTCTCTCTTTCTCCTTTCCCCTTTCTCTATAAATAAATAAATAAATAAATAAATAAATAAATAAATAAATAAATAAAATTGTTAAAAAAAAAAAAACAAGCAAGAGGCAATTAAGAAAATGGCAATAAGTACATCCCTTCGATAATTACTTTAAATGTAAATGAACTGGGTGATCAAATAAAAAGAGATAGAGTAGCTAAATAGATTTTTAAAAGCAACAATATGCTGCCCATAAGAGACTCATGTCAGATCTAAAGATACATACAGATTGAAAGTGAAGAGATTGGTGAAGGTACTCCATGCCAATGGAAACAAATAGAAAGCCAAAGTAGCCATACTCATATCAGACAACAAACTTAAAAACAAAGACTGTAACAAAGGACAAAAAAGAGTATTACATAATGGTAAAGGGGTCAATACAAGAGGATATTAATTTGTAAATATTCATGTACTCAACATAAAAGCACCTAAATATATAAAGTAAATATTAATGGACATGAAGGCCAAAACTGACAATAATACAATAATAACAGAGGACTTTAATACTCCACTTTCATCAATGGATAGGTCATCCAGACAGGAAATCAACAATGAAATAGTAGCCTTACATGGCAGATAAGATCAGAAGGACTTAATAGTTATACACAGAACATTTCATCCAAAACTTGAGAAAAAAAACAACATTCTTTTTAAGTGCACATGGAACACTCTCTAGGATATGTAACATGTTAGGTCACATAACAAGTCTCAATAAATTCAAGAAGACTGAAATCCCATCAAGCATCTTTTCTGACCAAAACGATATGAAACTAGAAATCCATTATAAGAACATGCTAGCAAGCAACCAATAATTCAACCATGAATTCAAAGAAGAAATAAAAAAATACCTTTATACAAATGAAAATGAAAATATAACTTTCCAAAACCTACGGGCATGTAGCAAAAGCAGTTATAAGAGGAAAGTTCATAGTGATACAGTCCCACCTCAGGAAACAAGAAAAATTCAAAATAAACACTCTAACTTTACACCTTAAGAAACTAGAAAAAGAAGAACAAACAAAGGCCAGTTAATAGAAGGAAGGAAATAAAGATCATGGCAGAAATAAATAAAATGAAGACTAAACAGACCAATGACACAAAAAGCTGGTTCACTGAAAAGATAAACAAATTTAATAAACCCTTAGTCAGTCTCATCACGAAAAAAAAGAGAAGGGGCCTAAATACATAAAATCAGAAATGAAAGAAGAGATGTTACAACTGACATCACAGAAATACAAAGGATCACAAGAGACTATTACAAACAATTAAACACCAACAAATTGTAAAACTGAGAAAAAATTAGTAAATTCCTGGAAATGTACAACCCTCCAAAACTGAATCATGAAGAATTAGAAAATCTGAAAAGATTGATTACAAGTAATAAAATTGAATCAGTAATTTTAAAACTTCCAAAAAAGCAAAAGTCCAGGACCAGATGGCTTCACAGATGAATCCTACCAAACTCATTTTGTGAGGCCAGCATTACCTTCCTACCAAAGCCAGGCAAAGACACTACAAAAAGAAAATTATAGGCCAATATCCCAGATGAACATAGATACAAAAATCCTCAACAAAATACTAGCAAGCTGAATTCAACAACACATTAAAAGGATCATATATCATGATCAAGTGGGATTTATTCCAGGGCTGCAATGACTGTTCAACATCCACGAATCAATCAATGTGATACAAATATTAAGAAAGCAAAAGATAAGAATCATATTATCATCCCAATAGACTCAAAAAAGGCATTTGACAAAAATTCAGTATCCATTTATGATTAAAAACTCAACAAAGTGGGTATAGAAGAAATGTAACTCAAGATAATAAAGACCATCTCTGACAAACCCATAGCTAACATCATACGCAATGATGGAAAGCTGAAAATTTCCTCCAAGATCAGAAACAAGACAATGATGTTCACTTTTGCCACTTTTATTTAATGTATTATTGGAAGTCCTAGATATTAGGGAAGAAAAAGAAATACAAGGCATCCAAATTATGAAAGAATGATTCGTCGTCGTCGGCAGCCATCCGTCTCGAGAGACGATGGCGTAGCTTCTTGAGAGTCTATCTGCACCGCCGAGAATGGCTGTGCAGTCCGATTCGGGAGTGACAATCCCTGCCGCACTTGGTACAGGTGAAGGCAGATGGCCGTTGTTGCTGCTGTTGACGCTGCTTCCGCCTCGATTTTTTCTGGGCCGCCTCCTCGTTGCGCACAGCCTCCGCGCGTGTCGTACCTTGCCTGACCGCGAGCCTCCAGGCTAGGCGGTCGTCTGCTTGAACTTCCCATGTGTTGAGATTGATGGAGCATTGTGTCATGTCCTTTTTGCAGATGTCTTTGAACCGCAGTTTTGGGCGCCCTGTCATCCTCTTGCCTTCTGCTAGCTCGCCGTAGAGGAGGTCTTTGGGGATACGGCCTGCATCCATTCTTTTGACATGGCCGAGCCACCTGAGGCGTCTCTCACTAAGAACTGCATGCAAACTGCTCATATTGGCTCGCTTCAGCACCTCGGTGTTGGGGACCTTATCCTGCCAGGCGACATGCAGGACGCGTCGCAGGCACCTCATGTGGAAGCTGTTGAGTTTCCTTTCGTGCCTTGCGTAGGTGGTCCACGTCTCGCTGCCATAGAGGAGAGTGCTGAGTACGCAGGCTTGGTAGATGTGCAGTCTGGTTTTCTCAGTGAGGCTGGAATTGTTCCACGCTCGCTGGTTCAGTCTGGCCATAACTGTGGCTGCCCTGGCGATTCTCCGGTTGACCTCCAAGTCGACTGACAGAGAGCTCGAGATGGTGGACCCGAGGTAAGTGAAGTCGTTGACAACCTCCAGGGTGTATCCGTCGATGGTGATGCATGGGGGAGTCCCCGTGCCTTGAGCCATAACATTCGTCTTCGTCAGGCTGATGGCTAGTCCGAACTCCTTGCATGCGTGGGTAAGGCAAGTGACTAGCTGCTAGAGTCCCTCTTCGGAGTGTGATGTCAAAGCTGCGTCGTCGGCGAAGAGCATCTCACGGATGAGCACCTCTTTGACTTTGGTCTTGGCTCGTAGACGGGCCAGGTTGTAGAGCTTGCCATCAGATCTGGTGTGAATGAAGACACCCTCGCTGCAGTCCTTAAAGGCGTATTGGAGGAGCATGGAGAAGAAGATTCCGAACAACGTAGGCGCGAGGACGCAGCCCTGCTTTACTCCGCTGCTGACTGGGAAGGCCTCAGAGGTTGCGCCATTGTAGGACACCGTGCTGTGCATGTTGTCGTGAAAGGACATGACCACAGCAAGCAGATGTGGTGGACAGCCAATCTTCCGTAGCAAGCTGAAGAGTCCGCTTCGACTGACCAGATTAAACGCCTTCATGAGGTCGATAAAGGCGAGGTAGAGTGGTTTATGCTGCTCGTGACACTTCTC
The DNA here is from genome assembly GCF_987537825.1 of Furipterus horrens. NCBI lineage: Eukaryota > Metazoa > Chordata > Mammalia > Chiroptera > Furipteridae > Furipterus > Furipterus horrens. The sequence goes on from NW_028327171.1 coordinate 90,679,606, forward strand.
CTGCAGCTGGCATAGGGAAAAGATCATGTCCACTGTTGATCGGCCAGCTCTGAAGCCACACTGGGACTCTGGGTAGACGCGGGAGGCAAGGGTCTGCAGGCGGGCAAGAGCGACCCGGGCGAATACTTTGCCGACGACGCTGAGGAGAGAGATGCCCTGGTAGTTGTTGCAGTCGCTGCGGTCTCCTTTGTTCTTGTACATGGTGATAATGTTGGCGTCTCTCATATCCTGGGGGATGTAACCCTCCTTCCAGCAGAGACAGAGTAGATGGTGGAGCGGCTGTAGCAGGACTGGTTTCCCGCTCTTTAGGATTTCTGGAGGGATTCCGTCGCTTCCTGGTGCTTTCCCGCAAGCAAGGCGGTCGATGGCTTTGCCGAGCTCTGCCGCAGTAGGTGGGGTGTCTAGCTCCTCCATGACTGGTAGGTCTGGGATGGCTTTAAGAGCAGTGTCTGTTACGGTGTTCTTCGTTGCGTACAGCTCGAGGTAGTGCTCGGTCCACCGCCGCATCTGCTGTTCCTGGTCAGTGATGACCTCACCTGTCTTGGACTTAAGGGGGGCGATCTTGGAGGGGATTGGGCCTGTTGCCTTCTTGATACCCTCATACATTCCTCGTGCGTTGCCTATATCGGCGGCTTCCTGAATGCTTCTGCACAGGTTTAGCCAATAGGTGTTGGCACAATGGCGGGCGGTCTTCTAGACTTTGTTCCTGGCAGCCCGTAGAGCTTGAAGTGTACTGGGAGTGGGCGTGACCTTGTAAGCCAGTAGGGCCTTCCTCTTAGCCTCGATCACGGGTTCCATTTCTTCCCAGTGAGCCTCGTACCAGTCAGCGTTCTTCCGCTCTTTCTTCCCGTAAGCAATAATGGCGGAGTTGTATATGGCGTCGCGGAGACGTGGCCAATTGGATTCGATAATGTCATCTGCCGCCACTCCCTCGCCGAGTGCATCTTCCATCTTGTTGATGAATTGCTGGGTCTTAACTGGGTTGCTGGCACAACTGGTGTTGATGCGTGGGCGACCCTTCATCTTGGAGTGGTGCAACCTCTTCGGCATTATGCGCACCTTGCTTACCATGAGGGCATGGTCCGTGTCGCAGTCTGCACTGTGGTAGCTGCGGGTGAGGAGGGTGCTGCCAATATCCGTTCTTCTGGTGATGACGAGGTCAAGCTGGTGCCAATGACGGGAGCGGGGGTGCCTCCATGACACCTGGTGGATCTCTTTGCACTTGAAGAATGTGTTTGTCACGCACAGGCCGTGGTGACACAAAAGCTCAAGCAGTCGCTGACCATTCTCATTGATCTTTCCTCTCCCAAAGTTTCCAAGGCAGGTGGGCCAGGCCATGTGGTCGGCTCCTACTCTTGCGTTGAAGTCTCCAAGGAGATAGAGAGCGTTACTTCTGGGAATCTTGGATAACGCTTCGTCCAGTGCATGGTAGAACTGTTCTTTCTCTTCGGTGGTGGCGCAGAGGGTTGGGGCATACGCGCTAAGAATGCTGACTGGGCCGAAAGCTGTTGACAATCGGAGGGTAAGTAATCTCTCTGTGCCTCCTGTGGGAGGCTCTATGGAGTTAACAAGCGTGTTCTTCACAGCGAACCCAACACCGTGCTGTCTTGGTTGGTCCAGAGACTTCCCTTGCCAGTAGAAGGTGTAGTTGGTTTCTCTGATAGTTCCGTTGTCGGCCAACCGGGTCTCCTGTAGAGCCGCAATGTCGATGTTTAGTCGTGCCAGTTCCCTATCGATAACAGCGGTTTTCCTGGCACCCTTGATCCACGGAAGGTCTGCAGTAAGTCCGGGGCACATGGTCCTGATGTTCCAGCTAGCGAGGCGAAGAGCCGGAGGCTTCTTTCTTGTTGTTTGCTTGGAATTAACTGGTGCGGGTGTTTTGTGGCCCACTTTTCGAGAGGCGCCTCTCTGATCCCCACACACCCAGTGGGGCAGGCGAGCCATGGCGAGACGGTAGCTGTCCAGTGAGGTGCGATGACCTCTCCCACCGTCAGAGGAGACCCCTGGCGCTCGTTTCCTTCGCCAATCGGATGAGCTTATAACCGGTATCTGTCTCCTCCCGTGTTGAGTCGACATCTTGCGATGACGCTGGAGTGTTCTCTCCAGTGAAACTGAAGCTACAGAGCCTGGGCAGGGTGATATGGAGGGTCTGCTGTTGCCCATGCAGCAGACCCCCCCTCTCTTCGCAGCTGAAGGGTCCAAGGGAAAGACAAAGTCAATACAGCTTGGCTTCAGGTGCGCCGCAGGAGTTGCCGGTGTTGACTACAATGTCAAACCGCCTTAGGGACTCCGGCTCCGGATTTCCTGTCGGGGTTTACTCCCTTAGCCTTTCCCCTGAAGAGGTATGCCGCAAGGCAGCGGAGGTTTTTTGGGGTCAGAGTTTTCCTTCTCTGATTTTAGAGATGTCCTTCCTCTTTCCTCCTTTACAGTCTTGAGGGCAGCATTTACAGGCTAAAATAGAAAACTGGCAGTGTAACCTTCTAAGCAGATACTACCAATACCCTGCTTGGGTATACTCACCCAACAATAAACATCTCTTAAATGTCCTCCAAGTGCCATGCCTCGAATTAGTAAATGGCAGTGCAATGGCAGCCAAACATTTGGATCAGTTTCACTAAGTAAACCACCAACACAAGTAGGTTTTTAAAACAATAGGATAGTGTCTCATTTTATTAAAAATAATAACTATTTTTAAGCAACTTACCAGCAACACTGAATAAAAACCTGGCTGTGTTTCCCACTGTTTCAACTGCTCCTCAGCTGGCTTTAACACAGCAGTATCCTGACTGGTGGCCTGAGTTAAGACTTGAAGAACAACAGTGCTGGCACTATTGAGATCCATGGAAACCAATTGGCTCAGTCCGAATAGCCCGGCTCTCCAGCTTCCACTGTCCAACACGAAGTGGCGTCGGTTGGTCCCGCGCCCCACGCTTGCAAGTCCACGCGCCGCCGCCCACTGATGCCGAAAGCGGCTTCTAGGAACGCGCCATGTTCTGAGTCGCAGCTCTAAACGATGCGGACGCTGGAATATCGCGTCACAGACATCCACAGCAATAAAAAGATCAAAATACTGATACACAAAACAACACAAATGAATCTCAAAAAGCATTATGCTAAGTGAAAGAAGCAAAGCATAAAAGTCTACATGAAGTTCTAGAAAATGCAAAATTATAGAGACAGAAAGTAGATCACTGGTTGCCTTGGGCTATGGGGCTAGAGGAAAGGATGATACAACAAGACACAGGATAATTTTTAGGGAGATGGAAATGCTTTAATCTTGATTCAATAGTAGTTATGCTACCGAAAAGCAATTTGGGGTCCTGCTGCCTGCCGCCACCCTCTAGGCAAAATTCCAGAAGCAAAGGTTTGGTGATAAAGAAAGTCTATCCAGTCACAGCTTCAATTACTTAAGCCTATCAATTAAGGCTAAACTCTAACACCTGGGCCCTGCTATCATTTCCCCCTGTTTTAATCACCTTATTTCTATAGGGCTAGTTACAAACTAAAACAGCATAAAATACAAAAACTACACAACTTTGGAAGAATGACAGGCTTCTGCCTCATAGCCTGTTCCCTCTAGAACACCCAAAGAATAAACCAGGGACCCTCTGCCAGGCCAGCCCAATCCTTTAGAAAAATAGGAAGCCCCACACTTTGTTCTTCCACAGAGACACGAACTTAACAATATACTGTCTAAAAATGCTTTAAGAGAACTCCAGAAACCAGTTAAAAAGTCATAATATCCCAGGAAAGTGCAAAGCCAAAACCAGCGACATTAAAATGGTTAAAAAAATTATTTCACCCATGAGAGCCCCTCCCCTAAGCCAGCACAGAAACAACCTTAAAGAAATGAAGACCTAATAATTATGAGACAAAAATAAAAACGACCATCTTAAATAAGTTCAATGAACTTCGAGAGAAAACAGACAACTAAGGAAAATCAGGAAAATGATGCATGAACAAAATGAAAGTATCTTAAAAAACAGAACTTCAGGAATTGAAGAATATAATAATTCAATTAAAATATTCACTAGGAGGACTTCTGGCCAAGATGGAGGCATAGACAGACATGCGGCGTCTCCCTCCACAACTAAGAAGGAATACAACTACCCCAAAACTAGAAACAACCATAAGTTCCAGAAAATCAAAGTGCATGGAAGTCCAGCAAACAAAGACATAACCTGCAACCAGGACCACCCTATTCAGCTGCACGTTTACATACTACATAAAAGGCAGACTATTACTGTAATATATGGGATGATGACCCCAAGACTGACACAGTGTCGTAGACCCACAAGGAAAGAATGATTATCATGTAAGATTTAGGAAATAGAAAGTATTTTTTTATTATTAAGTATCATTCATGAGGAATCAAAGCCTCATTCTTCTTTGTGTTAAAACTGGTTAGCCTGCACTGGCATGTATTGGCACTAAAACTTGACATAATGATTCTTAGGGGAAAAATGAACATCCTAGCACAAACATTTTAACATTGCCACTTACTCTGGTCCCCACATAAAAGCTGTTAGCATAGCAAGCAACACAGCTCTTTAACTCTGAATATGTCGGTGCAGATGGTGGGAGGACAGCCACAAATGGGGAAGAATCGCAAAGCTGAATCCTGGAAACCTTGGTCTCCAGATATTTTGAGTCCTTCAGTTCTGCTTTAGGAGAAAATGACCTCCTCTTAGAGTTCCTTGGGGGATAAAACAACTACGACTGGACCTCAGGGTCTATCAGAGGGACTATTGTATTTCATGGGGCAAAGCAGTTCATTTTAGGATGGCCTTGGGTATTAAGGAACAGAGAGATGATCTAGCCATGGCTACAGAGGGAACCAATCATTGTTAGGTATTTTAATACCTAAACCTACTTGGCCAGTTTATACTTTAAGAACCAGTCTCACCAACAGAAGTTATTACATTTCCTCCAAAGAAACAAACCCTTTAAATCTATCATAAATGCATTATATTTACATATTTAATTTCTTCCAATATACAATTTACATGTCTTCAAATTGTTGATCTATGATTTTCAACTTCAAAAATGATCTTCTAAAACTGTTTACATAGGTAATCAGTCCTTGACAGCGGAATTTTCTGAGTTGCCATGATTACTCTAATTGTGCTCCTGAGAGGACTCAGTGTGATAAGACCCTCAAAGTGCACTTTGCCTCATACCCACTCATTTGCGCTCTTTACAAACCAAAATTCTATTGTGTATACACTTGATTTTCTAGGTGGTGGTGTTGTGTTTTCTTACACTAAGAATAATGTCCTGTGCTTTTAAAACTTCTTCAAAATTATTTTTAAAGTCTACCTAAATGTCCATTAATGAAAAGTCACAGTTTTTCTAACAACGTAGTTAGTGTTTAAGACTTTGGCAGTTCCAGATTACTCCTATAAATAATACTACAATGAACATTTATTTAAATTTGTCTTTATCTGCAAATTTATTGCTCTACCTCTAGCTATTTTCTTTCAATTTCTACTTTAATATATTTAACTTGCAATATTCCCTAAAAACTGCACAATGCCAGAGAAAACCAAATACTAAATCATGTAACATATTCTTTGGAAGGCTGTGTAACTTGTTTTCTATGAATTTAGTAAATTTCCAACTGAAAAAAAATAACTAAAAATTTGATTACATTTTGTGGAATAAAAACATGCTCCATTTAATAAGAATTTTGTTCAAGCAAGATGATAACTTTATATGGCACTAATTTAAACTAGAATATACTTTATGCAGCAAAACATTATAACCAATATTTTTCTCTCAAATCATAGAAAATGAGGTCTTTTGTCAAGTTATTCAGAGAAAGGGTCAGGTGCATGTGGCTTTCCTCATAAGATACTAAATGTTTATTTTATTGTGCTATTTATTATATTGTGCTAGTAGGCAGCAGATTAAAAACTACATTTAAAAAGTTCACAGCCACAAGCCTGTGGAAGTAAGCAGGCTCAAGAACCATCCATAATTCTACGCCTGTTGATCTAGATCCAGATATAACAGAAATTTATGATCCTATTCTCATCTGACATTTTGGTCACAGCCCAGTCTAAGAAGGGAAGGAAAGGACTAATTTGTAGGCATTACTTTGAAGGAAATGTTTCAAAAGCTTGTCAGAATTTAATTTATGTATTCTTTGAATAATACCAAAGTCCATAATGCATCTATGAAAATAATCATCAAGCACTTACTCAGAGAGAATATTAATTTATATACTATGTAGCCTAAAGAATACTAATTTAATGTAAATGCTGATGAATATTTTTGAGAAAGAAGTCTGTTAAGAAGAAAGAAAAATTGAAACAGAGAAGAGAAAGATAATAATGCTGATGTCTTTTTCATCAGGCTGTGCTAAAATACAATCATAATAATGGACTACTGTGAATCTCAGAGAACTGCTAAATATAACCTCTGTGTAAAATGGCTTATTGTCTTCCAAGCTATGTGAAGACAAAGGCACCTCTAACTAACTTCAAAGAGGTTTGAAATTTGGTCATAAATGAGCACTTGATAGAAACTTTACTCAATTACATCATTCTCAGCAATGTGACAAAATGGAATTGCCTACTCAAAAATTTATATATTAAAATATTTTAATTTTTCATCAAATATTTATTGATAACTTACTATGTGTGCCTAACAATATGCTTGACATTAGGGTCCCAGAGAGCTTAACATATACTATGAAAATAAGTTATTTCACTACTATCCTAATCATAATTTTGAGCACTGTAGCTTGGAAAGCTGTATGTGTCTAATCAGATCAGTTTTAGATTAAAGTCTTCCAGAGAACTTTAAAATAAACATTTCTCAATAACTTACCCGAAAATCTATTCAGATAATGGCCTTGATGACAGAAGTCATATTTTGGAACTCTGATCTCATAGTACCATTGTCCACCAGAGAGAAAACTTCCAACTATTTTTTCTACCATGATTAGGATCAAGGAGAGCTTGAAGTAGATAAATATAAAACAAAACAAAACAAAACAAGGCCCTTGGTTCAATTTTTTTAAAGCTAATATATCTAAACTAATCTATAATTTAAGAGGGCAGAGGCTGAGTTTGTACAAAGCCAATTAAGCAGATGAGGATTTTTGAGTGCCTGGTTTGTGGTCCAACATCACTGGAATCAATGCAGTAAATAGGAAATGACAAAAATGTGCTCCTTACTCTTAAATTTTCTATCTTTTAAGATAGATGACATTGAAGAAGTTTTTAAAAAGGGCAAAATATTGGGAAAAGCACCTCAGAAAACCTTTATTCATCCCTAAAGGGTGGGCAATATCTGAGAAGGTGAAGAGGGAAAAGTGAGGCTGGCCAGGTAAGAGAAATGGCATGAGAAGAACTTCAGGGCAATGAAGTACAAGGCAAGTTTGATTGGGGGGAGGGAGGGAAGGCAGAGGGAGGATCACTCTCATTTGATGGAGTGTAAGAGTTGGAGGCAAACATAACAAAGTCAAATTCCATTCACAAGAAGAGGAAGAAAAAGCACAAGAGGGTAGATGACATCAATAAGATATCTGAATGCATATGTGGGAGAGTGGATACATCTGTAAACTGAAACTCAAGGGTCCTACTTTACAGATAGGCATGTGAATAGTAAGACACCTCCCATGGTGTTTTTAAGCACAAGCCTCAAGATTCTACTTCCATTCAATATTTTTACACAAATATTTATTGAGCCACCTAAGTGTTTCTTAAATACCTACATAGACATGCTTCTAAACAAATAAACAAACTCACTATCTTTCCTTGAGACAACCCATCTTATACCAGCATCTTGATAGGACCACAAATCTTCTAAAACAGTTACTAGTATCTGAGATTAATAGTTTGTATTTCTTATCTGGAGACAAGGTTCAAATGTCTCTCTTAGGGCTGCACAGTACCACAATCCCTGTTAGGAACTTGTTCCTGTCTGAGGACCTGCCCACTGTCCCTACTGCCAAAATATAAGGCTTCAGTTCACAGCTGAAATCTTGACTTTATAATAATATCCTTTCTTTTTTTTTCCATCACTCAGCCCCTCACCTGTGTCAATAAAACTTCAACATGCAGCCAAATCCTAGGGCTACATGCAAACCAGCCTATCCAAACTGGGTTGGAATTTTTTGATTCACTGGAACAGCAACTTGGCTTCAAGCCTGACAATCACTTGGCTGGACTGAGACAGATTTTACTGTCAATTCACAAACCTCAATATACCTCCCACCTTCAACTACTGGACAAGCCACAGAGACAGTCCATTGCTGAAACCCAGGATTTGTCCACAATCACTCATGTCTAACCCCAGCAATATTGATAACGTTTAAGCTCAGAGATATTTGACATCTCCTCTCCACTTCTTCAGAATCACCAAAGAAACCTGGGCTCCTCATGCAAATTTACCCACACTTTTCCGAAGGCCCTTCAGTTGCCAGATCTCAATAGTTCCATGGAAAAAAATTTAAATACCACTCACTAGATAGTTGTCATAGTTAGGAAGAGATAAATATTTCACCTGGTAGCTAGAGACCAAGAGGGCAAGAGTAAAGAGACACAGAGACTATTAAAGGCTTAGGCAGTCATTACATCGATTCTTTTTTATCATATTAACTGTGCTTCAAGAGTATGACTTAAGGCTAAATGCAGCTATTTCAGTGACTATAAAAAGAGTCTACAATGGACTGGAGCAATACCATGTTGAATAAAACACATTTATTGTGTCTTCATAAAAAAACAAAGTTAAATTTTTAAAAACTTGCATCTCAAGTGTTGCCAAATAAATGTTTGAATAGATCTGACATATTTTAAGGTAATTTATTTCTCGGGCTTATGGTGTGAATGCTTTCAATTATGAATAAAGCATTACAAAATAGTAAGTACTTGTTTTGCTAATCTTCCCATCTAATTTGGACATATTGTCTGTGCGCAGCCCTGGGATGGGCTGCATGTTGAAGTTTTATTGACACAGTAACAAATCTAGAAATACAATGCAAATTATTTCCCAGCTCAGAATAAAAACAAAGGATGTAATTCAAAGAAAAATTGGCAAATCTTAATGTTTTAAACAGAACCACAATACTTGCTCCTCAAAATCCAAAATAATGATAAAAATGGAAATTTAGAATGTTACAGTCAACTGTCAGTATAGGTGAGTGTAATGGTCTGCAAGTCACCAAGACCTCACTCACCTATTCAATAACATCTTAGCAGCTAAACTTAATATTAAAATAATAAGTTATTTGATATTGAAAAAGGGACAGGACCATTTAAGCTACTCAGTCCCTCCAGTACAAATTGAATACAGCTGTGTAAGGATTCCAACTGTTTCCAGTTTCTGAAAACCTATTAGGCCACTGAGTATAATATCCTGGTGTATTATTTGCTTTTTGATACCAAACAAAAAAGACTAATTGATTGAGTCACTCAAAGGTAATCATTCCTTCAACAAATATTTATTGAAAGATTATCATGCCAGACACAGGGACAGAGGATGTTCTGACATCACTTAATTGAAATTCAAACAACTATTCTCATGTTATAATGAGGATAAATTAGTTAATATTTGTACAGTGTTTAAAACAGTGCGGGGCACCCAGTAAGTGCTATAGAAATGTCTGTTACATAAATTATGTTGAAGAGTCAGTTGTAATATGATCTTTGTACAAGACTTCGGTTGTTCCATCTCTTCTCTCTTATATGTTTCTACAGGCATAAGAGATAGAGTCTGGAAATACCAGCCAGGAAACTGAGCACAGAAAACAAGTCAGTCAATATGTGCCCCTATAAAAATCACCTGATGAATTTCTCTGGAAAAAAAAAAAAAAAAAAAAAAGTTTTGTCAGACTGGCATGACAGGTTTTAGACTGCCTTTAAACATTTACTTACCAAGTATTTACAAAACACTGAATATCAGGTTTTGTTCTAACTGCTTTACATATAACTCATTTAATGCTCACAATAACCCTATGATACTGTAGGGCAGAAAGAAACTTTCCTCTGTCCTTAAAGATTCTTTTAGTTGGTGTAATAATTGAATCTACATGAGACAGACTAACAAGAGAAAATACCAAGTTTAACTACATACATATGTTAGGGACACCACATTCATGAGAAGTTTGAGTACAGAAAGTTAAAATGAGGTATACAAGGTCTGTCTGCAAAAAGTCCAGCCATTGTTAATATAATGAGAATGGTTTGCCTGACATTGTTGTAACCTGGCAGCCAAGGAGAGTGGACTGGAATGTGCATGTGTGAACAATGACAACTTCACTGTACTAGTCAGTTGGAATGGTAGATGCCATTGAGTGAGCATGTGTACTGTGTGGCCACCACATTCAAAGTGACTGAGCAAGCAGAGCAGCAAATCTGCATCAAATTTTGCATTAATCTTGAACATTCCTCCACAGTAACTATTCAGATGATTCAGAAAGCCACAGCTATGGGCAACTGGTGATTGGCAGCTCCATCACGACATGCATCACGTCTTGTACAGTTTTTGGTGAAGCATCACATCGCTCAGGTGACTCAGCCCCCTACAGCTCAGATTTGGCACCTTGCAACTTCTGGCTTTTCCCAAAACTAAAATCACCTTTGAAAGGAAGAGATTTCAGAACTTCAATGAGATTCAGGAAAATATGATGGGGTAGCTGATGGTGATTGGGAGAACTGTGTGAGGTCCCAACATGCCTATTTTGAAGGGGACGGAGGCATTATTGCCCATGTCCAATGTTTTTGTATTTTGTATGTTGTTCAAGAAATGTCTCTATTTTTCATATTACATTGTAGCTGGATACTTTCTGGACAGACCTCATATCTGACAGTCTGAGCTAAGGATGAGGTAAAATATTTTGAGGCTTCAGAAGGGAGGAATGTCATTCACAGGGTAATAAGAAAAATCCATGTTCAGAAATTAGAGGTTTGCCCTGCTCTATAGATAAATCATTAAAAGTTATTTTTGGTCATTTGTTTTGTTTTTTAGATTCCACATATAAATAAAATCATATGGTGTTTGCCTTTCTCTGTTTGACTTATTTCATTTAGCATAATACCCTCTAGGTCCAATCATGCTGCAAATGACAAGATTTCATTATTTTTTTATTGCAGAGTAATATTTCATTATATATATATGTGTGTCACAGCTTTCCTATCCATTCATCTATTGATGGACGCTTAGGCTGCTTCAATATTTTGGCTATTGTAATTAATGCTGCAATGAAAATAGGTGTGCATATATCTTTTCAAATTAGTATTTTGTATTTCTTCAGATAAATACCCAGAGTGCATGTGTTAGGTCATATGGTATTTCTACTTTTAAGTTTTTGAGGAACCTCCACACTGTTTTTCATAGTGGCTATACCAGTTTACAATCCCACCAACAGTGCACACAGTTTCCTTTTTCTCCACAAACAAAATAGAAACAAACTCATAGATACAGAAAACAAATTGATGGTTGCCAAGTGGGATGAAGATGAGTGAAAAAGGTAAAGAGATTAAGAAGTACAGATTGCCAGTTCTAAAATCAGTCACAGGGATCTAAGGTACAGCATAAGGAACATTGTCATAACATTGTAATAACTATGTATGGTGTCAGGGGGGTGCTAGACTTACCAGGGTGATCACGTCGTATGTTATATAATATCTAACTACTATGTTATATACATCAAACTAATATAAGATTGTATGCCAACTTTAACTCAAAGAAGTTTTTAAATTTATTTCTGATGATAACTCTTATTATGGGCAAGGCTCCTAATTTAAATTCTATTAAAATACGAGATAGAAGTTTCTCAATTGCCTGCAGGGACTTACTTACCTTCGGTTTAAAATAATTCACATGCCAAAGTGTCACATCTTGAGGTGACCTGTACTGAACCCCTCCAGTACTATCATTACCCCACTTTATAGAAGAGAAAACTGAGGCACAAAGAAACTGAGCACCTTACCAAGGCCATGTAGGCAGTAAGAGGCAGAGTGCAGATTCATGCTAAGGCAGTCTGGCTCCAGAACCCAAGTTCTTAAACACTAAGTGAAAATGTGGGCATCTATAGGGCCAGCACTTACAAGGATCCTCACAGTCTTTGTCCTCCTGAGTCAGAACTGTTCATGTGTGCATCAGTTTACTTGCCATATACTGCATAATAGGAAAGAAAATACTCACAGATTTTATCTTACAAAAGGAGACAGTAAATGGACACTTTGAAATACCCGTAAACCATACTAAAAGTTGAAAAAGAGAATTGAGGTGACAAATGAGAGTCTGAGGCTAAAATGAGTTTTAAATTTCACGTGATCATAACTAATCACTTTTGGTATTTGAATGTATTTTGCAAGAAGAGTTGAAAACCTCAAGTATTGGCAGAGAAAGCACATCTATAGCCTCCTCAGCTAAACAGAAGAAATTCCCACCTTTTGCCCTCATCCTAGCCACCTGCCCTTGATTAATTTACTACAAATAAGATACGTAAGCAAAACTACAGATCACAAAGGGCAGTAATTACCAATAACGTGAAGCATGACTTTTCCATGCCAGATGAACTGCAGCAATTGTGGTAAAATACTCTTGCAAGCTGCCTTCAAGTTAGAAATCCTGCCTTAGAAAATACAGCAAAGGATGCAGGCTTTTTTTAATAGTCAAAGATGAAGATAAATGTTAAAATGTGATAAATGTATTCCTTTTTTCCTGGAGACTGAAGAGACATTTCAGCAACTTATCCAGAAGAACTAAAGCTGGGAAACTGCCAATAATGTCTCCGTCTCAGAAAGACCAAGACAGGCTCATCCCAGTACCTTCTAAGGACATGGGAAAATCTGTCTCCCTACTCTTCCAGTGTAGCTAGGATTGGTGAAATGAGAACAAAGAAGGCAGAGGCTTCCTAAATGTTAGCAAGCACAGATCCTGCCAACTGCTGCTTCCCCTGTAGTTGAGCACATTTTGGACCACTGAAGCCTGAGTGTCAGCTCCTGGTTGGACAACGATTTAGTGAACACAGAGACTTCAATATACTTTCTGCCCAAAATGTTCAAAACAAACACAGAGGCTTCCCAGGCCCCAAGCCTCCTGCTGCAGCTCAGCCAAAACACTCTATCAATCATGATTATTTGGTGCCCCCCTCTGGCCTCACTACAGCAGTTTAATTTAGCACCTCTAAGAAACTGAAAAGAGTTCCTAAGCAAAATTCCAGAGTGAAATCACAAAAACTGCCTGTGAGAAAAACCTCTTTTGTCTATACTTATAATTATTCCAATTCTCCACGAAAAGGCAAATTTGGTGGGGCTGACTACATGCTTTTGAAGTCATAATGTACTTAAAGTGACATAATTTTGCTTTATGTATTTTTAAATATTCCCCAAGGAGATAGAGAACTCTATCAGTTCTTCATGGTTAAAATAACCAGGCTACCTGGGCTCTGCTCAGAAGAGTAAGGCAATTTACTTAGAAGGAATCATTCTTCAAAATTCAGACAACCTTGGGACATTGCAATAAATATCTGCATCAAAAACTCAGGTTAAATCATTTTACTTATTGAGGTCATACAACGCCTACAATTTCAAGTCACTCACTAGCCTTCACCCAAGCCCCTGGGCATCATAACTGAAGAAACACATTGCATCAAGTCACAGAAAGCTTCTAGTATCCCAAAGGGAGTTTCTTTTCTACATCCAAGGCCTCCTGCAGTGTAGCCACTCCCTTTGGGGTAACCACATTCCTTCTGGAATGTCTACACAGTCTGATCCCTTTAGGGGTCAGCACACACATTGGTTTCCAGTTTACATCATTACGGGGCTGGGCAAGGAGGCAGGGCACTCATGCCCAGTTTCTGAGAGAGCTGAGCCAGTGCATATGCCAGATAGAAGAATAAAAGACAAGGCCCCAAGAGCTGTGTTAATGTGTCAGATCCTGACTGGGAAGGATGTCAAGGGGAAGTTAATCTGCAAAGACATAAGGCTGAGGAGTCAACGAGGCTCCTTGTGGTTGACAGGAAGGTGACTATGGAGCCAGTATTTGTATGGGACTTTGGGTGTTAGTGCCAGTTCATGACGTAACAGGCATGAACAAGACAGACATATGACACATAGGGAACATTACATGACATCCCTAACTCTTCCTTTCTTGCCTTTTGTTCAGTTTGAAATTCAGGGACTTTCTAGATTGGAACACACAACTGGTCCTTTTTTCTAAGTGGTAAAAAATAAAACTGAAAAAGTCTCTGAGGAAAAAACATAATAAAATTCAGCCTTGAGATAAGGAACAAATCAAGAGCATAGCCATAAGACATTTTCTGAAAACCTCTGAAGCAATTCAGTTTGTACTCAGTAAATATTCTCATTTGGAAAAAAATGGCCAAGGAAGAGATTAATAAAATTAATCACAGTGAGGTATTGCATTAATACTAGGTCCTTCAGAAACCAATTATTTAGTCCTTCAACAAAAGACCAAATGGGCAGGATGCACTAAATATTATGAGTATCGGAGTTTATAAGCCAAAGATGGCTCTACTAAGAACAGTTTTATTTTCCCTCAGTATCATCTGTAAGGGAATACAGGCATACCATTTTATTGGGCTTTGCAGACACAGCATTTTTTACAAATTGAAGGCAAGACTCTCTACCAGCCAAACATTATGATTTGAAGATTCTGATGATGTTCAGCAATTTTTTTAGCAACACATCATTTTTTAATTAAGGTATGTACATTTTTAGATATAATGCTATTACACACTTAATTAACATAACTTTTATATGCACTGAGAAAACAAAAAATTCATGTGACTCCCTTTATCACAATATTCACTTTACTGTAATGGTCTGAAACCGAACCCACAATATCTCAAGGTAAGCCTGTATCTGGTGAAATTACCTAAGTAAATAACAGCTTGATAAATAGTAATTTCCAATGGTGAACAGAGGAGACATTTCCTCAGTACAAAAAATATATATATATTTGGCAAATGTGATGAACTGAATCAGAAGTGTACCAATACTGAAATCACACAACCAAATTTCCTATCACAGCACTTAGAGTTGCTTGTTAAATTTTTATTTACTTTTCTAGGTGGCATAATATTTTCCTTTTACTCCCCAACGCCTTTCACAGGGTTTGACATATAATGAGCTCTCAAATAATGTCTTGTGCCTTTTAAAGCCATGTTGCTCACTGATTTAATAAGGGAATAGTAGACGGCAAGTACAAGTTCTGATGTTTCATACTAAGTAATTTTTTCGATGAATAAGGGTCTGATCTGGAAAATATTATGATATTTTTAGATCAAATATTTTAGTGCCATCTCAGAAAAAGGCAGAAATTATGAGCTAAGTGGATGGATAGTTATAAGTGTCCTATCAATGGTCCTTAGAGCCCCCAAAGAGGAACAAAAGTAATTGTTACATTTTTAAATAAAAGAAAAAATATAAAGCTATAAATTGAACATACCCACAGGGAGAGGAAAAATACAATAAGCCTCACTCTTAAGTTTTAATAAGGAACAGTTTTTCAATACTTCTAAGTCTCCTCCAAAAAAAAAAGTATACGTGTGAAAATTGACACAGAAACACCATTTATTTGGGTCATGGTTCAAACACTTGTCCCATTTAACCAGGCAGTTGGTTAGTGCTTATCTGGTTTCCACCTTTACAGTCCAGAACAGCAGGGCAGACAAGCCCCTGAAAGGTAGCTTGCAAAGAATGCATTAGTTCTGTCTGATTCAGTGACCAACACTTCTGACATTTTTGTCAAGACTGAAGCAGATGATGAGTCCGATGGCTTCCAGTAACCCATTTCCTGCCCTCCTTTTTACCTAGCAAGTATTATAACTTACCTGCCCTGTGTGCAAAGAGGAGACTCACAGCCTTGAATCATGAATAGGTCTGGTAGCAGACTCAGCGATGCCTCTTGGAGCAGGCCTATCACATCCAATAGGCACATTCTTTCCAAATGACAAACAGCCCACCAGCACGCAGAGCAGGAATTCCAATAGCATTCTCCTCAGGCATTTGCCTACGAAAAGTGCAGATATTCTTAGGAATGATAACAAGTATAAAATCATATTTGATTCTATTTTTTGGCTTTCTGCTTTATGATGCTTGTACCAAATCAACCATTGCCTTTTGTAGGGGGAAAGAGACGTCTGCAAGATTGATGACTTTCTTATCTCACTGCCCTCCCTATGCTGAAATTAATAAGAAAAGAAACTTTAGGTCATTAAAATTCTTCACGCAAACACAGTCTCCCACTGCTCTCCACTTCACACACTTTATCGCCTACAAACCATTGTGGACTTTTAAGTTTCCAGTCTAAACTCCTCAGGAGAGCCAATGAGATGTCCATGGCATGGAAACTTTCCTCTCTCTTTAGATATTTTACACAGTTCCCAGGATGCAACAAATCTCATTTGGAAGCAGCAAACCATCATCCACATATTAACTTGTCGCCCTGAGTAATAAAGTTCACAAACTCCATTTCATTTTTTTTTTCACCATTTTGCCTGATAATATACAAAGGTGTCACATCCCTTTGATTTGTAGCCTGTGCATTTGTGAAAAAACCTCTCTGCAAACAACTCAATGAAGTCGAGGAAGCTGGGTGACTTTTTTTTTTTAAGCCCGGGTCTATTTCCCAGTAAATATTCATGTATATAAACATAAAAAATGTGCAATGTGGTGCAAATCTTGTGGTAATTACACAAATAGAAAAAAGTCAAAGCATGATTGTTGTGAATGTAGGGTAGGGATTTCTAGACTCACTGCCTGTGTTAAAGCAGTGACCCCAAGTTACACAGGCAGTATGGCATTTCCAGGCTTTTGAATTACTGACTAATATCAAAAAATGCTGCACTAGTCTTATATAATTGAAAAATGGCTATCTGCTCTTCCACAGCTTTCCTTAATTTAGGTGCCTTTGTGATATGCAAAATACATTTATACCTGATCCATTTTAACAGCCTTTTTTCTGATGAACATATTTGTGGTTCACTTTGACAGACACTTCCCTAAAAGTCATTCTTTCCCACCATTATAATGGGGAGAAAAGAACAGCAATCAATCCCAGAAGCCATTTAGATTTCCAGTAATCACATTTCCAGAAAAATAATGGAGACTTTTTATGGGTGTGTGTGTGTTGAGATCATCAGCTATTCTCATCATCATTTATCATTTTAAATATCTGTGTAGTGGTTTTCAACATTTGGGGGTATCACTGCATTTGTTGAGGATATGATAAAATACCAATGTTTCTCCTATGAAATAAAATAATCACTAACAAAATATTTTGTCTATTATTCAAGGAACTTATAGACCTCGGGTTAAAAATTTCTGCTCTTGACTTTAAGCCATCATTATGGTGGCAGTTGGGTTGGGGTAAACCAAAAAAGGATGAAGGGAGAGAGTGGAAGGTTTTTGCCATTTTCATCAGAACCAGTAAACAATGAAGGTGGTTTAACCAAGGTGCAGGCAAAAGTAAGCGAGAAAACGAAGGAACAGAATCAACATAACCTAGATATTGAAAGCAGTTCTTTTAAATATCTATGTGGGAAGAAAAGGGAAAAATATATTATTCCTTAGTAATTTCTGACATTAAGAAGGCGGGGGGGCGGGGGTGGCTCATTGCAGAGCACTGTGGTTGCAGCACCGCTGGGCTACCGGACTGCAGACGCCGGGGCCACAGTGGGCAGGCGACCATAGAGGATCCTTTTCAACATGGGCTGCTGCCTTCACCAGCCACCTCTGGAGCCAGGGAATCTACGGCGGAGAGGGTACTTGACTAGAAGTTTCCCTGGAGAATGGAAACCAGAACATTGGCCCAGGAAGATCTTACCAAGTTTGCCAAAAAGCAGATGATGCTAATACAGAAAACTAAATAAAGATGTACAGGATTGGAGAAAGAAATTGAAAAACTCACATAAAAACCTGTTGCTGGAGGAATTGATGTTATTAAGATTTCAGTGACCCAACTTATCAGGGCAGGTGCAAGACCTCCTTTCTGGCAGTAGTTCCCCCATATCTCCTCCATCATTCAAAGCAACTACAAATACATACTGGAGGAAGTGAACCAAGATCCATTAGAACTGAAACCTGACTACCAGGATCCTACGGCATATCTCACTTCACTCCTGGAAAAAAACCCTCAAAATACTTGATCAACTTCCTTAAAAATAGGAAGCTTATCATGACTGTATGATTATCTCAACGATGTTACTGCTCAATTCAGGTGATGGGAGAAAGAAAATTTTCTGAAAAATAATGAAACAAACATGGAGAGTTTTTAAACTGGATGAAAGAAGTAAATCTGAAAAGGCATAATAATTCCATTTATCTGACATTTTAGCAAAGACAAACTATCGGGATGGAGAACAGTTCAACAACTGCCATAGGTAAGAGGTGAGGGGTGGGTGTGATTATAAACGGAGCTTTTTTGGAGAGATGGATATTTGTGAATCCCAGTTATGGTGATGCTATATGAAAAAATGAGATAAAACTCATAGAACTGCACAAGCCCTGTCCAAGACATCAATTTTACTATATGTAAATTTTTAAGATAAATGAATACTATTTTTAATAGTGGGAAGGCTAACAACTTCCCAACCCCTCCAGGTAAGGTTTCATCCCTCCTGAGCAGCCAGCCAGCCCCTAGGAGGGTATAGAACAGCAGGTAAGAACATGAGCTCTGCAGCCAGACTATCTGGACTCAAAACCCAGCTCCACCATTTCCTGGCTGGGTGACCTTGGGCACCTCACTTAACCTCTTAGTACTCTTCTTTCCTCATCTGAAAATCAGGTATTGTTAGAATGTTAAGTCAATCAACCCAGGTAAAGTGGTTAGTAGGGCCTGGTGCCTAGTGAGATCTTTAAAAAGGCAACACTATAATAATGTTCCATGAGGTCAGAGATTGTATCTGTCATAATCATGACTACTTTCCAAGTGCCTAGAACAGAGCCTGGCACATGGTGGGGGCTGAATGTTGAATGAACATGAAGAAAGAGCTATATACAGTTTAATATGAAGTAGACAGCATCATGAGTAATCATGATTTTGGATTATGTGCATCACTATAATCATCTTAAGTGATCTAATAAAGGTGTGACTGTCTTGGGCAAACAGAAAACTATGCTTTTTATTTTAGCAATGGGTTTTGTAGTTGGTGAAGAGACCTAGGTACATGTCTATTTCAACTTCAAAATGTGGGAAAAAAAAGTCTAATACAATCAGTTTGGTGACAAAACTTTATTTTTAGTTATAAAAGGCATTTACAAAAAGGTTTATAAAAAGTTTTATAAGATTAATCTTATTGTAAAGGAAAAGATCAATTTCTATTAGAATTTTGGTAGTTTTCATAAAAGAAGACTCTTTGTTATATAAAAAAGAGAGAGAAAGAAGGAAAGAAAGAAAGAAAGAAAGAAAGAAAGAAAGAAAGAAAGAAAGAAAGAGGACCATCAAGTAGAAAACTAGTCCTTTAAAAATTTTAATGCTTGTATTGTATATTTATTTTACATGAAAATAACTCCTTGAAGACTAGTAAAAAGATTTATTGCACAGAATTTTTTTCAGTGACTAGGTATTTTCGCAATTTTCTAGGATTCCTGAAGAAGGCTGGTTTCCAGGTCATTCATAGGTCATCTTCCATAGAAGTGGTTGTGCCTTCTGTGCCAACAACACACCCTATTGCCTTTATGGAGGCTGGGAAGGACAAATTAAAAGAAAAGTCTAGAAGTAGAGGTTAATTCCATAGGCCTCTCACAGCTTAGCAGTCATCCTTGGATTTACCACACCCTACCACCAATACCTCCCTAAAAAAATGAGAGGTTTATTCTCTGAAGAAATCGAACCTGAAGGCTCTAGACTTAAGACACCAGATGTAACTGGGAGGCAGGAACATGGAGCTAATAACAGAAATGAAGAAGTGACGTTTCACAGCAAGTAGTAGCTCCCAGATCCCTTTCTCCTCCTTGCTTCTGGAATGCCACAAGCTGGGCTTATATCTCCACCCTAGAACAGTGTGCCAAGGATTGCTCCCTAGAAAAACATCAAATAGTCCCAAAGAAGAGACACCACAAATTTGAGGGCTCCTAATAAAAAGGTTGAGCCTCCTCAGATTACCCTTTAATGAGTCATTAGCTGATAAGCCCGTCAACCCAAGGCTTTCAATCAACTTTCTATTGCCTCACTCTTAATGTGAGGGAACCGCGGAGTATCACCAGGGTTTGAAAGTACCCTCTAACATGAAAAACAACATAAATACAGAAGAAATAAAAACAATGCAGTGTTCAATAAAGCATTTTAAATATTATTATTAACATTCTCTGAGAAATGAGTTTATATCAGTATCAAAGAAATAATGGTAGAAAAGAAGCTCTTTAAAATTAAAAATAGGACAGCTAAAATTTAAAACAAACCAATAAAAGGAAAAAGGAAAGATTCTGTTTTGTGTTTCAAATATGCCTTTCTTGTTTGGGTGCGGCAACTACCAAGTTAAACACCTGTAAGATATTAGAAGACATATACACAGATGCTCCTCAGCCATCATAAATTGAAAATACCACAAGTCAGAAATGTTTTTAATACATTTAACCTACAGAACATCAGAGCTTAGCTTAGCCTACCTTAAACATGCTCAGAACATTTACATTAGCCTACAGTTGGGCAAATCATCTAGCACAAAGCCTATTTTATAATAAAGTATTGAATAGCTTGTAAATTATTATGCATATTGCTTTCACACCATCCTAAAGTAAGAAAAATCTTAATTTTGACCCATTGTCAGTCAGGGACTGTCTGTATTGGTCTCTGACCCCAGCTCCTGGCACAGAGCTCCTAAAAACCCCTGTGATTTCCTAAATGATGAGAGAGCACTAGGACCATCTTTTGTTCTTTGACCCGCTTCCTGACACAGGGCTCCTGTAACCTTGGAATTTCCTGGGTGACAGAATCAGCTTTTGTTCTAATGAGGAGACTCTGGGTGAGCTCCTGGATGTCCTGGATGGCTTCTAGACAAGGGCTGGTCACCAGAAAGGCCAAACCATGACTAGAAGCTTGGAACTTTCAGTCCCGCCCCTCATTTTCTAGTAGGAAATAGGGCATAAAAATGCAGTGAATAATTGATCATACCTATGTCTCCTTAATAATCCTGGATATGGACTTCCAGCCAAAATGGAGACATAGACAGACACATTGCGTCTCCCTCTACAACTAAGAAATACAACTACAACAAAATTAGAAACAACCAGAAGTTCCAGAAAATCAAACTACATGGAAGTCCAGAAAACAAAGATATAAAGAAGAAATACTCACCCAGACAGGTAGGAGGGGCAGAGCTGGGGCGAAGAAGATGTGGTGTGGCAGCGGCAGCAGAAGAGGCAGCAGCGGAGACAGCAGCAGAGGCAGCAGCGAAGGCAGTGCAAGGCTGGCAGAAAGTGCAGCCACGTGTTTTAAAAAGTCAGGAGAGACACCTGGGGAGTGTTCCCAGCTCCCCACCAGACCTCACAGCCCACGGTCCTAGCACTGGGGAAAAAAGCCTCATTGCTTCTGACTGTGCAGACCAGTGGTGGTTGGGGTGGAAGCAGAAAATGCCGGTCTCAGCAGAGTCCACTTCTTTAAAGGGCCCCCACAGTCCTAGAACATCTGCAGACCCACGCACTCTGGGAACAATGGCCAAGGCCGCAGCTAGAGGGGCACCAGACCCATGCAGAAGTGGGAGAGGTAGCTGGAAAAGGAGCAAGTGCTGGGCAGGTGGCACTGTTCTCTTTCGGACCCCTCCCCTACATACAGTGCCACAACGTGGTGAAACAGGTCTCCCTGTGCTGATGAATCCCTAAGGCTCTGCCCCTTACAGTGTAACAGGAGAGACAGCTCTACCTGGGATGAGAAAGCAAACAAACACAGGAGCCTGTCAGAATGAGGAGACAGAGAAGTATGGCCCAAAAGGGGAAACAGATTAAGGTTCCAGTGGGAGAACTAAGTAATGAGGAGATAGACAACCTAACAGATAAGGAGATAGACAACCTAACAGATGCAGAATTCAAAACACTGGTGATAAAGATGCTCACAGGCTTGACAGATATGCTTGAGTATAGCAAACGCATAAGAGAAAAGTGAAGGCTATGCTAAGTGAAACGAAGGAAAATACACAGAAAACCAATGGTGAAGGGAAGGAAACCAGGGTTCAAATCAATGATTTGGAACATAAAGAAGAAAGAAACAGTTAATCAGTGCAGAATAAGGAAGCAAGAATTGAAAAAAATGAGGAAAACTTACCAAATTTTGTGAAGGAGATGGACATACAGGTCTAGGAAGCATGGAGGGTCCTGGACGAGCTGGACACAGAGGGGACCACACCAGGATGCATCATGATTGAGATGCCAAAGGTGAAAGATAAAGAGAGAGTCCTGGGGGCAGCAAGAGAGAGGCAGAGAATTGCCTCTGGGGGCGTGCTTATAGGACTATCAGCTAATATCTCAAAAGACACTTTGCAGGCAGTAAGGGACTGGCAAGCAGTATTCAGTGTGATGAAAGGCAACCTGCAACCAGGACTACTCTATCCAGCAAAGCTATCATTTGGAATGGAAGGGCGGATGAAGTGCTTCCCAGACAAGGTAAAGCTAAAAGAGTTCATCATCACCAAGCCATTATTATATGAAATGTCAAAGGGGCTTACTTGAGAAAAAGAAGATTAAAACTATGAACACTAAAATGCCAACAAACTCACAACTATCAATAACTGTATCTAAAAAATAACAACAAAATCCAACCAAGCAAACCAAAATAGGAATAGAATCATAGGTATGGGGATCATTTGGAGGGTTATCAGCTGGGAGGGGACAGGGGGAGAAATGGGGATATGGTGCAGAAATTAAGAAGCATAATTGATTGGTTCAAAATAGACAGGGGAAAGTTAATAATAATATAGTTAAGGGTGAAGCCAGAGAACTTATATGCATGACCCATGGACATGAACTGGGGTTGGGTATGTGGAACTGCTGGAGGGAAGGGAGGTACTGGGCAGAGGGGAGCAGAGGGAGGAAAAATTGGAACTACTGTAACAACATAATCAATAAAATATACTTTAAAAAAATGATGCCCTGGTTTTTCTAATACTCTATAAGTAATATTTATCACTGGCATACCACAGGCTAAACACCGTCCTAGATGTGCATGAGATGGAGAGATGTAGAGGTGATCAAAACAGAGCATCTCTCTTCAAAGAGCGCAAAGTGTAACAAGACCAGATTAAAGTAAAATATGGTAATCCCTTTCTTTGAGGGATACACAGACACATTTCAGCCTGGAGGAAAAAATTGATTAGAATACAATTTTAGAAGAAGTCAGCTTAAGCAGAACCTTGAAGATCAAATCAGGACACAGAAGGGAAAGAGATATTCTAAGCTAGAGTGGTAAATCAACCCTATTTGCCTGGGAATAAGGTGTTGCCTGAAATGGGGGAGACTTTCAGAGCTTAAACCAGGAAAGTTCTGGAAATACATTAGACATCATAGTCTAAGCAGGAGGAACAACCTACTTGAAAGGTACAGAAAATATATATATTATGAGACCTAAAGAATTCCAAAATTCTGGAGTATACTAATAAAGGAGACAAACAGTAAGTTAAAAGGTAGGAGGCTAATAATTCTAAGTGGCATTATATATCATACGAAAGAGTTTGGAGTTTAATTTTAACTCAATGGAGAATCACTGGTGGGTTCTGCTCAAAGGAATGAAATGTTCTGATTTGTCTTTGGAAAGATTATTCTGACTGCCCTGTGGAAGATAAATTAGAAAGTTAACACAAGAGGAAAGTAAACTGGTTAGGGAGCTGCTATATTTATTCATTTAAAAAAGACAAAGAAGACTTCTGGCCAAAATGGAGGCCTAGAAGGACATGCTGCATCTCCCTCCACAATTAAGAAGGAATACAACTATCTTAAAATTAGAGACAACCATAAATTTCAGAAAATCGAGCTGCATGGAAGTCCAACAAACAAAGATATAAAGAAATACTCATCCAACAGGCAGAAGGGCTGGAGCCGGGCAGAGAGGACACTGTGTAGTGGCAACAGCAGTGGTGGCGGTGGCAGGCTGGCAGTGAGTGCAGTCACACATTTTAAAAAGTGGGGAGGGACACCTGGGGAGTGCTCCAAGCTCCTGACCAGAGGCTCAGTTCTAGTGTCAGGGAAAATCAAGCCTCATGGCTTCTGACTGTGCAAACCAGTGGCAGTTGGGGACGAGGAAGAAAACTGCTGGTCTCTCAGCAGAATCCGCTTGTTTAGAAGGCTCCAATGGTCCTAAAACATTCACAGACCCACCCACTCTGGAAACGATGGCCAGGGCAATGGCTAGAGAAGTTCCAGTCCCATACAAAAGTGGGAGAAGTGCCTGGAAAAAGGGCAAGTGCTGAGCAAGTGGCATTATTCCCTTCCAAACCCCTCTCTCCCACACAGCACCATAACATGGTGAAACGGGTTGCCCTGTACTAATGAATACCTAAGGCTCTGCCTCTTACAATGTAACAGGATCGACAGCTCTATCTAAGACACAGAGGCAAACAAACACAGGAGCCTGTCAAGATGAGGAGACAGAGAAGTATGGTCCAAAAGGGGAAATGGATCAAGGTCCCAGTGGGATAACTAAGCGACTAGGAGATAGCCAACCTCACAGATGAGGAGATACCCAACCTTACAGACACTGAGTTCAAAACATTGGTGATAAAGATGCTCACAGGCTTTACACATATGCTTAAGTATGGCGAACGCATAAGGGAAGAAGTGAAGGCTATGCTAAATGAAATGAAGAAAAATCCACACAAAACCAATGGTGAAGGGAAGGAAACCAGGGTTCACATCAATGACTTGGAACATAAGAAAGAAAAAAACAGTCAACCAGTACCAAATGAGGAAACAAGAATTGAAAAAAATGAGGAGAGGCTTAGGAACCTCTGGGACAACTTTAAACATGCCAACATCCAAATCATAGGGTTGCCAGAAGGTGAAGAGAGAGAGCAAGAAATTGAAAAATTATATGAAAAAGTAATGAAGGAAAACGTCCCTAATTTGGGGAAGGAAATGGACATACGGGTCCAGGAAGCACAGAGAATCCCAAACAAACTAGACCCAGGAAGGCCAACACCAAGACACATCATAATTAAAATGCCAAAGGTTAAAAATAAAGAAGATCTTAAAAGCAGCAAGAGAAAAGCAGAGTTACCTACAAAGGGATGCCTATAAGACTATCAGCTGATTTCTCAAAAAAAACTTTGCAGGCAAGAAGGACTGGCAAGAAGTATTCAATGGAATGAAAAGCAAGGACCTACAATCAAGATTACTCTACCCAGCAAAGCTATCATTTAGAATGGAAGGGCAGATGAAATGTTTCCAAGACAAGGTAAAGCTAAAGGAGTTCATCATCACCAAGCTATTATTATATGAAATGTCAAATGGACTTACTTACTTTTGATTCTTATTTCTTCATTCTGTTCTGGTTGACTGTCTTTTTCTTTCTTATGTTCCAAGTCATTGATGTGAACCCTGGTTTTCTTTCCTTCACCACTGGTTTTGTGTGGGTTTCCCTTCATTTCATTTAGAATAGCCTTCACTTCTTTTCCTATGCGTTTGCCATGCTTAAGCATATCTGTCAAACCCGTTAGCATCTTTATCACCAGTGTTTTGAACTCTATGTCTATTAGGTTGGCTACCTCCTCATCACTTAATTCTCCCACTGGAACCTTGATCCATTCCCCCTTTTGGGCCTTACTTCTCTGTCTCCTCATCTTGATAGGCTCCTATGTTTGTTTGCCTCTATGTCTTAGGTAAATCTGTCACGCCTGTTATGTTGTAAGGGGCAGAGCCTTAGGTATTCATCAGTACCAGCGACCTGTTTCACCACATTGTGGTATTTTATGTGGCGGAGGGGTCTGAGAGGGAACAATGCTGCTTGCTCAGCACTCGCACCCTTTCCAGGCACTTCTCCCACTTCTATATGGGACTGAAGCCTCTCTTGCTGTTGCCCTGGCTGTCGTTCCCAGAGTGGGTGGGTCCCAAGGTGTTCCAGGACCATGGGAGCCCTTTAAAGAAGCAGACTCTGCTGACAGAACAACAGTTTCTTCCTCATCCCCAATCCCTGCTGGTTTGCACAGTCAGAAGCATGAGGCTTCATTTTCCCCAGCGCTGGGACTGTGAGCTGTCTGGTCTGGTCTTGGGCTGTGAGAGCTCCCCAGGTGTCCCTCCTGACTTTTGAAATGTGTGACTGTGCTTTCTGCTGGCCTGCCACTGCCCCCACTGCTGCTACCAACACCTCATGTTCTCTCCACCCTGGCTCCGCCCCTTCTGCCTGTCTGGATGAGTATTTCTTCTTAATACCTTTGTTTGTTGGACTTCCGTGCAGCTTGATTTTTCCAGAACTTCTAGTTGTCTCTAATTCTTAGGTAGTTGTATTCTCTCTTAGTTGTGGAGGGAAATGCAGCGTGTCTGTCTATGCCTCCATCTTGGCCAGAAGTCTCATCAGTCAGTTTTGAAAGCTGCAGAGAAATAAAAAAGAATAAGTCCAAAATGTGTGCAAAGATCTTGGTGATTTGCAGTAAATTAGAGACCTTTTCCAGAGTAAGCATGGCTAAGTCTTTACAACAGTGGGTAAAAATGTCAGAAAACAGAGAAATAAATTATAAGCTAATCTTTCAAGAAGCTTGGCTAAAACAATACATTTGGCTCCAGGCTCAAGAAAGTGATATTCTATTGAAAATTAAGAGTCACCTAGATTTTGTCAACAAACATCAATTTCTAGGCATCTGTCCGCTCTATAATACCTTTATCTGTACAACTCTGCAACCAATAAAATGTGTTCAGTGAGAGGACCCTTCCCCCAAAAATCTATCCATTTTTGCATTGTATAAATAAATAAGGCAAGATTATGGTTAGTTGAGTGTTCAACTTTGCTAAGAAAAAAACTAGCATTGTCTATTTGTATCCAAGGCAGTGAAAACTGTTTTCTATTATTGAAAACAGTCCATGAACAGCTCTAGAGGCAAAAATGAATTTTCCAAGTCACTTATTCAGCTAGATTTTCCAAAATTTTACAGTACAACAAACTCTCTGAGTTCTAGTTAAAAAACAAACTGGAATCTATACAAACTGAAACAATTGCTCTTCACTTCTAGAGATGGCAGCTTCAGGTGTCAAGTGGGATTTGTTTTCTCCAACCTGAGTATCCAGAATTATACTTCTGTAAGCTGTCTCCAATCCTGACCTTACTGTCAGAATGTAGACTTCTGAATAGCCTAGGGTATGCTACAATAGTGAATAACCCCATTTTTTCAATGATTTAAAAGGAAAGATTTATTTCTTACTCATAGTATATGTCTATAATAAGTTAACAGGCAGTTCTGCTCATTTAGTCATTCAGAAACCCAAACTCATAGAACACATACCATTTTAAACATCACAAAGCAAAAGGGGGAACTAGTGAGCCTTGCACTCAGCCATAGTAGGAAATGTCACCATTGCTCATAAATATTTTGTTAGAACTAGTCCAATAAGCCAAATCCAGACATAAAAGGACCATGGGATTATGGAATTCAATTCTATCTTGAGCTCAAAAGGTGAAAAGGCAGATATATTGGGAGAATTTTGTTAATGATTACCACACAAATTATACTAATTAGGCCTACATCTTTCCACAAGGTAGGTATGTATGCTATATGTATGGCAATGAGAACTGTACAATACATTTTTAAGTTTTATAAAACTACTGGGTATAGAACACTTTTGAACAATTGTTTCCATTTCACCACATTAACATCTTACTTTATTTATCTACTTAGATGCCCTAATGAAACAAAAAGCCATCAAGAAATCCAAGACAGATTTATAAATATTCTTCTAAATGGGTTATTTGCATGCATACACACACACACACTCACACACACAATCATGCCCAAGAGACACCATGTCTTTTTAACAGAAAAATAAAAATTACTTTGTATGAGAATAATTGGATGCTTGGTGTTCAGGAGATACAGTTTCCACATTTTACTGGCAAATGAGTACCCTTCTTTGATAAAGGAAGAATCAAGGCTTAACTTTCCCGTGGGCAGAGAGAAAGGGAAAGGGAATGTTCTCATGGATTGCTACTGCCACAAACTTTCTCCCTGAACAGTTCCCTCCTGCTATATTTTTAATTGATTGGCTCCTTTCCAGATATCTTAGATTATTTAGTGAAGCAGTAGAAGAAATGCAGTGTTTTGACCTTGACCTTATAGTAGGAATTTCTTTACATTTTTCTTATCCTAAACCTGTTTTTTCCCAAAGCCAGGCAAGCTTTCTTTTGATGCAGATATTTCTTCGATAAGTTCAGAATCCTTGGCTGACTACAAATTAATTATAAAATAAAATTATTCATGGCACATTTGGAAATTTCATTCATATGCTCAGACCAATATTTGTTTGTATATAACAGTTTTTCTATGTAATTCCTCCCAATCTCTCTTGTTCACATTTATTTGCTCTCTCATCTTATTCACAATTATCTTTCAAACAACTAAGTCCCTTGATAGTTCCATGACAACACTGGTTTTCTCCTTCCTAATTTATTCAGAGCCAATGAGTATGAAGCAACCCTTTTCCTAAAGGAAAACCTGCCTTTTAGAACAAAGCTTTCTTTCTGTGTTTTTTCTTTCTAAATCATGACACTGCTCTGAGCATCTCAAGGGAACAAGTTTCTAGAATTAGTTTTCCTTCTTCTTTTGAACTTGTAAACTGAATCAGCTCTCACCTGAGCTGCCCATTTGGTTCTAAATGCTTGTGGTACTTGGATTCTTGTGGATGCAGGCATAGTTTAAATTGGTAGAAATCCCTCAAGCTAACATTAAATAAATGATTTTAAGTAACCAGTTAACTCCTCTGAAGGATGGATTTATTTTCTAATTAAAGCAAAATGACCAAAGTTAACCCCTGACCAAATATTAAATGTTGAATAGGTTTGCTCTCCATGTGCATGCAACAGCATGAGTGATGCTAATGAAGCCTGTGCTTCAGGGCCCCTCACATGCCCAAGGCCCAGCAAAAGTCCCGAGCATTGCTATACTAATAACATTTATTCCTCTTCTCAAAGAGGGTCCAAGATCAAGATGCTGGCAGATTTGGTGTCTGGTGAGAACCCCTTCCTGATTCATAAAAGGTGTCTTTTGTGTGTCCTCACATGGTAGAAGGGGCCAGGGAGGTCTCTGGAGTCCTACTAATCCAACTCATAAGGGATTAATCACCTCATAAAAGTTCCACCTCCTGATACCATCACACTGAACACTGAAGGTTAAATTTCAACATATGAATTTTGCTTTCTATGTAATGCAAAAATTTCATATAGGGTCTTAGAAAGTGATTATCTGCCCTCTTTATTTACAAAGCTAAAACTTCAATGTATTTTAATTCACAAAGTTCAAAAAACACACAAGAACCTACTACGCACCAGGCAATCCACTGTGTGCCAATGTAGAGTGGTGAATGTGAAGTAAAAAAAAAATCCTCTTCTCATGAAGATCTCACTCTACTAAGGGCAGGGGAAAGAGAAAGAAAAAGAAGCAGAGAAAGAGTAATTTCAGATCACGTTAAATGTTCAGAATGAGGCTTGGGAGATGATCTTGGAGAAAGTGACATGGAGAATGAAAAGTGAGAGGTCACAGAAACACCCTGGAAAGAAATCCAAAAGTGGTAGCCCTGAGAAGAGAATGAGCTTGGTGCGTCAATGTGAAGGGGCGCCAGAGAGCCACAGAGCAAGCTACCACTGGAGGCTTAAAAATGGAGGCAGGTACACTTTTGATTGTCACATGATAGCTTGGGGGTGTTGCTACTATCTCATGAATAGAAACCAAAGATGTTAAATATCTAGCACTATTCGAAACAGTCCTGCTCCAGAAAGAATTTTTTTATTCAAAATACCACCACCTCCTTTAAGAAACCTGACAGGGAAAAGTGAGTAAAAAGGAAATTGGTAAAGGGAAGGTCAGAGAGCTAGACAGAGGGTACATTAGATAAGGCTTCGGGGCCATAACTAAGAGTGAAAAAGGGAAACAGAAGTCATTAAATACCCTATAAGCAGAAAAATGTTTTCAAAAGTCCTAGAAATAGAAAGCATAATGCCTTCATACAACATTCTGTTCCACCATAGAATCCTGATTTAGAGGACCCTTTTTATACGTGACTCTAACTCTTTGTAATTTGCCCTTAAATTCTTGCTACCACAAAAGGAAGCCCCAGAAAATGTTCGCTCTTTGCCTGAATGTCCACCTTCACATCCCATTATACCACAGTCTAGGACCACTTCTATACTTAATAGAGGGAATTTCACAATTCATAGGTCCACATCACAAGTGAGTATGAAATATGTTTCTCCCATTTCCTTGTCGTTCCCACTTTATTCTTGTCCCTAGCTCTTCTTAGTAACTGGCTGCTAGGACTCAATTCCCACGTTCTATTACAGATTATTACTTCTACTTGGACAGAGGGCTTGCACCTGATAACTTCCAGGAACGTCATTCTTCTAAGACTGGACGCTACTTGGTTTTTGCCCATACATCCAGCACTTGGATCCTGCCCATGAACCCCGGGCTCACAGCAGATGTTCTATTACTTCCAACCATACTTTCCTAATGTCCACCATATGGCTACCTGGCTGCATATCAATGCATGGTCTTGTTACCAGACATGTCTGTGTTCACACTGTGTCCATCTGCTGAGACACCCACAAGGCAAGCAGGCCGCTCTAGCAAGAGTCATTAATTGCGAGTCAAATCACTGTCGGGTATGAATCCTGATACCATAGTTATACTAAGAGCAGAATTCTTTTTAATCTCTCAGAGCCTCAGTTTCCTAAAGCAGTGATGATGGGGAGGCTAGTCATGGGAATCAATAAGTATGAGTAAATGAACATGACAGTGGCATTCAAGTGCAGCTCTTGTTATCATCTTTATTTAGAACTGTTGCTGGACTTTTCCAATAAAGACCAGAGTTTACACCCATCACCAGACACAGTGGACTCTGTACTCTCACTCTCCTGCTTCCTCCCTACACCTCTGCTCCAGGCTGTTGAGTGTGTGGGTGTACAGCTTTTGGCCCCTTGCCATTGAAGAACTGAGCTAGAGGCATAACCCTGAATCACTCCAGCTACTGAGTTAATCAAGGCACAAAAGACTATTGAGCAGGAAGCTGTGGGTGTACACAGGAAGAAGTACATGCATAGAGGTATTCTTGGAATGCTAAAAAGGTAGGGCAATGCTGAGGCTAAAGCTAAAGGCAGCATTGAGACAGGAGAAAATAGCAGGGAGTGGGAAGGGAGAACAAAGGAACCCTTATCCTCTATTATCCTGACAGTCCTGGGTTTGGTCCACATTAGCAGTATCTTTGTTTAGAACCTCATTTTGCTTTGGCTGCAGAGGCCTCTTCTGGTGGGACTGGCAGGAATTTTATAAACCCATCATCCCACTCCTCTCCCTCCTGTGGTATTAACTGATGGGGAGGAAGGTAACTACTCAGTAAACTTAGGTCCCTTCCATTCAACACAGCTGCTTTTCTTCATAGAGATTTACTTTTGACAAGTAATATATGTCGCTTTCAATTAGCATGGGCTGTTGTCGGGGGATGGGGGAGAAAAGAATTGGAGACAAGATTGCTTGGGAGTGCTCTAATGCCATTTGTTGAAACAGGTGGCCTAAAGAACTGCTGACTTGAAGCTGGGCCACAGCTGCTTTCAGCTGGCTTGTCTGATGCAGAAACCTCACTGAACCGGGACCAGTCATAACGCAGGTGCACCAAGTGAACAGCTGTCTCTATTTTAATTAGAGGCAAGAAGTTTTCACAGATTCGAAAAACAATATTATGAGAAACAGAGTGCAAAGGGATGGTTAGATTCCATTCCATTTTCCTATTTACTATAAACAGTTAATAAAAACACACTGAATGTATTATCATGATTTGTTAGGTTTTTGCCTATGTTGCTGACCAGTGCTTCTGAGATTTTAATATACACACAAATCATTTGGGGACCTTATTAAATTCAGATTCAGTAGGCTTGGGGTGTGCCTGAGATTCTGCATTTCTAATAAGCTCCAGGTGATGCCAGGTCTTCTGGTCCACAAATGAGTCTCTGAGTAGCAAGATTGTCATCTACACATCACTGCAGAATATGATTGGTCAAAACAGGCTGTCAAATGTTAGAATGGTCTCTCAGTAGGAAATGAAACTAAACTACCTATTGATGAAATTTTAAAAGAAATTGAATAACTAAAGAAGCCATTAATATTAATGAGTTAAAATTTCTCTTTTGACCTCTTAGACTTCTGATCATATACTGTGGGCTTAAAAGTACCCATTACAATTATATCAGAAATGTCTTAGTGTATGAATATTTTAATTCCTGAGAAATTTACAGCTTTTTATGATTACTCTGACCATACAATCAAGCTACCAAGAGATCTTTAAGTTATTGAATTCAGCAATTCAACAATACGCAAAATTTTAGATAGGCTTTTTCCTCCACTTTGGCAAAATGTGTAATTCTGAGGCTTTATATAAGTCAGTAGAAATTGAAGCAAAAATCAGTGGGAATGCCTCACATACAGAAAATTAGGTGCTGAGAAAGAATGTAAGGATGATTCATTGAATGTGCCATAAATGATAGAAAAAGATAACTGAAAATATTAAATTGATGTGCTTTCGATCTTCTCCCTGTCACCCAATAGCAATTTCACCATCATTGCTCAAAAAAAGAGAAGAAGATGAAAGCAGGACGTTCCCATGGGTCAGGAAGGAGGAGACTTGGTGGTGCAGCACTGGGGACTCTGTGAGAAGAAGAAAGGAGCAGAGTGTACATGAACCCTGCCCTCCCTTTCAGCCAATGCGGGAGGCATGGTAAAAAGTTGGAGGGTCAAGGCAAAAGTCAGCGTATTTGACCTCATTTCTGTCTGAGATAATGAAGTGATCACTATCAGATCCACATGGGGGTGACTGTTCCAGGGGAAAAGGTGGAGCATGATTGTTGGTCATAGAGAGGAGGCCTATGCCTAACTGTCTGGGGCTTCCACGGCTCCTGAGAGATTGAGGTTTCCACATGCACTGCAGAGGGATGCAGAAGGCAGCTGACAATGACAGCTGTCAAGAGAGGGGTTTGCTACAGAGGTCGAATGGCCCGGAGGCTGGAAGCAGCAGGAAAGACCAAAGTTGGGAGTCAAATCAGTTCCAAGAAGATTTCATGGAGGCCCATAGAACCATCAGAAGCAAGGGGATTCTGGGTCCTTAGGAAATCCTCAGGAACATAACTGAACCAGAGCAAAGAGGCCTCAACTTGATCTGAGCTGACCTCAGTGACAGGGGAGAAAAATTGCAGCACCAGGACTTGCCCATGGCTCCAGGAACCCCCACCATTCTTCCTTGACACCATCAGGCCAAGCCATCTCCAGCTCCATACACCCCAATATGTCTGAAAAGAAATCATGAGGGGGAGGTAAAAACCTGAAAGACAAAGACTAGATCTAAAAGACTGAGTTAACTGAAGAGCCTGTATAAATTATTGGGTTAAAATGACTAGATTTCGGTTTTTTATTTCCATCCCCTCACTAACTAGATAGAAGGGAGTTCTTTTTTTTAAGGTTTTATTTATTTATTTTTAGAAAGGGGAAGGGAGGGAGAAAAAGAGGGAGACAAACATCAATGTGAGACAGAAACATCGACCAGGGACCGACCTGCAATCCAGGCATGTGCCCTGACCTAGAATCGAACCTGTGACCTTTCACTTTGCTGGATGATGCCCAAACAACTGAGCTACACTGGAAGGAAGTTCTTAAAGATCATATCTACAGAACACAGAAATATTATTGTTTTGCACAGCTCAGTGTGGTATGAGCTTAATGCACATCCCTACTTCACTCATAATGAATTACAGAATTCAGTCAGCCTGCTATCTCATTTGGAGGTGGAAACATCAAGTCTTGCATCTCCATTCTCTTATTCTTCTGCCCCAGACTCTGCTCCTCTGTGGGCTGAGCTCCAACCAAGCCCTCCACTGCTAAGTGTTAGGAACATTTACTGCCATAGACTGACACTTGGGGGCGGACCCCACAGCCTGTGCCCATCCCATCTGAGGCCACACCAAGATCTGCCTGTGACTTAGTTTCCTGAGTCTGTTCAGGGAACAGAATCAAGAGAGCATAAGCTTCAGAAAGACTCTGTGTTGGATTCTGCTTTGAGCCTTTATCATGCACCTGGCTGTGGGCAAGCCACTTTTCTTCCTAAGGCTCCTTCTGTAACGTGGCATTACTAATACCTACTTTTAGGGCTATTATAAGGATTAACAACAAATCAATAAATGGTCCTTTCACTGTGCCCAGAGCCCTGTAACAGTCTGTGTTCAATGGAACCATGGAGCTCTATTCCATGTATTACCAGCTTTCCACATATTATCATTGTATTATCCTTCCTCCAGAATAACTGGCATGGAGGCTCTGCTGCCACCTAGACCCCCTTCAGGACTGAAGAATATTTTCCCCTGTGTGTGGCAGACAATATCAGTCTTCTGTGGGATTTTCCTCAGCCTAAGTCATACCCTCTTCCCAGAAGAGCAGCCTGTAGTCAAAAGACTGGTGGACGCAAGGAGATAGAGGGCAGCCCACTGGCCCAAGCCCAGGAACTGGAAAGGTCATCCCAGACTCAGAGCAGGCCTGGCACAGGGAGGCTCTGTGGTGACTGCACCACAGCCCAACATTCCCCTCAGCCCAGACCCGCTTCCTTACCTTTTCCTTATAAATACTGATCCCAAAAGCCCTCCCTCATAAACATTCTGCACTCCAAACTCTGGCTCAGAGTTGGCCTCCTAGGGGACCATCCAGTGACACTAAGTTACCACATTCCCTGCTCAAAACCACTCACCTAGCTATTATTGTTGACACTGTTCATTCATTCTAACACAAAATTTGGTAAAATAAACATTCATTACCCTGTTGGCCACTATTTTTGGACCACAGCTACATGTCTTAGCCAGTGTAATCACCTCGTCCTGGTCCTTCCTTCCTCAGGGTCTTTCTTGCCCACCAGCCAAGCACATCCCATAGAGGCTACTACTTAAACAGAGGCTTTAGTGCAGTTGCCACACTAGAGTGGTGGTTAACACAGACATAGCCATTAGCCTTCTTTTGATCCAGAACAAAATTTACAGCTACACCAAGAAGGTTTTTACATCATTGTCTCTATGTGAATAAACAATGTCTAGCTGTAGGAAATCGTCAGTTCCTCTATAGACCAAGCACCTGCTCCTATTACTGCCTTGCTGTGTACAGATGGAGCATTTGAGGAAACGAATAGAACAAATATGCTCTAGAAACTGCAGCACAAGCGCTGCCCAATTTGCAGGCAGGCTGTATTCCCGGAGTTGATCTGAAAATTGGTTACTTGAAACTAAGAATGCATTATCCCAGAAGCAGTGTTATAAATCATGGCCAGCTTCACAGTGCCATCCACAAAGCCCTAGTAAACTAGCAACATAATTAAAATGGCACAGCCTTTAATGATGGACTGTTCTTTATGAGGAATATACCCTTCACAGGGCATAAGAAGGAAACCATGTGGCGCCAGGACCACGCATCTCTCTCAGTCACAGTTATGCTCCTCTTTGCCCCACATTTGCTATAATCATCCATTTTCAAGGCAACCAGGTCAGGCAATAAATTGGGCCCTTCTCCTCCCTCCCTTCTCAAACTTGAACTTTAATACAATGTTGACTTAATGACCTGTCTTCTAGTGGATTATGACCAAAATACAGAGGCTCCAAGTGGGTTAAACAGTGAGTGAAGTACAAATCAAAGAGTTTGCAACCTTATGAGTGGAATGGAGGACAGCTAATACAGATTAACTAATACCAGTGAGATTATTTGTAGTTTTACAGAAAATGTATAAACAAAATGCTATAGGAGAAAAAAATAACTTTAGAGGAAGAAATCAGAAAAATCTTTGAGGCAACACCAGAACTGAGTCTTAAAAGACAGGTATATATTTTTATAATGGAAACAATGTTGTGGGGAGGGAATGAAGGATGCCATGGAATTGGTGAAGGGGCAAAGTTCCCCAGGAGAGAAAACAACATGAACAAAAGCCTAAATGCACAAAAGCCAAAGTGCACAAAAACATTGCGTAAAGCTTCCTCCAAGTTTTGTCATAAACAGGATATAACTGTACTTATATGAATTCTCCTCAACTCTGAAGGCACTTGGGTGAAGAATGGAGCAGCTAGAGGTCCCAGGCCAATTACCCCTGTCATAAGTAGTTGTGTGCAGTTACCCCCTTATGACTTACTAACACATTCTTATGTGTACCAAGATACCACAGAGCTTGTTCAAACAATCAAGATGAATGCATAGAGTTTAGGGCAGGCACTGTTTAGTTAAGGTCAAGAGAAAAGGGGTTTGGGGTGCCACACTCGGTAGACTGGATCTTACTCAGAGCACAATATTGTATTTC
The DNA here is from genome assembly GCF_987537825.1 of Furipterus horrens. Classification (NCBI taxonomy): domain Eukaryota; kingdom Metazoa; phylum Chordata; class Mammalia; order Chiroptera; family Furipteridae; genus Furipterus; species Furipterus horrens. Next base: position 90,716,076 of record NW_028327171.1, read on the forward strand.
AGGTAGAAAGAAAGACATGATTTGCCTTGGGTTGTAAAATTATCACACAATATGTAGATTGGTTTTGATTGAAAAGAGATGGAGTCAGGCAAATAGCTTAGGATGTTATCCAACTACTATGGAACAGAAAAGGAAGGGAGTTACAGTATAATTAACTCAATTTACTAATATTTGATTGTGATATGCAAGATACATATTGACACATTAGAGAAAAGAAAAAAAGAAGACTGCCCTTTATATAAAAATCTGTTATGCAGAGATATAACCAAATGACAGTAAGTGGTAAAATAATTAATTAAGAAAAAGCATAAAATGTTATGGATATTTAAGTAATTGCAAGTTCACTTTTACATGGAAGAATCAGGAGTTATTTCATGGATAAATTATTGGTTTAGCCATGAGCCTTCAATGATTAAATGTTGGCAAAAGAGGTTTAGATGAGGGTATTTAGGTACAGGAAACAAAATAAGCTTTAGAAAAAGTGATAGACAAACTTGCACAGACTTAATAATGCAATATATTTGGAAAAGGAGGAAAATGATCTTATAGTCGTTAGGTAAATGCAAATCAAAACCACAATGAGATACTACTTCATAAAGAAGGCTGATTTTTAAAAGTACTATTTGGCAAGAATATAGAAAATAGCCAGAACCCTTATACACTTCTGGCAATGTAAAAGAGTTCAGCCTCTTCAGAAAACAGCTTGACAGTTACTCAAAAAGTTAAACACAGAGTTAGTGTATGATCCAGCAATTATACCAGGTACATAATCAATAAGCTTAAAACATGTTCAAACAAAAACTTGTACAATATTCATAGCAACAAAAAGCCAAAAAGTAGAAACCACCCAAATATTCATCAACTGATAAATAACTAAAGAACAGACTACCCATTCCATCGAATGGAATATTATAAAACTGCAAAAAGGAATGAATTATGATGCACATTACGTACTATATAAAATATATAACGTGGATGAACCTTGAAAACATTATGCTAAGTGAAAGAAGGCAGATACAAAAGGCCATATATATTGTGAAATGTCTAGAATAGGCAAGTCCACAGAGACAGGAAGTAGATTAGTGGTTGCTGGAGGCTGGTGGAAGGGGGAAACAGAGTTAATGCTAATGGGTATAGAATTGTTTTCTGTGGTAGTAAAAATATTCTGGAATTTGATCATGGTTATGCTTGCACAACCTTGTGAATATACTAAAAACCATTAACTGTACACTTCAAGGGGGTGAATTTTATGGCGTGTGAATTACATATCAATTTTAAAAAATAAGGAAGGAGGGGAGGGAAGGATAGAGGGAGGGAGGGAGGGAAAACACCACTGGATAATGCCCATATCTATTGTATGGGCCCCAGGTGAAACAAAACTCAATATAATTAGACCAGTTTTAAATGTTGGCAACCTAAAAAATAAGCCATTGTCTTTTCAACATGTTCTGAGGTAAAGGATCATAATTAACTTGCACAAGATCACAAAACTAAGCTACTCAGTTGTGAAGTTAGGATGCATTCTGATTACAAAGATAGTTATTAGACAAGATAGTTGTCATCCACATAAATAGAAGGAGATAGAGAAAAACACTAAAAATGGGGGAGGTATGTTTGGTCATATGAAAAATAAAGATGAGAAATACCCTTGGGCTATAGGGTGTATCTAAAAATAAGAGTGACCAACAAAATAAGTTTTACCTAAGGTAGTCATAGGTAATGAACATCTCTTTTGTGACCATGTATTCCTAAAAGTGAATAGGTAACAAAATATTGAGTACAGTAGTCAGAAACTGAAATAATGTTCCATGCATGGCAAAAAAAAAAAAAAAAAAAAAAAAAGGTGGGGAAAGGACTTCCTAACCCTACAGTAAAACCCACCCAGTTGAAAGAATTCTGCATACTATGATACAGTAGCCAGTTACCTCAATCCAGACATTGCTTTGAGGCTGTCTAGGTTCAAATCTCATTGGGCTAGTAGACCAATTTTAATTATACCTGAGAGCTACATTAAAAGCACATTCTTGATCACAAAGGAATGAAAGGATAAAGTCATACAAATTGATAAAAACAAAACTCATCAACAAACACACACACACAAAGCTATCCAAAGGGACTCCATTCTAATGGAAAAATAAACCATTTTTATCATTATATATGATGGAAAACACATACTACAATGATTATCTATATACAATAGAGTTACTTTGATATTTGAAAGAAACAACTATATTTCTTAAATAAGGACAATAATCAGTTTTCTCAGTTTAGGAGAACTAGCAAGACTTGTGAGATCCAGAAAGAAAGAAAAAACTTTGGAGTAAAAATAATAGAGAACATAAAAAAAAAGCACTCATATTCAGAATAAATGAAGGTACAAGGATGAATAGACCCCTTTTTGGAGAAAATAGTACAATGTTAACAAATAACAAAGACCTATTCAACTCCTATTTTTCTTCCATTTTCACCAATGAAATGAGTGATACTATTGAAACCCTGTAGGACACTATCAAAGGGAAGAATATTTTGGAATTGTTAAATAAACAGGGATACGCACATAATGAAAGAAGAGCATATATAAATGATGCAAGTCTCCAGGTTAACATTATATGTCAAAGCATAAGATACAGAATTCATAGGTTTTTTTTTCTGATTCTTTTTTCACCAAGATTAGTTTTGCCTATAATAGAACTTCATATAAATGGAAACATACAGTATGTCCTCTTTATGCAAGGCTTTCCCTCAACTTAATGTTTATGAGATTCAGCCATATTTTTCCCTATCTGTAGTTCACCCTTCTTTATTGCTGAGTCATGTGGCATTATATGAATATATCACCCATTGATGAACCAACCCCTGAGCTATTTACTGATTTTGGCTATCACACAGTTTTTAAATATCTCAAATGATAGAATATAAGCAAATTTCTTAAATGGATATAATGGTTCCAGAAACTATGAAATTTGACTTTAACTTGGAAAAAAACCTCAAAAATGACTCATTAGACTGTTGAGGAAAACAACGAAAATAAGATAATCAATAGAAACAACATGAAATACAATCTTCCTAAAATAAATTGTTAATTTTTATTGAACTATAAGTCAGTATAATAATAATATCCTCTTTTAGAACTTACAAAACATTTTGACAGCCATAACACCAATTATGGAGGGATAACATCTTATATGGCATGCAGCAGCAGGGAGGCAATTATTCTCATATAATAGGATAGTTCCTAGAATTGAAATAGATAATGCATACTAGACAAGATGGCATAGACTCATTTCTCTTTGTTCCTCCCCACTAAGTACAAACATAAACCCTGTAAATAATGCAAGAGGCAACAGAAAGAGAACCCTGAGATGTGGAAATAAGATAGATTGACTATGGAATGCAGGACTGGAGGAATATAGCAATAGGGTCTCTCACAATGTCTAATTCAACAGAACACAACATGGGCCCAGCATTTTCTGGTATCCAACCTATAATAGGAGGCAACACACATAAGCTCACTTTTCCCCAGATCAAATAGGAGTCTTGATAATATCACCAGGCAAGCCCAGAATACTGGTAGAGGAGATCAGTCAGAAACCTCACTAACAATAAAAGGTCAGGGAAAGCACTCTCCTCACCTGGACATGAGACTACCCTGATCAGACAGCTCTAGGAAAGGGGAATCCCACCACATCAAGAGGCCAGCTCAGGAAGCTTCTTGGTCCCCACAGGCTAGCGAATCTCTTCCTCCAGGTCGCACCAACAGGGATGACAACAACTGCCTGATCTAGGAAGTGATTGTCTTTCCCAAGGGCCATAGACTCCTTTCTCCCAGCTAGAGGCACCAGGAAGTCTGGACTGGGATCCTTCCTTGAAGCTTCAGGCAGCACCATCAGGAACCCATGGAAGCCCTGGCAGCACCAGACACTAAACGGATAAAAATAGCACCAAAGTTCTTAAAATGAGACTTCCACCAGCTCTTTAAAAAAAATGAAAAGGGAATATTGCAAACAGCTTCACATTCATATATTCAACAATTAAGATAGAATGTACCATTGCCATTTAAAAATATGAGGGAATACTGCAAACAACTTTATGTTGACATATTCAACAATTTAGATAAAATGTACCAATTCCTTACATATCACAAAATACCAAATCAATATGAAGATGAAGTAGGTAATCAGATGGCCATAGAACCAATCAAGAAATTGAGCACTCTTTCCAGCTGGCTACGAGACATGGCATCTCTCAGAACAACTGGCACAAGAGTGACAAGACCGGGAACAAGGGAAAGCCCCACCACAAGAAGCAAAACTATGAGCTGGGGCACCCTGCTGCCAACACTAAGATTGGCCCCTGTCACATAAATAGAGTCCACATGCAGAGAGGCAAGAAGTACTGGGCCTTTAAGCTAGACATGGGCAACTTCTCCTGGGGCTCGGAGTGTTGTACATGCAAAACAGGGATTATTGATGTTGTCTAAAATGCAACCAATCACAAACTGGTTCACACCAAGACTCTAGTAAAGAACAGCATTGTGCTCATTGACAACACACTATACCAATAGTGGTATGAGTCCCACTAGGAACTGCCCCTGAGATGAAAGAAGGGGGCCAACAAAAAAATGATCAAAGAAAATTCAGAAGAAATATGATGAAAGGAAAAAGAATGGCAATATCAGCCATCTTCCAGAGGAGCAGTTTCAGCAGACAAGTTTTTTGCATGCATTGCTCCATGACCAGGCCACTGTGGCCAAGCAGATGGCTGTGTGCAGGAAGGCAAGGAGCTGGAGTTCTAGCTGAGGAAAATCAAGACCCATAAAGGCAAATAAATCCTATTCCCTCTGATCTTAGTTCACATAATAAAGGTGTTTATTGTTCTTTAAAAAAATTTGAAATCATAACTTTAAGGCTTCCAAAAAAGAAATCTCCAAAACCACTAGAGAATTCTAACAAATGTTTAAAGAATTACACAACATCTTCCAGAAAATAAAAGAGGTAACACTTCCATGCTCATTTTACAAGGCTAGTATTACCTGAATATCAAAATCAGCCAAAGATATGACAAAACCAAAAACTGAAGACCAAAATATCTCAAGAACTTAAATGCAAAAACCCTCAAAAATATTAGGAAATCATATTGAACCATGTATAAAATAAATTAGATGCCATAACCAACTGGGATTTCTTCCAGGTATAAAAAGCAGTTTCAACATTAAAAAACCAATCAATGTAATCTACCACACTAACAACTAAAGAAGAAAAATTAAAAAAAAAAAAAAAGAAAAGAAAACACCTCTCAGCAAATCAGGATGGGGAAACTACTTTAATTTAATAAAGAGCATCTGAAGAACCTTGTAACTAACAACATACTTAATCATAAAACAATAGATGCATTCTTCCTAAGATTAAGAACAAGACAAGGGACTTCGGGCCAAGATGGAGGCCTAGACAGACATGCTGTGTCTCCCTCCATGACTAAAATGGAATACAACTATCTCAAAACTAGAAACAACCAGAAGTTCCAGAAAATCAAACTGCATGGAAGTCCAACAAGCAAAGATATAAAGAAGAAATATTTATCCAGACAGATAGGAGGGGTGGAGCTGGGGTGGAGAAGATGCTGTGTGGTGGTGGCAGCAGCAGATGCAGTGACAGACCAGTGGAAAAACACAGTTGCACATTTTAAAAAGTCAGAAGGGACACCTAGGGAGCATTCCCAGCTCTTCACCAGACCACGCAGCTCACTGTTTCAGCACCGAGGAAAATAAAGTCTCATTGCTTTTGACTGTGCAAACCAGTGGCAGTTGGTGTGGAGACAGAAACTGCCAGTCTCTCAGCAGAGTCCACTTGTTTAAAAGGCCCCCACAGTCCTAGAACGTCCGCAGACCCATCCACTCTGGGAACGACAGCCAGGGAAACAGCTAGAGAGGTACCAGTCCCATACAGATGTGGGAGAGTGCCTGGAAAAGGGGAATTGTTCCTTCTCAGACCCCTGCCCCCCACACAGTGCCACAACATGGTGAAACACGTTGCCATGTACTGAAAAATCCCTAAGGCTGTGCCCCTTACAATGTAACAGGAGTGACAGCTCTACCTAAGACACAGAGATAAACACACACAGGAGAATTCTGGCCAAGATGGAGGCCTAGACTGACACACTCCATCTCCTTCAACAACTAAGAAGGACTACAACTACCGCAGAACTGGAAATAACCAGAAATTCCAGAAAATAAATGGAAGTCTAACATATGAAGTTATAAAGAAGTGGTGCTCATCTGGACGGGTAGGAGAGACAAAGCTGGGGTGGAAAGGTCAAGCTGTGCTGGCGGCGGCAGCAGCAACAACATCAGGACGGCAGTTAGCACAGACACCCATATTTAAGAGGAGGTGAGAAACGCCTGGGGAGTGCCCCCAGCTGCATACCAGACCCGTCAGCTTGTGATTCCATTGCCAGGGAAGGCAGACCTCCATTGCCTTGGGCTGTGAGGCCCGGAGGGGGCGGGAATGGAGGAGGAGGCTCCCGGTTTCTCAGTGGAGAGTGAGTGGCAGGAATCCATCTTGGACCCCAACCCCATACAGAACACTACAGCGTGGTGAGAAGGGTCACCCAATTGTGACAAGTGCATGGGGCTCTGCCCCCTATAGCACAGGAGGTGTGACAGCCCCACCCAGGAAGCAAAGGTAAACACAAAACCATCAGGATGGCACAGATCATGATAGAAATCCCAGTGATGCAGATGACCAGAGAGCAAATATCTAATCTAACGAAGCAGCAGGTAGGAGGAAATCTTTCTCAGGCACAGTTCAGAGCTTTTGTTATAAAAATGCTTACAGACCTAACAGCAGATCTTAAACAAGATGGCGAAGGAATGAAGGCTAGTCCTGCTGAAATGAACAAAGACACTTATGAAACTAGTGGTGAGGGCAAGAAAACCAGGGATCAAATCAACAAATCAGAACATAGGGAAGGAACAAGCAGTCAATCAGTGCAGAACAAGGAAACAAGAAGTGAGGAAAATAAGGAGAGGCTCAGAAACCTATTGGATAGCTATAAGCAGGCCAACATCTGAATCATAGGGTTGCCAGAAGGTGAAGAAGAAGATCTAAAAATTGAACAATTACATGAAAAAATAATGAAGCAGAACTTCCCTAACTTGGGGAAAGAAATAGACTTACAGGTCCAGGAAGCACAGAGAGTTCCAAAAAAACTGGACCCAGGGAGAACCACACCAAGACACATTATAATCAAAATGTCAAAAATTAAGGATAAAGAGAGAATCTTAAAAGCAGCAAGAGAGAAGAAGAGAATTACATACAAAGGGGTCCTGATAAGACTATCAGCTGATTTCTCAAAAGAAACTCTGCAGGCAAGAAGGGACTAGCAAGAAATATTCAAAGTAATGAAAGGCAAAAACCTACAACCACAATTACTCTATCCAGCGAAGCTGTCATTCAGAATAGAAGGTCAGAGAAAGTGCTTCCAGGACAAAGTAAAACTGGAGGAGTTCATTAGATCCAAACCACTGTTATATGAACTGTTAAAGGGACTTGTTTAGGAGAAAGAGGATCAAAACTATGAACATTAAAATGAAAGCTGTATCACAACAACCAACAACAGAAGCTAGAGAACTGAAACAGAGGCAAACTAGGTAGGCAACAAGAGTGGGAAAAGAACTATAGGTATGGGGAACATTATGGGGGAAGGTCAGCAGGGAGGAGGAAGAGGGGAAAGGGAGGGAGATGGTACAGGAATTAAGAAGCATAGTAGGAGGGAATGTAGTAGATAGGAATATGTTGAGAAGAACTATATGCACAACCAATGGGCATGGACTAAGGAAGCGGGGGGGGACAACTGGAGGGAGGGATGTCACTGGGTAGAGGGGAAAAGAAATTGGGACAACTGTAACAGCATAATCAATGAAGCATATTTAAAAAAACTGAGGAAACCTGAGTATAATAGAAAAATTACATCAATGTCAATATCACAGTTATGATAATATACTATAGTTTTGCAAGATATTACCATTGGGAAAATTAAGTAAAGAGTGCATTGGTTCTGTCTGCATCATTTCTTACAAGTGCATGTGATAAAATCTATTATCTTAAAATAAAATGTTTAATTTTAAAAAATGTAAATGCAAAATGCATATAAACAACTTAGCACAAGACTCTACTGAAAGAAAAATGTTAGGTGTTACTGTTTTGACCAACAACCAGCATGTTTAATTCTGGCAACAACAATTTAAGACAAATGTGGATATCACAAAAAGATATTGATGAAGGTAAGCTATGACACCTCTGGGCACCGTGTCAATACTTTGGGATTGAAGAACATGAAAATATTTACCATGGAGTATTGAAGCCTAAAGGAAACATATAGTCATTAAAAGTGCCAGAATAGTAGAAGCTACATACTCTATTCATTCTTAGAGCCATGTTAAGGCCACTGAGAAAGAAGTTTTACCTTGGTATAAAAATAAAACTATAGCAATTCAAGCTATCTCTTAACAGAAAAGTTGACCTCAAAAAAGTCTGCAATAACCCTACCAAGTTCCTTAGGTAGAGACTCAAATCAGGGCTTTCTCATTGCAGACTCCAGGGAACATATTTATGATCCTGGCCCAATGCCCATCTCTCACAGATGCCAAGAAGAGAATTCATGCTTGGAATTAGAACCCGAAACTTTAAAAGGTCACTTCCAATCACAGTTGTGTGATGACAGAAATCAGAAAACCTTGGCAAAGCTACAGAGTTAAACCTAATATTAAAAAGTAAGGAAAGAGTGCATAGGGTTAGGAATAAAACTTTTGATAAATAGAACTATATCCATGAGTTTCTAAATATAATAGTTCAACTCAGTATCATGTATTCAAGCCATGTATTTCCTGGAGCCAATGGAGCCAATAGATTAAAATGTTAGTCTCTTGAAAAGTGACTGGATACTAGAGAAACAATAAATAAATACCAGCAATATAGCTCTTAAAGGGATTGTGGTGATCAATTAGTGAGTGACCACATAGCCTTTCATGGTCTTGTGATAAAAGTAGCTATACAGGCATAAATCACCATTATGATCAGGCCTTGAAGCCCACAGTATCTAATCGGACTATCTAATGGGCATATTTATTAGCTGCCGAAAGGAGCTTATACAATTCTTGAATGTTTTAGTCTTGTTTCAGCACCCAGGCCTACATAATCATATCTCAACTATTCACCACAATTAGGCAAATGGAAATTTACACACTTTAAAAGCTGCTTTACCAGTAGCTCTTAATATTTATTACACATGTATAGGTATTACTAGGTCCTACAACTAATAAAGGTGGTTTTAATATTTTTAACTAATATTTTCAATATTCAATGAGGTAATCAATTTGTCTGACTTTAAGCAGCATGGCTTCATAAATGAGCTATTGGGCATGGAACTTGATTTAAAATGCACTCTTTTCTCAAGTGATTGAATAATTGTGATGAAATTTATAATTTTTAGTATACTATAGATGGAAGTGAATTGAATGTCTCTATCAAAATTATGCATGGTAAAATCTTTTGTGCTCTAACACAAAAACTAGCAGACAAATGCAATTATATTAGATATGCTGTCATCCAGAACATCTGAAGAATGCTATTTATTCAATCTTATCAATTTAAACTTATTCTACTACATAGCTGAGTACAAATACCAGGCCATGACCATCACATTAATACCATGAGGTTATCCCAAATACCATTTCTGGAAATTAGTGGAGAGAATTTCACTGAGTCTGGGTTATTTCACTTGCAGACAATTGTCAGAATCAATCTGTGTCTAACTTAGGTTTCTAACTTAATTTGTAATTTGATTTATACCTACGATGCTTGAAGATTAGGCAACTGATTAAGAAGTATTGATTTAGTCTCCAAAAAAAAGAAACTTTCAACTAAATCACATTATTACTTTTCATAAAATTAACACACAGTATTTCCAAAATACATAAATTATTCAGTAGAAGTAATAAAGCAGAGCACTCTTTTGATAAAAAGCAATTTCAACGATGATATTGCTTATGACAATTTTGTGATATTTTGAATATCTTCAGCCTATCAGAATATACAGGTTGTAAACTTATACTAACAGCTTTTACTCTTGTATGTAGGGTTCGGTTTATATAAAGATAGACTTCATGAAATATGCTTTGAAATTGTCTCTAATATAAATGCAGTTAATTTTTTTTCCAAAGAAAAATATATGGCTCATTTCACCTTCCAAAACTGTTTTTGCGGATAGTCATTGTAAACTTGAATATTATAAGGTGCATTTCCTTGAATTAAATAAAGCTCTTCATGTATTCTGCCCCAGAATATGAGTATACAGGGGTGGGCAAATGTAGTTTACAGTTGTGAGTACACAAAACAGAGTTTATTCTTGTATTATTATTTATGAAGTATTGTATCATATTATTATTTATTATTACTCTTAACCTACTTTTTCCCACCCCTGTACAAACAAACTTCTGATCCCAATTCAAATACTGAGAGCCCTAGCCATGGAACAAAGAGAATTTAAAAATCTTAAAGACTTCAGATCATGGACTTCTTATCAACTTTAATTTACCAATGAACTTTTGAAAAGGAACATAAATTTTATAATTAGTTACAAGTTTATTTTATTTGCTTTTATCACCCAAACAGTATTACTAGAAGTGACTAAATGTGTAAAATTACAATAACAGTGGCATTCTACATTAGGCTAAAAGAATAAAGAATAACTACATGTTTTTGAAAACACTATTTTGAAGTCTCCCAACTTGGTCAGGTGATCTCTGTCCCCTGCCAACCATAAATGTTCACAGCAGCAGATTAATGAATGGGGACAGGTACCCTTTCAGCCCTGTGTCTGGTTTATATGCACATCATATAACATCTGTGACATTTATCTCATCCCCTCGTTAACAACTCCCCCCACCAACCGCTTCAGTTTCTTCCCTAGAACTGAAACCCAGAGTGCTTCACCTCACTCTCCTTCTGCCATCATTCTCATTGTCACGGCTCCTTTCAACAGTCCAGCCGTCGCTTTGTCTTGCGGCACCCTCAGCACTACTGGTGTGTGACTCCGATTAATTTCCCACAGCAGCTATTCCAAACCTCTCCTCAAGACCCCATCTCACAGTAGCCCACCCCACTCTCAAAAGAAAACCTTGTCTCTTGCTGCAAAGACCGTGAGGTTAGCAAACATGGACTCTCTCAGCATTCTGGCCCATCTCATTTCCTTTCTACCAATCCTGTTCCGTTCTCTGCTGTACAGGTTATGCTATCCTGAATGTTCCTTCCCTGCTTCTTGTGCTGCCTCCATAAGACAGTCAAGCAGAAGAGCCTTGTTTCAACCTCTTCTACCTACCAAGCATCACCCCCCTCTAGACAACAGTATTCCTTGAAAGAACAGTAACTTCCAGTCACCATTTGCTATACCCACATCTTCACCTCCAATTATTTTCAACTCACTTAAACCAATTTTGTCTCTACTTCCACTGAACGTACTTTGGCAAAGATGAGAAATGACTAGTTGCACCATCAATTACTATGAATTATTTGCACTATGCATCTTACTTGTCCTCTCTGTGAGTGTTAACATTGTAGAAGACTCCTTTCCACTTAGAACTCTTCCTTGGACTTGTAAACACTACCTTCTCTTAATTCTCCTCCCTCTTTGGCAACCCTTTCTCCATCTCTTCTCTGGGATGCTTTCATAGTCCTGAGCCCCCAAGTATCAGTGGGCCCCCAAAGATCTATCCCTGCATTGCTTCTCACTTTACTCAGAAAATATCATTAATTTCTATGCCTTCATTTACCATATATATGGCTCCTAGAATTATTATCTCATTTACTTACCAAATATTTACTTAGCATGTTCTATGCAACAGGTTTTCAGCTGGGTACTAAGGTTAGGTCATATGCTACCCCCTGCTCCTTTCAACAGCATCTAAAATCCAAAATCTCAAAAATAATATTTTGTCCTAGAATATATTCACTTTTAGAATTATTTTCTTGGGTATTGATGCCACCCAGTCATCCTTGCTAAAAACACAATTATCCTAGTTCCTTCTTTCTCATGATGATAATCAGTGACCAGTCAATTTAATCCCCTTTATGTTTGTTACCTCTCATTACTTCTTCACTCCTGCAAATACCTTGTTATTTCTTATATCGAAACTTGCTTTGTCTCTCTACTTTTACAACCTCCACATCCATCCTCCACAGTACCATTCTGCAAAAACATCAAGTTAATATGTTACATACTTGATCATATTGTTTATGGAGCTTCAGAAAAACATCTAAACCTCTTAGCATGGAATAGAAGACCTTTCATTGCTAGTCCTAGGAAATGAATGACATGCTTTATTGGTGCTTATTATGTGCCAGACATTATGTTAAGCACCAAAAACATATTATGTTATTTATTGTTAATAATCTGTGGGGAAGGAGGTGGAATTGTCACAATGGCTAATTTTATGTAACTTGACTGGGCCAGAGGATTCTCAGATATCTGGTTAAACATTATTTTGGGGTGTATCTCTGAGGGTGTTTCCAGAAGAGAATGACATTTGCATTGGTAAACTGAATAAAACAGATTGCCCTCCCCAGAGAGGGCCGGCATCCTCCAATCTGTTAAGGACCTGAATAGAGTGAAAAGGCAGGGAGAAAAATTCTCCATCTCTGCCTGATTGAAGGAGCTCAGTCACTGGTCTTGTCCTGCCCTCAAACTGGGGCTTTCTCCATTGGCACGTCTGAGCTTCTGCACTGGGATAAGAATTACACCACTGGCTCTCTGGGGTCTCCAGCTGGCAGATGTCAGATAGTGAGGCTTCTCAGCATTCACAACCACATAAGCCAATTTCACATGATCATTAAATCAATCAATCTATTTCTTCCCATTTTAAAGATGATGAAACTTGAAACAGACAATCAGAGAAATCAAATAATCACTTAAAGTCACTCAGTTGCTAATGGACAGTGATGGGGTTCACCCACTCTCTTGTCTCCCAGGGCCATGCTTTCAACTATTGTGCTATGCCACCTCCCTCCTTGCTCCGGGTCCACTCCTTTCTAGCACTCAGCTCTAGCCATGCCACTTCTTTTAGAGGACCCCAACATGCTTGTCCAGACCTTCATCTGAAATGTCATTTCTTATTTGTATCCTTTGAGAAAATACTAACTCATCTTGAATGCTCAGCACAAATATCATACCGTTTGTGGTTTAGAAATCTGCTCGGAAAGCAATTCCTGAAGAGAAATTGCTAAAATGCCACTAACGGGGACATGCTTTGGTGTAATGTCAGTCTCCTGATGTATGTGATATTAGGAGACAGCTCTTATTTGGCACAAATAGAAAAAGCATATATTTTAAATGAGCCTCATTAATTTATATTTAAATCATATAAAGCAGGTAATAATTTTGGCCAACAGCATTGGGAGATAATAAGATAAGTAAATAGCCTTCCAAAATCAACACATTTATATTATATGCATACCAAGGTAAGTGTGAACTAACCTTGGAGACAGTACATTTAAGTGAAAGGAAATTTTCAGACCCACCAGGATTTGAAATTATTTCTACCATTTATTATATAGGTATCCTAGAGTATGCTACTTAAACCTCAGAGCCTCAGTTTTTCCATTTTTAAAATAGGAATAAAATAACTAGATCATGGGATTAACAGAGAAAAGATCCAAATGTGGCTGCTGGGAATGATAAATGTTAGTTGCCTTTCAATCCCCATTTCTCTCCTTTCCTTCAGTGCTGATGCTCAAAAATATCAGAATCCGCTATATTATAGACTCTTCAATGAGACCTCATTGGGCCAACTGAAATATTTATAATGTCAATTATTTTACTTTATCCTGACAAGTCTAAACTACTACATTAGAGTCTGGACACAGCAGGAAATTGAAGGAATCATCTAAATAAACATGGCAGATCCCTTATGAAAAGCTGCCAGAGTTAAATATTAGAACTTCTCTATTCATGGTCAACTTATTGATCATGCATTGCTTCAGAGGAAAAAACCTTCTGCTTAGTAAAAGCTTTTAGGTTAACCCAGACACCTTTTTAACAAGAAGCAACCAAGGGGACCAGAAAAACATTGGTGAGTGGCAGTTAAGCCATTCATAAAGTGCTCCTCTGCACAGAGCCCTGTGGAGGCGGTCACTAGGAAAACAAAGTTAACAGAGCTGTCCTCCATGAACTAAGAGCATGTAATTAAGAGAGCATGAACTCAAGCACTAGGCAGATCACAGACAGGTAGATAAGTGGGTTGGAAGAGATAGACAGGTAGATGATGATAGATAGATGATAGGTGACAGTTAGATATACAGACAGGGAGAGAGAGAGAGAGAGAGAGAGAGAGAGACAGACAGAGGGCAACAGTCTCCCCAGATTTGCCTCTGAATTTTAAAGCAATCCAGATAGTAACAACTGGGAGGACTGCTGGAAGAAGTGGTGGAGTCTTCAGCAGTGCAGAAACACCAAACTGAAACTAGTGTAACAGCGGCAGCTGCAAGCCCTGCACAATTAGAATGTTGGCAAGTCGAGTGGAAAACTGAGCCAGGAATAATACGGAGCAGCAGCAGAGCCTCTAAAGCTGACCATTCCTCCACATGTTTTAAACATATGTTTAGTCCAGCAGGGGTCATGGTGACAGCTGAAAAGCCCCTTCAGGAACTGTCAGAGATGGCATTTGTGAATGCCTCTTGGTGCCTCCATGTGCCAATAAGGGTGTTTTCCTCTTGTGTTAGCATGAAATGTGACTGAGAGAGTGCAGCATACAGGCCAGGAGGAGGAGAGCCAAGACCAGGAAGCCAGAATATTTCCCTATGCCAGGGCACCAGTCTGACTCCCATGGCCTCTGGAAACTGTCACCTTATCACTACACTGTCCCACTTCCCCTCAGGCTACTTAGGAAACACCCAGCTGTCACCAGAACATCTCAGCTTTCAGTAAGCTAAACCAAACACCATGCCATTTGTCTCACATGGTATATCGCAATAAAGAACAGTTAGAACGAGTAGTTTGGTGCTTCTAAACAGTGTGATCAAAAACATTAATTCCTATCATTGCCAAATAGAGCAGGGACGCCATGGGAGTAACTGCAATGAGTTCACTGTGAATCCACATCTCCAAAAGTTTGCTGAATGCCGTCGTATTCCTTATGTGGTTCCTTCTTTGGCTAAAATACTCCACAAAATGATAATATACCATTACGCAGACTCTGCAAATGTAGTGTACTTTTAAATCTTAAGTTCTTCTTTAAAACACTTGGTCAAAGAAAAAAAATTGAAATGACTTTTTAAAAATCAAACTTAAAAATATATATAAGTAGTCATTTCATTTAACCATGTGAAATGAAATGAATGTCTCAGAAAAAGTCACAACTCCAAATAACACCAAGTCATTACCCACATTCCTGAATGAAAAAGCAAGGGTCACATTTCAACAAGTTAGAACGGAATAATTTTGCAAAGACAGATATAAGGATCTAAAGATCTATCTTATTAATTTCATAATGAAAAGTTTCTTTGTAGAGCACGTCATGACTTATACAAACTACTGAAAACCTGAGTTTCCTGCCCCTTGCCAGCCCCCCTTTCACAGTTCCATTCATTGCCATATGTTTGCCACCCAAAATTCAGTCTGTAAAACCAAGGGTCTGGCAATTTATTTTAAAAAACTGTTAACATAAAAGGGTGATTCTGAAAAACTGGAAGAAAGCGCCCTGTGAAGACACAGACATGAGAATCAAGTCAGAGCATAAAAAGTTCCCTCCAGCCCAGTACCACAGTTCTGTGAACAGCACCACAATGACAAGAGGCAAACAGTGTAATTATTGACCCTTAAATGAGCCAAAGCACTTGCGCATATATGTCCTAAAAACAAGGATGCTCAAATGTATATTTTTCCCCAGAGATTTTTTTAAAGGCTGAAGGTTTTCAGTATAAATTGTTTCTTAGGTTACCAAATTGCATAAATTTATCATACACACTTCCAATTATTTTGCTAGATGAACTTCTTTCATATTTCACAAAGTCCTCTTGTTCCTCACATTCTAAAATTTAATAACCAAATATCATCTTTTCCAGGCATTTGATGATTAATTGATTGATTTGACTTTCTCATCTTAACATTTCTTCTGTAAGTCTTTCAAAACTAAAAAGACAGTATATCCTAGTGCTTAAAGCTACAGTATCTGGTTTCCAGTCCCACCCTGACACTGATTAAATAGAGTTCTTGAGCAGGTGCCTTTACCTCTCCTACTTTAACCCCTTCAATGTTAAAATAGAGTAGTAATGACAAAAGCTCGCCGTGTTGTTGAGGGGATTTTAAACAGGTTAAAAAATGCATTCACAACAGATTAGCCATTATTATTATAAATGCTGGTCTGGTCTTAAATAGGTGTTATTTTCTGGAGACTCAATCCCTTCCATTTATTCATTTTTATGTATTATTACCATAATATGAACTGGCTAGATCTCAAAAAAAAGGTCCAACCAATCACTGGAAGCCAAATAAAGCAGAGACATGAGTCCAATGAGCAGAAGCTGCTGTACCCAGACAACAGACAGGCAGAGGGGAGGAAGAACCTATGTAAGAAATGGCTGATCAGTTAGAGCAATATACGTCTGAATAGAAACAAAGAGTGGGAGAAAAACCCTCATTTTCTGATATTCTTCCAAACAAACAATAAAAAAAAACCCTTTTTATTTTTAAAGATTCAAAAATGGCTTAGAAAAATGTCACACTTCATCATATTACAGTATTGGTTACTAAGCAAAATCGTTCCTAATAAGGGACGAGATAACACTACAAGTTACCAGGCAAGCTCTCTCCTCAGAGCTACAAAGTTTTTCTGCCTTTGCACTAATTTGTGATTCATAAATGTTTGCATTCTATTAAAGCAATTTTTTTACCCTTGTGTTTAATCTCCTGTAGAGGAGAACAACATTTTCCCCATGTTTCTTCAGGATGGTGGGGACAGCAGCCCCTGGAAATTATTTATTTATTTATTTTTATTTTATTTTATTTTACTTTTTTTAGAGAGAGGGGAAGGGAGGGAGAGGGAGATGGAGAGAAACATAGATTATAGATTAATCGGTTGCCTCTTGCATGCCTCCAGCAAGGACCGGCCCACAACCCAGGCATGTTCCCTGACTGGGATTTGAACCCGTGACCTTTCAGTTTGTGGGCCAGCACCCAGCCCACTGAGGCATACCAGTGAGGGCAGCCACTGGAAATTCTGCCTACAAATATTTATAAACATAACACCTTTCATATACACGCTCTTCACAGTTGTCAAAACACTTTCACTTATATAATCTCATGTAATCTTCACAACATCTAAACAAACAGAGGTAAAGGAACTTTATTTTTCTAATAAATGAAGAAACTGAAGCCCAGACTGTTGGTTTCTCTGGTTTCTGATGTAATTGTTTCTTTCACCACTGACACTGGCCTTCCTCCCAGACTGTGCCCATGACCACCACACATACTGCAATGCTGTTAATGTGGCCCATGTGTGTTCTATCCCCTCATCAAATCTTCGTGACAAAACTCTCTGGTCTAGGACTTATTTAATTCTAACCCAGTGCCAGAGCTCCTCAATCAGATGGTCAGGAGTTATTTAGCCTCAGTCTTTCTAACAGCTTGTGGTTAGTTATGTGTATATCATCTGCCCCAACTCATTAGATTGGGGACCAAAATAAAAATGATAACAACTCTGAGGCAGCACCATAATGGGTGTTTTACTTACGATATATTTTATCTTCACAACTCTGCAAGTTAAGTCATTAGTATTTTTATTTTATAGATGAGGACACTGAGTCTCAGGGAGGCTAAGAATTCCCATAGGGCCACAGAGAGCTCGTGGTAATGATGTCAGAATTGAAATCCAACTTCAGCTGGCTTCGAAATTCATCTACTTTTCATGATGACATGTGAAATTTTCATGATGACACAGAAATTTTAAATTTCTGAATTCCCAACATCTAGCATGATGCCTACCCATATGGTTGTTGTTCATTAAGAATATGTTAATAATTAAGAAAGCCAAAAAGAGATGTACTTTCTCCTAATCTTACTGGAAATCTCAATTTTCCTGTACGATACACATTCCCAGCTCTTTCTCCAATAGGTGTCGCTCCCTTTTACTCCTCTGAATTCAGTGGGATGGAGGGGTCAGCATTACGTACTCTCCATTGCTGCTTCCAAACAATTGCCTATCATCAGCTCTCAGCACATGTTCTGAGGCACACTCAGCATTTATGTATTTTCCCACATTTTTATCACCATCATCTGCTGTCCTCTAGGACACACATTCCCAAGTTCTTTAATAACATTAGCACCCAAGACAAAATCTTCTACAGCCCCAACATCTGCCATCACATTTTTCTTGAACTTCTCAATGTCAAACAACTAGAACTGTGATCCCCTGCAGCCACTTTGCATCCTCGCATCTATTAGAAATTCACCTCTTCAGGGTTATGATCTTTGCATTTCCCTTCTATGGCTACCTTACTCTTATTATCAAGGTCTCCTTCATTGAACCTGATCTTTTTCCATCCATCCTTTTGTCAACAATCTGTAGCCTCATAAACAATCTCCTGCCTCTCTCATACCTTTCTGCTTTCCTTCTCCCTCCTCTCTCTTCCCTGTACTACAGATATACTCAATCTTCTGTAACCTGCAGAGTCTTTCTCACAAGTCTATTTAAATTCCAATTTTCCTCTATGTCTGCATTTACTACTTGTGAATTTACTTGATACTTACCGATTGAGTTAAATCTACAAGTAGAAATTAGCCTCCAGGAGCAACAGAACTATACAAGAAGACTTATGTATAAGAAGGTAATTACAGGTATGAGTTCTGCATATTTCCGTGATAATGCTTTGAGTATCAGGAATAAAATGATGACATAGCAGAACATGTTTGCTTTAGCAATTGGTTATCCAAATACAAAGCAATCACCTTTAAATTCAGGTTAGTTATTCTTTCTAGATACAGTCTTTTCTGTTATCATGAAGAAAATCTGCTTTTGATGTTTTCTAAGGACTAATTCCATGTTTTTATCATTTCTGATAGAAGAATGTATGTTCTCTCTTTTTAGATATAACTAACCTTAAAAATAAAATATGTACATTTATGCCAATAAATACATCTGGATAACTACTTTTTTTTACTCACATTTAGGTAAGAATTGTTTTCCAAAAAAGACAACCTAAATGTCATTTGGTATATCTTCTAAAGAGGAGAAGAAAAAAATATTCAAAATTCTTAAGTTTTAGGGTAAAACATGAAGTTCCATTATATGATTTATGTTAACTAAATGAGAAAAACAAAGATTTTGATAAGATACAAAATTTTTAAATCTCACTCGAACATTCTATATTTATGTGGAATTATTTATATTTTATTTGTTTATATTAAGAGACAAACACATAGCCAAGAATGCTATGAATAAAGGAATGCTTTCTTCGTCAAGTTACTATGAAAAATATCAGTGCCTTTAGGAAAATATCAAATTCAAAAGAAAATCTAATTTTATCGGTAAAAAATCAAACTCTTGCTTGGCTTATCTATCATGGAAAAAATGCCTTTCACTCAGGTGAACATCTAAGAATAGAGAATAGCAAACTAGTGATCTCTGAGACTAGGTCCTTTTTCCTCTTCTCTCTGATTTCACCAGCAGGGGGCAGTACCGTTCTGATAATAAGAGCTGAAGTCAGTATGCCCTAGCTGAAATCCCTGCTCTGTCAATTTCAGTTATATAAACCAGGAAAAGTTAGTTAACCTGAGCCTTAGCTTATTATGCATAAATGAAGGAAATAATATAACCTACTTCATAGGACTGTTATAAAGATGAAATTTAAAAATAGCCAGTATACATGTGCTCCATCAATAATTTCCTATTATTATTTTATACATTACATATCATTATATTAGCCTTCCCTGAGATATCATCATCAAACACAATTTATTCAACTAATATATTTTAAGTGCCTAATACTTGTTAGGTTCTGTAAGTGATGAGGCTAAACACACTACCCAATCTCTCTTCTCCATAAGTTCAAAGTCTAGTGGGGAAAAACAGACATGTAAATTATAAACAGAACAATGCAGCAAGACCAATACACAAAGTACAGCAAAGCTACAAGAAGGCTGGATCTCTTTCCTTTCAATCAAATAAATAAGACGAAGGGGAGCTTCTTGTCATTATCGGAAGATGAATAGACAGATAAAATTAAGTAAAATGGAGTCCACCTCCCAATCTCCTGCCCCCTCCCAAAATTAAGCACTATCCCTAGCTATTTGAATAAACACACATAAACTGGGCTCAGCCAGTTAGGTGATTTTGATTGACCTTTTGAGTCTTGAGACACCTGTATCAAGTTGTTCAAATAGCCAGAGAATATTCCTGCCTCGTCCCCAGCAGAGGGCAGTAACCAGTGTGTGGTGATCAGAGTCCAGGGTATAAATGCCAATGGCAACAGTAACAGTGACCAATTCTAAGCAAGCTGTGCCCTCAGCATCTTATCCTCCCTTGGTTCCCAGTCTCTTTGAATCAGATCTCTAGCTGTCTTGCCAGTTTGCAAGAAACCCAATATCCTTCCAACAAATTAGTTTTCTGCCTATGCTGGACAGAGGTTCTCTGTTATTTGAAGCCAAGAACCCTACTTGGTACTTTGGGTCATCCTGTAAAACTTTCCAGCGTCATCAAAGCTGAGGCTCTGGCTTTCCAACTGGCCTTAAATTGCCATTTTCTTCTGTGTTAACTAAGATACTATTTTGTTGCCTTTTACAGTATAAATAGACTTTATTGTGAAACCTTATTTTAGAAAAATGAATATCAAGGATACTGTCTGAATTTTCATTTAGCAAAAGAAACTATTGTTCCTACTTAACACACACACACATACACACACAACTTCTACGACTCATCTTTCCACAAGATTCTCTTACTCTTTTCACTTTATGATAAGCAATAAAGAAGAAAGCAATATGGGGAAGACCAATGTAAGGATATGGATAAATAAACCATTTATTGGTTTCTGGTAGATCAACAACCCACTCCTCTCTTTGTTTTCTTGTTAAGTTGATCAAATTGGCGTTTTTCGAGAAAGTCAAATATCAGTAACCAGTTGCTTGTAAGTAAAAGCTTCAGCCACAGGCACATCTTAACCAGGACCACTGTCATTGTTGGATGATAAACAGGTGAAAACGATTAAGTTGAAAATGCCCACCCGCTAGGAGGCCCTCAAAGACCACTAGGTTGAGACACCACACTTTGAAAATAATTTATATGAACATTGTAAAGAAAAAGATCCTATGAAGTACTGAGTAAAAGACAGACCTGCTTTGCTTCGCCATTTGGGATGTAGGATACCCAGGCAACAAAACCCAGTGAGAACATTTAATAAGACTTTTCACTTTCATAGCCCCAAATTTCTCCCCACATTACCACTTCCCAGCTGTCTCCAGATTTTATTCTGTATCCACTTTAGCTATGAGGTCAGAGTTAAGCCTTCAGGAATGTGTCTCTCTATAGGCAGAAACCTGATTCCCTCTAAAAAAAGCTCTGGTAGACCTTGGGAAAACTGCAGTTGCTCTCACATGTACAGAGGGAGCTTTTGCAGTCGTTGGATTTTAAATGTGCTGTTTGTTGAACTGCCAAAAGGTTACTGCTCCCTGGAGAACTGAGCCAGTTCCTCTAAACCCCTCCCACTGACTCATATGTTTGTCTGACTGCAGCTGCTAAAAAAGATGGGAATTTAAAAGCTGCTACACAAGTGCAAAAGCAATGACCAAAACAGTGGCAGTGTCCTCCGGTCTCGAATAGAAAATATCCTCACTGAGAAAGGCAAGGGTAGGGGACGGGACATTGGAGAAAAAATAGGGAAATATCGAACGGTTAAAGATGAAAGGAAACAGGAAGGAAATCATGGGTTCTCAGGGCTGGAATCTAGTTGCTCTGTGACCTTGCTAAAAAGGCAGTGTCATGAATTTATTTTCTTCCCTCTGTGGTTAAGTTTTCTTTGACCTAGATTTTCATGAAAGTTGATATTGATAACTTATCTGCTGTCACACTGTTAAAATCATATACTTTAGCAATGCTCAGAGAACTTCAAAAGGCTTTTTATTAGTATTATTTCATCATTACTTTCATCCTAATATCTCAGTGGGATAAGGTAGAAGATATTTCCTACACCAAGTAAAGATTTCTTGACTCTCCTTGTATACAGATCCTATGTGTCACACAGTAGAGCCCAGGAAAAAAAAAATTGGTAGAGCAACACCATCATCTTATTTCTGCAGCCTCTGTTCTCCCCGCGCCTTCCCATCCTCACTCCCTCGAGTTCTCAAGTTTTCACATCTCCTCCATCAAACAGGAAATTGATCTAATAAGCAGTGATCTAAGGTGTGAAGGAGAAACAGCGACTGCCACCATTCTCAGCAAATATTCCACCTTTAAAAGAGACCAAGGGAAAGGATGATGTTCACCACCCAGAAACTGCTAATAATAGGACTTTTTTATTCAGAAGTAGGAGAGTTAATAGGAGACGGGAAGGGAAGCCTTCCCTGAAAGCCCTCACACCACACTGTTGAGATATAGTGAAGGTACAGTTCTCTGAAATTCCAAAACCTTTTCCACTGAGGCCTATTATGTCACAAGTCCTGAACAACCCACTAGATCCACACCCATAGATTAGAAATGCCATCATTAGTGCTTGTTAGAAAATGATCTGCCTTACCAGAATCTGTCTCTGCCGTCGCCTTTCTTCATCTGTTGTCATAAACAGGGGTGTTCTTTCTTAAGGTCGAGTCAGCCTAAGAGAGCACTTCAGAATTCCACTAACTGCACCTCACTTTGTTGTGCTTGTAACCCTGTCACCACCTAACCCGGTTTTGCCTGAATGTCTCTGACATAGGGGCATAATTCATGGACAACCCCATCTGATCTTGGTTTTAGAGCATGCTTAGGTGGGTCTTGTCAAAAGCTCCCTAGATTCATTTTCTGCCAGTTTCTCAGTATATTTCCACAAAGATCTGACACTATTTATAAACTGCTTCACTTCCTGGAAAGTTTTTGCTACTCCAAGGAAACTTCCGAAGTTTTAGAACATCATTTTGGAACTGACCACTTTGGCACTGATTTTTTTTTTTTTTAATTCTGGCGCAAAATGTTCAAACACCCATATTTAAATAATCCTAACTAAATTGCTTAATTTATTTTGTAAAACCTTATCTTTCCAACAAAACTGTAAACTCTTAGAGGAGAGGAAATATGCCTGTTATTTGTTTGTTTGTAAGTTAATTATCATCATAATCATCCCTCCCAGGGCCTAGCACAGCTCCCATGTACACAGTTGGGGCAAAACAGCATTTTGGTAATGAGCGCTGAATTAGGTAATTCAATATTTAAGGCTGTGTTTTCAGCAGTTGACATTTTTATCTATACAGACAAATGAAAATGGAGATGTTAAAATAGTCTGGGCTATGAAATACAAAATGACACTTGTCTCCTAGCTAAGAAATGTATAAATGTAGAGCTGGGGGAGACATCATATTATCTGCTGTCTAGAACACAGGCTAATCACACTCTGACTTGTCACCGAATAGTTATACATCTCAAGGATCTGGGCCCCTTGCTCTTTAAATTACCTTTGTGGTTTCACATTCTTTTTTCAGGTGCACATGGCATCAGACTTCTTTTTCTTTAGGTGTACCTTATTTTTACTTTAGGTCATTGTTTCCCACGGTAGTGTTTGTAATAGATGCACACAAGAATAAGTTAAAAACTTGTTGCTTATTAGCCATCACTTTTGGTGTGCATTTCAGAATTTTGACTTTAAATATTTCTTTTAAATTAAAAATTACCCTTATTAGAATAACATAGACATTGACATTCAATAAGGTATTGCCTGTACAATTATAGCTTTTTTTTCTGTTAAAATACAAATAAATTATTATACTTAATTGAACAGGTGGTGAATTGAACTTAATTGAACATGTTAAATCAGTTTTTACTGCATTATGATGTTATTTTCAAAAGTGAAGTGCAGTTTGTAAGACTCTATGACCTAGGCTGTATCCTCATTTTCAGTAGTAACACTTATGACATGTTTCAGCTCTCTTGGGCAACATTAATGGGAAATATATATTTACATACATGTAGATATTTATATGTATACACACATATACATATTATATTTAAGATTTTGGGGGGTAAGCTCCTGTAATGAGCATCTTTCTCACTTGTGTCCCAATCAGATCCAGTTCCCTTTGATTGAAAAATAAGAGAAAGAACACTGTTTAGGGAAACAAGACAAACATCTGTTGAGCACTTACTATGTAACAATGCACTCTAATTCTCCTAATGGCCTTGCTAGGTAGCTGTTATAATTCTTGTTTTATAAATGAAGAAAATGTATCACAGAGGAGGGATTCTCTCCAGCTTTCATGACCAGTAAACAAGGGGGTACAATGGCCTGATTGCAAAGCCAGTTCCTTATGCTGCAGCAGATTTCTGGAGGACCCAGCTGAGAAGCCCAACCAAGGCAGCTGCTGGCAGAGCACTCTCAGATGCCACAAAGTGATACTTACTGGTGAGATATTTTCTTTGAAGAATAATAATCATTTCCCCATAAACATAACATTAATGTTTGTGTCACAAGATAGTACACAAAACTTCTTTTACCTAAAATGTGTTTAAATAACTTATCCTTATAGGATTTTTTTTAAAAGAAAACAACACTATTGTTAATATACATACAGTATTTCAGTCTGTCTTATCATGTGATCCCATCATAAATCTCACCAAATATTCTTTCTTAATATACAACCTGTTAAACAAACAAACAAACATGACAACAGGCTCAAAATGGAGTCACTTATGCTAAGTCCCATATCACCAAACTAAACAACTTAATTGGAGTTTGGCTCTTACAAAAACCAACCCACTTTTTTGCCTGGTATAATTTCCTTATTCCTGCTGCCTTCTGCCGGCAAAAGTCTCTCATTTTGCATAGGTCCTTAGAGCTCCTGTCTATCTGCTAGACTGGATGCTACACAATTCATCAATCATTGAATAAAGTCAATAAGATCTTTAAACCCAATGAATAGGCTGACCAATTCTCTGTTTACCCTGGACTTTGGGAACTCCTAAGACAAGGGACTTTCAGTTTTAAAATTGGAAATATGGGTTTCTTGAGACATGTAACTTTCAGTGCTGAAACTGTAAAAGCCCCAGGAAAACTGGAACACATTGATCATTCTACATATCATTCAGTCCTACCCCTTCATTTCATGGGTAAAGAAGCCAAGGCTCAGAAAAAACAGATCAGGTCAAGCAGTTAGTGACCCATGACACTTGTACTTTTTTCCTCTTATTTATACAGATTCATTCGGCCTCTAGCTATACTGTAGTTTCTCAGACTCGATCACTAGTTTAATTGTTCATCACTTACCCATTATGATTTGTGTGTCAGGAACCAAATCTCTGTTCCCTTTGTGTTTTCAGCCCTGGTCCAGTTTCTGATTCAATGTATGTTTGTTGACTGATATTGAAGAACAAGATTGTGTTGCTTGGGGGAATGGGGTCTTTATTCAAGTTGTATTGGACCAGAAGTACCATGATATATTAAAGATAGAATGCTAGGAGCTGCATGGGCAACATCTTCACCAAATTTTCCTTTATTTCCTATATTGTACTAAACATGTGTTACTTTATAATAAAAAATAAAAGGCATGTATAAAAGAATAATTCCCTGTGTTTTCTGATTAACCAGAGGCCTCCTGATTCAAAAGGTGAAGATCATGCTATAGGATAGATTACTATCTCAGTTGCCCTAGTTGCCAGGGTTCTTGCCAATCAGGAGCAACAAAAGAGCACCTTACCCTCCTCCCTCATTGCCCCTCACCTGTCATCCTCACAAATTATGTGCGGAGACAAGAGGGAAGACAGTGAACAGATTCCAAACTGTTTTCTTACTATATCAATAGACATCCCCCAAATCCTGTTCATATTAAAATCTGAACTGGCAGTGGAACATGCTTAAAAATTGATGTAGCTTTGGAGATATGAGATTTCAAAGGAAAGTGTTTTTCTCCAGCTGTGTTGCATCTCCACATCTGCCAAAACGCTCATGGTTTGACTTGGCGCATTTCGAGTTACATTCCTCCTTTCCCAGAGATGAGAACCATGTGCCAGAGCTCATTAAGAAATTACCCAGTAAACACTCTGGCTCCCAAGTTGCTTTCTGACACCAAATAACTTTTTGATCAGTAGAAATGGTATATTATATTCACTATAAACCTTTACATGGAAGTCACTGCCAAGAAATTCCAACAGATATGAGAATACCACAATTCTGAAGTTGACCCACAACTGCTTCTTTATTCCACAGCCTGCTGTGATTCAAAGAGTTTAATTCATTACTACTAAATTTTGCGAAGTGTTTCTACACCAACTTAGAAACATCCTCTTTCATTTTTTTCCCTGCCTTGAAACTCACAGAGTATCATTGTCCTATGACTTGAAACTATACCCTGGGATTATTTTATTATAGTGTAAAAGGAGATTTCCAGGGATCAGTAGGTCACTGGTTATTTAAAAGTACACAACGCACAGGTGGTGCTGTGTGCGGCTTTCCCACGCCCGCCCTTCCCTCGTTTCCATAGGTTAAAACGCGCAGTGAGTGTAGACTGGAAGAGAAAGCTCTCCATCGCCAAAGGGCAGTCCAGACTGAACATTTGATGGAGAGCAAGGGTAACTATACTCTCTTTCTTTAAGAGCTCAAAGAGGTTTATGTGTATTTTACCTACGTAGAACAGAGACAGTTTTAACATCAGTTTGTAGGGTCACTTTCTTCTGCTCTGTTGGCTACTTTCCTTGGAGTTGCTGAGCAGAACAAACCCCAAGACCGTGGTGCTTGTATTTGACAGCCTGATGAGCTCAGTGCCAAGTACGCCTCTCACAGCAGCATTCAATCTCTTGGGTAGAAAGCACAGAAACAAACTCTGGTGCAGTGCTGTTCATATCAGAATCACTTCGAGAGATTGGTCAAATGACAAGCTCACGCCCACTCCCTGCACTCTGAAATTCGCTCCTCACCCGCACACATTTCTCTTAAGAACCTTTGCCCTCATAACTACAGCCTACCACAGATACCATAATAGGCTGTGGTCAGGATGCCATTAGTTAACCTGCCACCTTGAGTAACAGACATCGACATTTAAAATGTGCACCTCCTGGGACTCAGCAAGTCCACTTGTAGGAATCTATCCTGCTGATGCTTACACAAGAAGGCAAAAACATGCAAACGGCAATGTGAAATTTACCACTGTTTGTAATAAGTAATAATAATGAAAACAAATGATGGAGAGAATTGATTAAATAAATTATGGTATCAAAGCATTACAATTCTAGGACGACGACCATGTCCAGCTTGAAGCAGCTAGAGGAGCTTGAGACCTTCGCCCATTGTCCTTTACAAGATTACAAAGGGTCCTAATATTTGAGAGGGGGGGGATAGTTAATTTTTACGAACCAGGAGTATGGACTTGGGGGAGATTGCTGGGGGAGGGGGGTGCTGGGTGGAGGGGAACAAGGGGGAGAAAATTGGAACTGTTGTAACAATATAATCAATAAAAAACATTTAAAAAAAAGCATTACAATTCTATTCAGCTGTTAAGAGATAAGTAATTCTATATTTGCTGATATAATAGAGAAAAATAACTCATTTAATCATTGAGTTTGACTGTCTATTAACAGCCTTTCAGCCATCATTATTACACAGAGGTAGAGAAAGGTTCTTGGTTCTTGAGGTTGGGTCCATGTAGTTACGAACACTGGGACGGTTTTGTGACCAGGTAAAGCTGCAAGACTTGCAGGAGAACTTCCCAGCCTGCATGGCAAAGCACACTGAATGATGAGCATTTGTTACAGCTATGCCAAGATATGGTTCCTCTCAAAGTGGCCAGGCAAGGTGAAGAGCTACCCAGACCCATTGCCACCAGCACTGAGCACTCTTCTGTTCACTGCATCAATATCCATAGCTGCATCTGTGCACAGGAGAATGGGTTTGGGAAGTCATGAATTCCAGGAACTGCAAAAGTTAGCTGGTACTTGTATCATTGTCTCAAAGACTGATTTCCAGATTAAAGAAAACAAAATATTGACTGTAACTTGAGCATCCTATAAAAAAGAATAAAGATCCCTGGGGTTATCTGGACCCTTCCCTCATCTATTAGCTTAAAGGAACTTTGAAATGCTAAGTGAAAGAAGCCAGACTCAAAAGATCATATAATATATGATTCCATTGATGTGAAATGTCCAGAAAGGACATACCTATAGAAATAGAAAGTAGATTAGTGGTTGCCTGGGGTAGCAGTAGGAACAGATTGACTGTGATGAGGAAGCTTTGGGGGATAATGGTAATGTTCTAAAACTGGACAGTGCTCATGGCTGGACAACTCTGTACATTTACTAAAAACCATTGAATGGTGCAGTTAAAATAGATGAGCTTCACACTATGTAAATTATAGCTCAGTATAATTAAAGTAATATTAAACAATTTATCACTTTAGTCATAGTACTTGGATTTCTAAACAACATAAATATGTTATGAAAAGCAACTTGCATATATTGATATTCTTTTTTTTTCATTTAAAAAGAAGCTATGTTTTAAAGAACAAAAAGTATTTACTCTCGACTATGCATATTTATGTATAATTAAATATTTCAATTCCAGAATAAAAAAATAAAGTATTTGCTGGTTCTGAAATAAATGTGATTAAGGATTTCATGCACCCTATTTCTTGACAAATGTACTCTAGTGATGTTTTACAAAGTGTGCTGTGTGTTCTACTAATGGTGTGGAATTAATTTTAGGTCAGAGGTTGGCAAACTCATTCTTAAACAGCCAAATAATAAATATATTAGTCTTTGTGGGTCATTCTGTCTCTGCCTCAACTACTAAGCTATTTTCAGTCAAAAGTAGACACAGATAATACATAACTGAGTGGACTTGACTATATTTGCTGATCTCTATGTTAGGTGATAGAATGGATGATGTTTTGTATTTTAATACTTGTCTGCATATGCATTAGAAAAACAGAAATAGCACATCAAGTCTATAAGTCTTATCGCTTAAGATGAGGTTAAATTTATGCAGTTTTTTAAATGTTGGAGAGTTAAAGAAAAAGATTAAGTAAATAAGAGAACAGAACGTACCTAGGTATGACAAAAATAATGAAAAATATTTGCAAATGACAAACACTTGGCAAAACTGCATTTGAATGTAAATAGTAACAATTTCTTATTAGCAAGAAAACAATGGGATAAAGAAAATCTCCCCAGACTAAGTAACTCTTATCACAACCCAACCCAGTACTTGAGTCAAATCTCATTGAAAGAAATATCAAAATGTAGACCAAAAATCTCCAAAACCAGTGGTCCATAATATTTATGAGACCACAGATGTATGGACAGGCTACCTAGAATAAAGTGTGTACTTAAAAACTGAGCTCCCTGAAGCACATCCAGATTTAGAGACATCAACATGGAGAAAGAAAAGAAAAGAGAACACACTGTTGTTCATCATTCCAAGGTTTTTTCCAGGCACTGCAGTGCACATGACCTGTGCTCAGCACTGAACTCAGCAAATCAAACAAAACAAGAATCCCGTGCCCCTTGGGAGCCAGTGCTCTCCTCGAATACCAATTGTGATGACAAAGGAAAGCACAGTGTCAAATATGCCAGTATTGCCCCCATTTGATCCAACATGCCACAGTCCAGGTTAGGGGATTTAAAAAAAAGAGTTTCAAAACTTGATTCTTCTTCCACTTTCTTAAACACAGCCATAATTTACAAACTAAAAACTTAATAACAATAGGGTAGATGGTGGGGAGAAAAAGGAGCTAACATTTTTGAGCACCTATATGCTTAGGAACTCTACATATGCTGTTTTATTGGGTGGTTACAACAAATCTGTGATGTAGGTATGATTACCTTCATTTCAGAGAAAAGAAAATGGACACATTCGTCTAAAGTTAGCTCCTTTATCTCCTCAAGATAAAAGTGTCATGTCAGTAATAATGAACAGAAAATTTTGATCTGTAAACCTATCTTATTTTTTCTTATTTCTCTGTTAGCTTTGCTTAGGCTGCTAGAATGTTCTTTTCATATCTATATTCAACTAAATTGTACTTGGCTATAAGACTCAGCTTAAGCATGACTTTCCTTGAGAAGCCTCCCCTAATGCCTTCCCTCATTTCTCATGCACATCTGCCTTGGTTTTACATCCATAGGATACTACCATTTTACAAGGGTCCATGGTACACTACCGTAATTGCTGGTTTACTTGACAGTCTCTCCCTTTAGACTAAAATCTCTTAAAAATAGAGGTCATTTCTATTTGATTTCTCTTCTCAGATCTTTAATGCTATGTCTGACACAAAGGAAAAACTCTGTAATCTAATGTATGAATGAATGAATGATGAATGAGTGAATGAACTGTATTGCCCAATGTCTAACAGCATGTAAATTGTAGAAACAGGGTTTGAACTGAGCCTCTCTTTCCATTATACCAAAAAGAGCACACGAAAAAATCAGTTTATTACTACTTTAGCCTTCTTAAGACATTAAAGGGTAGTCAATCCATCAATGGCTCAATTGTTTTTGGGAATCCTTCAGGAAGTACCATAAACTAATTTATAAAGAACAACAGCAAAAAAAATTAATGTCTCAAATGCAATCTAAATTAAAATTCTTTTATGTAGAAAAACTGAGGTGTTTTTTTATTTTTTATTTATTTATTTTTTTTAATCAGAATTAAATTGCCAAAGAACTGGGAAGTGACAGTGTGGTGTTCAAAAATAAAATCATCTAAGTCAAATAAGTGCATCGTGTGCGGTCCCTCTAACCTCACAGCAGGCCCAAGCGTTTCTGTTGTTCCATTTTTAACAAACCCCTAGGAAGGTCCCAAGGTGGAAGCTGCCATATCAAATTGCCTCTTTGAGATTTCCCTAGAGTAGTTCACAATCCCTGAGCACCCAGGAATCTATATATACCCCCTGTCAGGCCAGGAAACAAGCTGAGTTCACACTGAATACTAAGTTGTTATTCCTGCTTCTCTTACATTCTTTTCAGAAGGTTCTGTGGTGTGAAATGTGGTGGGAGGTGGAGGCCTTTGCCAGAAAGAAGTTCCATCCTGCAGGAGCACAGGTACTCAGCTGCCACTGACACTACCACCACGCTAAGCTGTGTCCCAAACAAAAGTTTAGGTCCTGACACCAGGCAATCAGAAGCTATTGCAAGGTTATTAACAAAATAGTGATTAGATTGGTGTTTCAAATCTTCTAGTTGTATCGTTATTATTTTAACATCATCGTTACTATTGTTGTTATTATTACCTTCATAATAATGTACTGTCATGCTCATTTCCATATGCTTCCAAAATGGGAAAAAGTGCCATTACTGCTGGCATACATGAAACAACCTTGTGTAGGTATGCAGAAATGTATTGGAAGAGTAAAGCAACATCTATCATGTGCATCATAAAAGGGAAATGACTGACAAGTGTTCCTTGTATTCTATTGAACTGGCAAAATTATAAAGTATTTGTTGCATGTCTACTGTGTGCAAAGCATTGTGCCAGATGTTGCTATGTTCTTGGCTTCTCAGGCAAGAACTCTGGGAAATGTTTCAGGGACATCACCATTGTCCAAGTCAGGTCCGAAGCTTTTCTGCTTCAAGTTTTCAAAACACACTTAGCTAACACTTGAAGGCAGCATCAGAAAAGGTCATACAGGGTGGAATGAACAGCAATAAAAAGTGTCAAAATAATGATGATTTGTCCAGGAGGGAGAGAGGACACAATTTTGACTTGGAGAAGTTTGTATAAGGAGGTGGGACCTGAAGGGTAAGCTGGTGACAGATTACAAAAGGTCCTCAGTGCCAGACAAACATGATGTTCTTGTTCAGTAAAGTAAAGTGGGCCAAGCAGTGCTGTGTAAGACAAATTGGAAAGGGGCAGAGAAGTTAGATAAACCAGTTAGCATGTGATCACAGCAGGCCCGCTGTGTGGACGTACCTTGGAGCAGTGACAGAGAATAAAGATGGAGACGAGAAGTATTTTAAAGGATAAATAAAAAAGACATCGTTATTGATCAAGTATAGGTCACAATCCTAATCTAAAAAAAATGTTGTCACGCCACATTTTCCTGAGTATGTAAGTCTCTGAATTCAAGTTATGAAACTCCAGAGATATGTTGATTCTTCCAGATATTTTAATGGCTGAGAAGGGTACTCTGTCACTATGAGCATTAAATCAGTGTGGGTGCTCATAATAACGTAATCTGTGCTTGTACTACATCCATGTTCCTAGCAACAGTATTCACACTAGCCAAAAGGTGAAACAGCCCAACTGTCCGCCAACAATGTATGGATATACAAAGTGTGATATATACATACAATGGAATATTATTCAGCCTTAAAAAGGAATAAAATTCCAATTCCTACTGTAGTATGTGTTGCCAAACAGCAAGTTTGGGTCCTGTCGCCTGCTGCCACCCTCCAGGCAAAATTCCAGAGGCAAAGGTTTGGTGATAAAGGAAAGGAGTCTTTATTCAAGAGCAGTCACTTAAGCATGTCAAGTCGCAGTTTTAATTACTTAAGCCTATCAGTTAAGGCTAAACTCTAATACCCGGGTTCTATCTTTTCCCCTGTTAATTTCTTAGGGTTAGTTTATCAACTAAAACAACATAATACACAAAAGCTGCACAATTCTGGAAGAATGGCAGGCTTCTGCCTCAGAACCTTTTCCCTGTAGAGCACCCAAAGAATAAACCTGCCACCCTCTGCCAGGCCAACTGGATCCTAGCCTGTGTCCAGGGTTCCTTCCCATACAAGATACCATCCATTAGAAAATGCAGGCAGCTGCAACATGAGCATCCAGGCATTCTCGAGGAAGAAGAGCCTGAGAGCCAAGAGACCAAAAGCCAGGGCCAGAGCCTGAGAAAGAGTCAGCTCAGGAGCCAGAAAAGCTCATGAGCCAAAGCGCCAGCCCCCTTTTTATTTCTATTGGCTCTGGGGGCACTCAGCTTCTCAGCCAATCCAGTCCTAGATTGCTTCCCATTCCCTTAGCAAACTCCTCCTACAGCCCCTCCTGCTTCTCCCCAGTGATTAAGCAGATCTCTCTGTAACATATGGATGAGCTTTGAAGATATTGTGTTAAATAAAATAAGCCAAACACAAAAGGACAAATATACTATGACTACACTTATATGAGGTACATAGTGCAGTGAAATTCATAGACAGGAAGTAGACTAATAGGTGCCAGAGGCTGGGAGAAAGGAAAATGGGAAGTTATTGTTTAATGGGTATAGAGTTTCAGTTTGGACTGATAAAAACAGTTCTAGACCATAGGGATGGTTGCACAATAATGTGAATGTACTTAATGCCACTTAACTATATACTTACAATGGTTAAAATGCTAAATTTTATGTTATGTGCATTCTACAACAATGAAAAAATAATAATGTGGCTCTGATGCTGTGAAGAGGGAAAAAAGAGGAAGGTAAGGCTTGCCAGCCCATTTTGCTGAGCTGCTCATCCAAGAGGGATCCCTTCCCCAGGTCAGACACCATTAGTTGACTTATTCAACTAGATAAATGAAAAGAAAAAATGCCAGCCACCATCTACATCACAACTGTAATGGTAGCACAAGGGCACATGCCTGTCTGCTTGTCATCTGCCCTGGTCTGGCACTAAAGGAAAAAGAGAAGAAGTCACTTTACCTGTCAAATCAACGCCTCACCTTGGT
Source organism: Furipterus horrens (assembly GCF_987537825.1). Lineage (NCBI taxonomy): Eukaryota > Metazoa > Chordata > Mammalia > Chiroptera > Furipteridae > Furipterus > Furipterus horrens. The sequence goes on from NW_028327171.1 coordinate 90,749,924, forward strand.
AGTGCCACACAATAACGAACTCCTCAAGGAAAGGAAAAGTAACTTGCTTATCTCCATACCTATAAATCCAGAGCCATGACAAATGCTTCATAGACACATTCACTGAGCTTTGGGGAACTAGAATTACTTAATATACTTCTACCAATTTAGATTTTCCCAAGTGGATACTGCGTTCAGCACTATGCCAAGTGGAATGGAAATATGGAAAAAGTATAAGACATGGTCCCTGCCTTTTAAGATCATATAATCTACTTGAGGAGACAAAAATCATACAATAATATAATAATGAACATTGTGAGACAGAACATAATTAGGTGCTAAATTGTGTAGTACAGATTATAAGTACTCTAGTAGATCATAAAAATGTCTAACACCCTGTGGAAATGAATAATGGGTGGGAAAGTCTTTACTCACTGCCTACTTGTAAGAGCAAGCAGAGAAAGCTATAAAATGGAATGAAGGCTTTTAAAAATATTCATTACATTTTAATTTTATGTGTTATACACCTCCTCTACCAAATAGTCCCTTTCTTAACTATTTTTTCAGATTTAATTTTTATCTTAGGCTATTTTACAAGTAATTAAAAAATGCCTCATAGGAAAATAAATAAATGTGCCAAACAACCATTTGAAAGAATGTGTAAATTACCGTGAAACAGAGGTACTCAATGAAAAATTAGTAAATTCACCCTTCATAAAAATAAACCTTTCATTCAAAGCTTAATTTGTTCACACAAAGCCAAGAAATAAGCTATAAGGACTCCCCACCTGCCCACATGAGTGCTAATGAGAACCAATGACAATTTTATTCATTTAGCATCAGAATTCAGACCATCTGCTTTAAGCTGGGAATTTCACATTCCTCTGCACAGCATGACCAAAACAGACAGAGATTTTTGCTCTTATAAAGACTCAAACTGTGAGCATATATATCTTTTTGTTCTGGCCAACCTCAAACATTAAAAATTGTATGGCTGCGTAGTTGAAGCAGTGAGCTGAGGAAGCAAGGCATGAAATTCTAGTTCCTATAATCTGTCCCCATCACTTTCTTTATCCCTCTTTCCTAAGGAGCAATCAGACAGATTGCATTGCATCAGAATTGAGTAAATACAGACCCACCTGGTTTTTCTCAGTCAACTATTAGCTCCACATAATACTGGAAAGGCTTGGGGTAATACATTGCTACGTAACAAACTATCCCAACATTTTGTGACTTAAAACAACCATTCTGTTTTAGTCTTGATTTTGTGGATCAGGAATTTAGGAGAGCTCAGCTTGGGCTTGATACCTCATCACACCCACCTGGTGCCACATGGTATCTGAGCAGAGAATCAATAAAGATGGTTTCCTCCCTTAGATGTGTGTGTGTGTGTGTGTGTGTGTGTGTGTGTGTGTGTGTGCGTGTGCATGTGTGTGCATCTCTCTCACCTCTCACTCTCTCCCCCCTTCCCTCCCTCCCTCTTTCTCTCTCTCTGTCTTTGAATTATCATCCAGAAAGACCAAGGACTAGGCTAAGGCAAAAAGAGGTGCCACTCATTCCCAGATGCTCTTGCATGACACTGAGCATAGTACCTCCTTGAATTTTGCATCCCAGGCACCTCACTTGCCTCACTCTAGCCCTGGCCCTGCCTCAGAGCCTATCCATGGGGCTCAGTGCAACCACTGAGCCTCAGTGCTGGGGCTTCTCACAGCATGGTGGGCTCAGGAAAGTCACCCTTCTTACATAATGTTTATCTTCCAGCTGCTAGATCAGGAAAGGCCTATGCATATAACTGGTATGGTGTCACTTTTGCCCTACTCTATTGGTCAGAGTAGTCACTATCTTGGCCCAGATTCATGAGTAGAGAAATAGACACCACCTACTGAGTGAGGATGGTCTAAGATGATCTCATTGCAGAAAGGCAAGTGGGATGAGAGATGTTTTTGCAGCCATCTTTGGAAAATACACTCTTCCATATCTTTCTTTATAAACTTTCTTTCACATTATACCTGGAAGACTGCAACATCCTCCTAATTAATATCCTCTAAACTTCATCTTCAGTTCAGTATACTGAAGCATACAGCTTGCTACCATACTTTCCTGTAATAACTATCTTATTAGTCCCCTTGCTTAAGATTTCCAGTGATTCCCCTGGCTTATAAATAAAACCCATACTCTTCTACGTATCACTAAAATGTTCCATGATTTGGTGTCATCTCACCTATTATCAGTTGAATTGTATCCCCCCAAAAGATATGTTCAAATCCTAACTTCCCAGTACCTATAAAGGTAACCTATTTGGAAATAAGGTCTTTACAGATGTAACCAAGTTAAAATAAGGTCAGACTGTATTATGTTGGACCTTAATCCAATGACCAATATCTCTGTAAGAAAAAGGAGAGAGAGAGAGAGAGATCTTGACAAGGAGACACAGACAAGACATGGGAAAGGAGACAAAGACAGAGACAGAGACAGATTGGAGTGATACATCTACAAGCCAAGAAGTGCCAATGACTGCCAGGAGCTAGAAAGAGACAGGGAAGGATTCTTTACTGGAGCCTTCAGAGGAAACATGGCCCTGCCAACATCTTGATTTTGGACTTTTGGCCTCCCGACTATGAGAAAACAAATTTCTGTTGTTTTAAGACACAAGGTTTGTGGTAATTTGTTATGGCAGCCCTAGGAAACCATCATACTGCACTCCAGTTCTACCCCCACTGCTTCCAAACACTCCTCCTTTATTTACGCAAAGGTCTCTTCCCTGTCCCCATCTTCCAATTAATTACTGCATCTGTCTTTGTCTTTTTCTGCCACTAAAAGGAGCAAAGCGAAGCAGTATACACACCTATGAATTGTGGGTGAGTTATAACTGACATCTTCTGGCATTCTGCAAGGCACAGCTACTTGTCCCAAATGCTGAGTCAGAGTACACCTGCTACAAAGAGAGTTACACACATTTGTCAACTTTTACAAAAATGCTGGGAAGATATTAGGTTTTTTTAGTAAGTGCTTAGACTTAGAAGTAGAACAATTCTTTCCCTGTTATATTCTTTGTTCATCAAAAAGAAAAGTGTTTAAGTGGGAGAGTAAATTATAGAAACAGATCGTGCAAAGCTATAGAAGTCCTTCCTTGGCTACTCACCTCTTAGCTGTCAGAAAATGTATGAACTGCAGTGGCTTTAATCAACTGAACCAAAAATGACTTCCGAATGGTAATTCAATAACCTCAAGGTCTAGCAGGGCTGCCCTCATTATTGCTGCTATTTCCATTGTCCAAAACAGTGTATGTAAAGCTCCTCAAGGAATTCAGGGGGTCATTTATCCTTTTCCAAAACTACCTTATGTGGTGACATGTGCAAAATAGATACAATTCTTTTTAATAGTGGTCAGGATGGAACATCTTATAGTACATATCATTCATTTGGTTGTAAATGTAAATCATAGCAGAGATTTGAGGGACAGTGTCTGGAATGCAGAAAGTGGTCCGTTGTCCTGTTATATCTAACATTGATTGCTCTGCACCTGGAGCGCTGAACGCCATGTGGGCAGCATACCTTTCCCATAAGTAGTCAACCTGGAAGGCATTCCAAAAAGAGAGCAAGATAGAGAAGAGGTTTAAGGAAGAGCAGAATAATACAGCAGCGATGTTTAACTTGTAGAGTAGAAGGTGCAGGAGAAAAAAAGCTTAATTACCTTAATACATAAGAAAGACTTTTCTAGTAAAGAATGAGACTTATTTTTTGTGCCCCAAAGAGTAAAGCTGTCACCAATAATTGGAAGTTACAGGAAGACAAATTCCAAATTCTCATAAAAGAGATTCCTAAAAATCAAATTAGTAATTGTGAATTGACCCTGAAAACATTGATGCAAAGACTTGTAACTTCTTAACAATAGCTTATTTTTATAGCTCTAATGCATAGCACAGTTACTCCCATATAATAACTGACTATGTATTATATAGTCAATTATTGACTATCAAATACGATGTATTTGATAAGTAAAAGGAAATTCAAATGGTCCCTTCTAAACTGAAGGTCCCAGTACCTTAGGATTCCCAAAGAACTCCACCATGAGTCACCACTTTTTCCTTTCAATGTGTCACATAGTCCTAATTCCTTTCAGCTGGATGTGTACCCCTCGGGAAAATAAAAAGAGTCCCAAACATATCAGTATGAACATTACAGGTAGTAATATACAGTAATTAAGCACAAAATGTGAAACATATTTACACATATACTTAATCCCTCTAAAATCCCCCTATATTCAAGGCAAAAGTAAGCTGCAATTTATCAAACCTTTAGCACAGGCATTATGTTTAGAGCTTTTGTTTTATTTGAAAGCATTTACTGACTGCTGATGGTGTGCCAGGCATGCCAAGTACTTGCAACCAATTTAGTGAAGTCGACATTAATATCTCCACTTGAAAGGCAAAAGAGTCATGTAACTTGTCCAAGTTCAGGCTGCTGCTAGCCCATACAGAGTATTTGTACAATTTTTTTTTTTCTAAAAAAGCAAGGTACTGCTTCTTCCAGATATTGTACTTTCATTTGTCAGAAAATGTATCAAAATGCACTAATTTTATTAGAACAAGAATCTTTACAGTCCTCCACTATAAAACTGTCTCAATAAATATTCAAATTGATAACATCTATGATACAAATAGTGTGCACTTTAGATGAGATTTTTTGTGCAGTGCACAACATACTCAACAGTAAATGACAGTCCTATATGAGATCTAACAAATGCAGTGCCAGGGATTTTACTCCAAAATGTGACCATTGGCTCCCACCCTAAATGAGAATGAGCCAGAAGGTCACACAAATTACATAACCTCTGGCTGCATGTTACTGCTGTCTCTTTTCAGCACTGTTTTGTATGCTATAATTCATATTTTGTATTTAAGTGGGCATTAACCCACTGAATACACAGGAAGCAAATAACAATAGATGAATGGGAAGGGTTTCTCAGAAAACCCATTGTCAACATCTCCCAGACAAAAATGGCTTCTCCAAAATCCGATTTTACCTACCAGGCAAAGAGCAAAATATTCTTAGGATTAGTATAAAACTGTTATTCTCATAAACATCAACAAAATAATCAGAACCTAAAGGACTTAATTATTACAAAAATGACTTAAATCAGATTCTTAGTGCTTCAGCTCAAGTTCAAAATCAAGTCAAAGTGCTTCAAATCAATATTCAAATTCTTGAAGAAAGATGTTTAGATAACAGGGGTCTTTATGGAAAGGTTTCAACTTTTCCTGGGGAAGATATCCCAGAGTGAGAAATGGCCTAAACACCCAATAGAAATTAAAATATCCTTAGAAAGAGCAATGTGTGTTTATGTGGTGCTTCAGTCACTTAAACCGCACTTTTTGGATCTCTACTATGTAGCAGGTTTTATATTAGATGCTGAGAACACAGTGATGACCAAATATAGACCACACTCTGCTCTTGCTCCGGCAGGCAACATAAATGGAAAAAAGGAAACTGTGTTAAGGGCTGCAATAGGGATCTAGGTGAACTGTGATTGGCCCACTTGATGGTGCCTTGGTCTGTTCTCCGTACATGACTTCTTGGAATTTAGGTAAATAAAGCTCACAAAAATTTAAGTAAGCTTTAAAATTAACTTAAAAACAGGAAAAAGGACTCATGGACAAAAGTGTGATGAATGCTGGGGGGAAGGGGCATAAGGGGACTAAATGGTAAGGGAAAAAAATACAAGATTACAAAAACAAAAATAATCACTATCATTATACTGAGTACATAGTAAATTCGTAAGAGATGTGGAATAAATAAATAAATGCATTTTCCCACTTACAAATTAGAGTTGGGCTGTAAACAAACATCCACATCAATTATAAAAGAAGTGTTCATGAATACAAAATTTTTTAAATAGCCAAAAGCCTAAGGCGATTTGAGAAGAAGTCATTTAAATACAAACATCATACTGAGCAGCTTAAAACATACATAAATTATTTGTAATATCTCTTAGGGCTATTTAATGATATATTTTCAGCATCTCAGTAGCATGTTTATTTTTATCTTCAAAGCTACGTGGAAAATTTTTTCCCTAAATTTCAACCGTATCTATCAATCTGGCTTTGGCAAGAGTGAGCAACTATGAGAAACTCTAATTAAACTTCCATTGTTTTCATCCATCCACACAGAGGAAGTCTGGGTTTAAATGCAAAAGAGGGAGAGATGGACAGACAGAGACACAGAACCCTTGCTGTGTAGAAGGGATCTATATGCATGAATTCCACTTTTTCAGGTGAATAATTTGAGGTAAAGGTTTGTACCTCCCACAGTTTTAACCATTCTGCCCTGTACTAACCAGGCTGCCCAGTGGATGTTTAACTGAAATACGAGCAGAAGGCTACATCCCTTACTCATTTTTTTCATCCACTTTTGTGTGTTAGACTTCCTTTTTATTAAATTTATTAGGGTGACACTGGTTAATGAAATTACATAAGTTTCAGGTGTACAATTCCATAACACATCATCTGCGTATTGTATTATGTGTCCCTCCCCCCCCCCAAGTCAAGTCTCCTTCCGTCACCATTTATCCCCTTTCCCCCTGGTAATCGCAATACTGTTGTCTGTGTCTATGAGTTGTTTTTGTTTTTTTTTTCTTTGTTTCTTAAGACTTCTTTTTGTTCCTCTAACATTATATTATAAATAATTTGAGGATTGGAACCTGTATGTGAAGGTCTCTCAGCAGCATCTAGCCCAGTGCCACATGCAATGAAGCATTCACCAAATGCTTTGTAAGCCACCTCACACTGGACATTCCGAAGTTGGCATTTTTTAAAAAAACATACTTTTAGGTAATGTTTGATGTGAAGGAAAATCACAAAATACTAGAATTAAAAGAGGCCTGTACCCTATTCAGAATAGTATTGTCAACAATTTGTTTAACCCTGCAAACTTCTTCCTTCCTAAGTCCAACCACCACCATCACTTACCAGAAAATAGTTCCAAACTTTCCATGTGGAGTCTACGGAACTTAAGATAGGGAGAAAAAGGTACTAAATATATAACTTTAGAGCTAGAGAGCTCCAGCAGGGTGAGGGTCTAAGTGCACCTGTGCCAGGGTGGAGCTCGCAGTGGCGACCTGGCCTTTCTGTGAATTTGTCCTCTCTCGCCACCCCAACTCTGATCCCCGCTCATTGCTTGCGTTTGTGCAGAGGACTCAGCACAGAGGCGGTTGAGCTCTGGGGCTGTCGCGAAGGGCGCGAGTGAGTACTTGAAGCACCCAGGATTTTCTAAAGCAACAGGAGAAAATGATGAAAAATTCACCATGGCCATTGCCAGAAAGAGCGATTTCTGGTTTTGTTCTTTTTTTAAGCAACCCATTTGGCTTCATATTATATCTCTTGTGGACTTTTATTTCTGAATCTTGGCTAAATTCCTTATTCTTAATTTATTGACTTCAAAAATGTTGGGCAGGTTCATTGCATTGCCTACCCACCTTCTAATTACTATAGTGATCAGTTTCATACTCTTATTTGGAATAAACATAAGTACCTCTCTACTTAATTCCATTAATACAGTCACAGGTCCCAATGCTAAAAATCGGCAACAGGAGAAACACCAAGAAGAGGCCATCCTAGCAATGAGATATTCCTACTAGTGAAGTGAACAAATGTTCTTTCCTGTAGTCAAAGACCTTTACACCAAAACCTGAATTGTATGTAGACTAATACCAAGCATTCATTAAACATTTTTGACAAAATTTCTTTTTGAAAAACAGACATGGTTCCTTGTCTACTCTCTTGGACCAATGAAAATACAGGTTTCTACCCCATCTTCAGTAGGTGCATGGATACAGATCTGATAAGGAAGTGCACAGGCAGAAATGTTAAAATCTTATATGCATTAGAAACATAAAAACAATCATTAAAAAGACATTTCCTCAGGTACTTACAGGGTAAAATTTTTGTGTTCTTTTTTTTAATTAAAAACTTTTCTTATTAGCCCTAAGAGGCTGAATACAAATTCTCCGCAACTTCATTCTTCTCCTGCATTGAAACCAAATGTACATACACTTGACATAGGTGCTAGTGCTAGGCAACTAGTGAGTGGTCATATTCATTCAACAGAAAGTTATTACAAATATATGCAAAATTTTACCAAGTGCTGAACTACTAGGGATTATGCAAAAATGCATAAAAAGGGATAGCCAACATTCCTGATTTGTAATTTAAACAAATAAAATGAATATAAATTTACATGAAATAAAACAGTAAAAAGGAGAAGAAATGAGATGGGAAGAGATGGGATGGGATGGGATGGGATGGGATGGGATGGGGTGAAATGGGATCAAATAAGATGGAATAAAAAAATGAAAAGAAATGGGAAAATGAGTTTTGTACTCTTGGCTCTTTGCATGAGTATTATACTGTTGTTCTACATTTTTCTAAAAACTAGGAAAAGTTTAAGGGCATAGTCTATCTTACCTTTTGCCACATCTTTAACACTTGCCATAGTGGAAAATATAAATATAAGTGAGTAAATAAATAAATAATAAGATTTCACACAAGAGAAACAGAAAGTGCTATGAGCACTGAAATCAACACTGTAAATATAACTACCTCAAGCTTTAAGGAATCAGTTTATTAATTGTTACTTGAAATAACTCATGCAAATGTTTTCTCAAATTTTTATTTAGTGAAATTCATCATTTGTGCCTTTGAAATGGGGACTTCAGAAGTTTTAGAAGCAACACTCAGAGTCAAAAACTTAACCTTTCAAAAAGATTCGAAAAGAAAATAAAAGACTAAGTCTTTCAAGAGTAGTTCAGTCTAGATCTCTAGGTTTAGCCTAATAGAGTGTAATTTTGTAAGTAAATATGCATGTAATTTTCTAAATATTAAAAGATTCGTCTCTAATCGTGTTCCTCAAAGACAGAGACTGACCAAAAGCCAAAAGCTGAAGCAAGGTCCCAAGCTTCTAAATTAGCCTGACTGAGTGAGAGGAGATCCAGGCACCTTATTACCTAATCCCATTTGGAAGCTCTGGCATGCAGGAACTGGCTGCCTGTGGGCCCTAGAGATCTGAAACCTGGAACAGCTAAGATGAAACTCCCACGCTCAAACACACGGATTTGCACGTGGGCTGACTTCCATCCAGGAGGTACCCCTGTCCTCTATAGAAACTGCAGAGTACACCGGGAAATCAACTCCAAGCATTATATATCTCTGTTCTGCCTCAAGGGTGTCGGCCCCCATCCTAAAGGTTCCCAGAAGTTTCTCTGACCAAACCCAACAAGAAGCAGAGACCTGAAGGCTCACAAAAGACCCATGCAGGCTCTTCCACCAAGCCAGTTTTCTAACCAACGCCTTCTGAGAGGAATGCAAAGATCTATTCAGGATTGAACTGCTCTACCCTTATTGTATGTAAATTATTCGTTATCCCCTCCTTTTGCGCATTTTGCTCTAGGTTTTCTCTGCCTACTCCCTGCTCCCACTCTACCAATTTTTCTCTAAGTTACCTCAAATGCTTTGTACTCTTGTTGCCCTCAGAAACTTAGAGACAACAGGATTCCTTAGCCTAATATCTGAATCAAAGACTTATTTTCAATGTATCAGGGAGTAGGAAAAGTTGCAGCTGCTTTGATTTCATTGATATTCAGCTTTTTAGAAAGCAATTCTTGAAATTACTCTGTTTTAGTTTTTATTGAATTTATTAGGGATACATTGGTCAATGAAATTATATAGATTTCAGATGTACAATTCCTCAACACATCATCTGCACACTGCATTGTGTGCTCACCACCCAAAGTCTAGTCTCCTTCCTGTCACCATTTAACCCCCCTTTACCCTCTTCTACCTGCCCCCACCCATCCCATTCACTCTGGTAATCACTATCCTGTTGTCCGTGTCCATGAATTGTTGTTATTGTTGTTTTCTTAATCCCTTCACTCTGTTTCAAGTCTTGAAACTACATCTAACTTCTCGGGTAGCACCCAAACATAAGCACTGAAAGGCGGAACGTTATGAAAACGCATTTCTGTAGTCAGTACTTCCACATGACCAGCAGGGGGCAATAGCGTACCAAGAATCATGGAGACTCCCAGGCTCTGAGAAACTTGAATTGCTGCGCTGGGTGTGCGTGCTCCGCCGCGATGATCTCAGCTCGCAGATGAAGTCTTTTGTTTTGTGTCCTGTTTTACAATGCACTGTTCAGTTTTCTATATGAGTTGTGACTTAGACAGCATTTCACTGTGCCAGTTTCGCTTAAGAGAAAAAAGTGAAAGAGAAAATTAAAATGCTGCCAAATCAAACACATAAAGTCGAGGAAGAAGTAATGGTGCACATATTTGAACTTTGTCCCTTCTCTGTTCCCATCCTCTTGAATCCTGAAGTTTTTCTGGATTACAGACTTAATTCACCCATGTTCTTCCCCCGCCCCCCAAACGGAGACCCATTTCATTCTACTTTCTCTGCCATGCATTTATCTGTCAAAATAATAATAATAATAATAATTCTATGTCTTATGTCATGTTTTGGCCTGTAGTCAAGCCTCCCAGTATAGAATTTTAATGTTTCTACGCTTTTTGACTATTTCATTTCAATGACATGTTTCAAAAAACTTCTTCCCCTGTAAATGCACACCTTCATAAATGGTGAAAAGTTGTGACTCTGTATCTGATGTGTCTGGGGCAGAATATAAAGTAGACATCAAAACATCAGAAATTTGAAGGATCATTTACATTGCTTTGGGAAGGTATTTAGTAATCCAGCCCTCAAAATCAGCAGAGCTGAAACTACTTGCATGCATAATTTGAGTTGCACCCCAAATATATAATACCCATAAGCCTGGCTTCCTCTCCTACCTAGACTGGAATTCCCGGAGTTATTAATGTATTCCCTTATAGTGAGCTGGCAGAAGTACTGTTATTTTCAGGACCTGGCACTAAAATTCCGCTTGAAGGGACGGACTTGTGCCTTCTTTAAAACTGACAGGGCTCTGTCTGATCTTCTTGATCCTCCCCTCTGGTCAATTTCCTTCTCCTGGATGCTCCACTCCAGTCACATCAGCCTCCTTGCTGGTCTTTGAAAACACATCAGGTAGCCTTGTGTGTCACAGCCTTTGCTTCAGCTATTCTCTCCCTCAGGATGAGACTTCACCTCACTTACCCAAATAGTGGTCATTCATGCACCTACTTCAACAGCTTGTGCAAGCGTTACCTTTCCAGTGAAGTCTTCCCTGACTACCTATCTAAAATGGAATACTCTGCCCTGCATTTTTTGCTCCCCCTCCCACTTCTCCTTAATTTCCTTAATAGCACTTACCATCGTCAGATATGCTAGATATTAGACATATAAATATAATATGAGATGAGATATCTGAAACCAAACATATCAACCAACAGAGGGCTTAACCCTGCTATTAAAAGGACAAAGCAAAACCCAACTCTATGCAGCATAGAAAAGACAAAAACACACCTAAAAGAAAATAACTCAGAAATGCTAACAGTGAAAAAAAAATGGGAAAAGGTATATCAACAAAATGCAAATAAAAATAATAAACTGAGATTTTGAAGTCCAATTAAGTAGAATTTAGACCAAAAAACATTACCAAGACAAAAAGCATCTTATTATGCTAAAGGCTACAATTCACAGTGAAATTAAATATTTATGAAAGATTTGCAGCAAATAATGCAGTAGCTTCTTTCATGTAGCAGAAACAAGAGAAGATTCAAAGAGGACAGAAATACATACATAATAGAAGACATTAGTACACTTTTATTAATCTACTACCAAAAAAAATTGTGCACAGAAAAGTTATGATAATTAACTCTATAATTTACATATAGAGACAAGCATACTCAACAATTACACTAAAAAATACAAATAATATTCTCCATCGACCATATGATAAAGGTAGGAATCCATAACAATCAAAACATAAGAAAGTCTTAATACCTTGAAATTTTTAAGTTTTCTATTAAACATAGCTTGGCTCAAGGGGAGATACCAACCGATATTGAGAATTTCAAGAAAAAAAAATAATGAAACAACGTCAGAGTCTATAAAATACCGCTAAAGAATGTTCAGAATAAAATTCATAGATACAAATATTTACATCAATTAATATAAGAGAAACAAAAATAAGTTAGCCATTACACTCAGAAAGTTAGAAATATTTAAGACTGGCTTTATTCTTCCACTTTGGACTTAATTAGTTTTTAAAATTAAGCAACCTGGGTTTGAAAACAACCTGAAGCAAACCTGGCTGTACAAAACTGCATTTGGCAATGTTACAATTAGGTATAACATTGGTACTGTTATTTTGAAACTGTTACATATTACATAATAATATATATATAATGGAGAAAGTAAATAAGCAATTGTGTTAGTATTATAAGGAACCATGCTTTTCACTAGATAAAATGTGCAATGTAAAATCAAGTAAGTAAATAATTATTTAATCTTTCATTAAAATTGCAATATAAGCACACATTTATTATTTACCTTTATCTTTCTTTGAAAAAACTACTTATTTCCTACATCTTGTATTGAAAAGTCTGAGAAGTAGCAGCAGCCCGTTTAGCCACAAACATCCTTAAGTGCACAGATTGTGGTCACCAAATACCATTTTCACTGAAAACAATGAAGAGTCCTTTGAGAAATGGTTGATTTTCTGTCTGGAACAGTAAATGAGAGTGTTCCAATATGACACTGGGACTCTTACATTGTCCAAAATTAAGGAAGCCATTGAGACATTTGCATTTCTCAAATGAACACAGATGCACAAGCTGAACTTTAAAATGCATAGTTTCTGTAATGATATAAAAGTGTAAATAGAGATGCCAATAGAACTAATGGATAACTAGAGCAATAGGAGGTTCAATACGATAGCAGGATATAAAGTTACATATAGAAATCAATACCTTCATATATTTAAGCAATAACGATTAAAGGAAAAAGTGGGAGAGATGACCCCATTTGCATTACCAACAAAAATGAAATACAACCCGAGTAATAAATTTAACAAGAAATGTGCAAAACTTATATGAGAAAAACTTGAAAGCTTTCCTGACAGACACAAAACTGGGACTTGAATAAATGGAAAAATAACATTGCTTTTCAGTAGAATAATGTAAAATCATAAACTGATGCCAATATTAAAAGTAGTTTTATAGAGCTAGAGTTTATAGTTTATATTAAACAATGAATAAGCAAGGCATCCAAGAAACAGGTAAAACAAACAAAAAACAGCAATGAGGCAGGTCTCCTCCAACAGATATTCAATACATTATACAGTTTCTGTAATTAAAATGGTGTAATGTTAGCATATGAGTAGACTATCAGATCAATGGAGAAAAAAATAGAAAATATAGATATAGCTCCAAGTACAACGTGGAAATTTATGTGACAAAAGTGGCATCTCACATCACTGAGAGAATATTTGAGTTTTCCAAGTTAAATGTTATTAGAACAGCTAAATAGCCCTTTTAAAACAGGTAAAATTGAACATAACATCACCTAATGAATACCAGCTCCCCCCCAAAAAAATAAACCAAAAATGTTCAACATAAATCTTATCGTGAGAACCAATCTGAGTATCTGGAAAAACCATTGGTCTGAACTTCTCAAAATCAATACCAGAAAAAAAACAACATACAAAGAACGGGTATGGAAGTGTCCTAAATTGAAAGAAACTCAAGAGACTTAATAGCTACTAAATGAAATATGTGATCCTTGTTAAATCCTGGGTTTACATTCATAAACAATAATAGGATAAGCAAGGGTTTGTTTGTTTATTTATTTGCGGCAAGTGGGGGGCAGCAATTGAGGGAATTCGCATATAGGCTACATTTACCAATTTAACAGTGTGTAGTGGATTCCGACTTCCTGTGTCTGAAGAACCTAACGATGTATTTCCTAAGGGTGTTGCATTGTGATCTATAGGACAGTAGTCCTCACTAGGGGCGATTTTGACCCACTCTCATACACAACCATTTGGCAATGTTTGTAAACATTTTTGGTAGTCACAACCGGGGGAGGGGAGGGTTGCTCGTGGCATCTGGTGTATAAAGGCCAGGAGCGTCACTCGACATTGGACAATGCCCTTGACCGTTTCCATATCCCCACAACAAAGAATCATCCTGTCCAAAATGTCAATAGCGCTGCAATGGAGAAACCATGATTTAGGAGAATCCCTATTCGTAGTGGACAGGTACTGACATGGTAGACTGAATTAAGTGAAATTGTCTTCAGTGCAGACCAAATGTTGGTAATATTTAAAGGTGAAGGGTTGCGATGTGCACAACTAACTCTCAAATTGTTCAGCAAAAACACTGTCTACGTCCTTCCGCCCTGGCTTCCCTCCAGATTCGGGGAGCCGGTGGGTCGCACTCATCTCCAGGGGCGCCCGACCAGCAGAGCCTGCGCGGTGAAAGCCTGCTGCAGAGGCCACTGCGCGTGCGCCAAGCGGCCAGCCACGCCCATGCAGCGCCGCTTCAAAAGTTACACACGGGCTGGAGGACCACGCTGTGCCCTCGGCTGCACACCAGGGAGAAGAGGAAAGGCTACTCCCAGGGTGGAGGATTGGCTCCTCCGGGGTGACGATGATACTTTCCCAACTCAAGCCTGAATCCTCCTTCTCTGTGATCCGCTGGAGGTGGCAGGGAACGTCGCTCATCCTCTCGGAGCCTCCTGTCAGGAGGAACCCGATGTGTGTGGGCCCGTGTTGCGGGGCCATCCCCTTCCAGGCAGGACTCCCTCAGGTGAGTTTCTACACTCTCGGTAGCGGACGCCGACTTCCTGTGTCTGGCGAGCCCGGACGGTACTGCATCTCGTGGTACCGCTGCAGGAAGGTGCCCAGGCAGGCGCGTTCCACACCGGGCTTCTCGCCGGAGGGCTTACCCAGGTAACATTAAAATACCTCGAGATTTCTCAGCCGGAGTCTCTTAATCATAGAGTTGGCTGACTTTTTCTATAAAAGCCAGATTACAAATATTTTAGGATTTGCAGTCCAGGACCCGTCTCAGTCGCGTATTTGGCTTCTTTCTTTTCTTTTTCTTTTAGCCTCATAAAAATGTAAAAACAACTCTTAGCTCTTGGCCTTACAAAAGCACGAGGATGACAGTGATTGGACTCTGATCATCCACTCTACTTGGCCCAGAGGCCGGAGGTTAGATCCTGACCACAGTTTTGCAGTAAGGACTCGAATTCCATGAGGACTGCGACCCACTTGCCCAGGTTTAGTTCACAATCTCTTAGGTCCATACGCCTGCACCTCTGCCCCTCCTTCCTGCTGGGTTGCTGCTGGTGGCGAGTTCCTGGCAGTCACCCAGGCCACCGGGAAACCCCTGGACTAGCAGCCACACCCTGCTTGGCTCTGAAATAACAATCTCTTCCTATCTGGGAGCTAAAGCTGAAGTACTCACATTGCGAATGAATTAGGATAAAAGTAATACAGGTGTATTGCAAACAATTGTATTTTTGTAGCACTTTTTCTAGTGATAAATGTAGCCTATGTCCGATATGGTAATTTGGAAAATACTGAAGAATATATAGAAGGAAATAAAAATTCTCTATAATCCCAACCCACAAGAAATAACAATTAAAATGTTTATATATTCTTCTAGTCCATTTTTTTCAATGCATATTAATACGACAATTTACTGAATAATTGGATTTTTAAAAATATTTCCTAGTAAACTTTTGTTGCAGTATCAAATAGAGAAAAGTGGGTCAACTATAAATATATGCTTCAGTAAACTTTCAAAGACTAGCACAAACATATCCTTGGCAACCACCACAGAGATCAAGAAGCAGACCATTCCTAGCTTCCCTTATCCCCTTACCCAGTCAAATACGTAGATTGTATTGTTTATTTTGAATTTCACATTAAATGAATTATTCAGTAAATAGTCTATAGGTTTTGGTTTCTTTCACTTCATATTATATTTGAAATTCGTCTGTGTTGTTCCCTGTAACAGATCTTTGAAAAAAAATTTTATTTTATGCTGTATGGCATTCAATTATATGAATATACCACAATTTATTTTTCTTTTATACTGTTTTTTTATTAATTTCACCTTTATTAATATGTAATTCACATACCATACAATTCATCCATTTAAATTGTACGATTCATGGGTTTTCTTAGTATATTCACAGATAGGTGCAACCATTGCCACAGTCAATTTTAGAACATTTTCATCACCTCTAAACAACTCCATACTTCTTTAGCTATCATGCTCCCCAAACCCCACCCCTAATTCTCTCCAGCCCTAAGCAAGCACTGACCTCCTTTCTGTCTCTATATATTTGCCTATTCTGGACATTTCATAAAAATGGAATCATATAATATGGGCTCTTGTGACTGGTCCCTTACACAGATATTAGATATTCATGTTATTTCCAGGTTTGAGATAATTATAGATAATACTACTATGTATCATATGTATCAATGAATACAAATCTCTCACATAGAGAGACATATTTCTGTTGGGATATATACCTAAAACTGGAATAGCTGGGACATAGATTCTGCTTATTGTTAACTATAGTTGATAGTGCCTAACAGTTTTTCAAATTTATATACTCACCAGCAGTGTGTAATGAGTTCTCATTGCTCCATACCATTGCCAACATTTGGTGGTTCTGTGTTTGCAATTTACGTTTCTCTGACTAATGAAAAAAAAGCGCCATCTTTTCATGTGATTATCAGTCTTTTAGAAATCCTCTTTAGTAAAGTGCCTGTTGGTTCTTTACCCCATTTTTCTATTGAGTTGTCTTTTTTTAGTTCATTTATATATTATATATGTAAGTCCATTTTCATTTGAGTGCTACAAACACATACATACACACAAACCTTTTCATAATCTGTGGCTTGTATTTTAACTATCTCATTGTTAAATTGTACTAAGTGTAAATGTTTAATGTTTAGTGAAGTCTAATTTATCAGTCTTCCATTATGGTTAGTGCTGTTGCTATGGTGTTTAAGAAATCATTGCCTACAAGGACATTCTCCTATGTTACCCTCTAAAAATATACTGTTTTCTTTTGAACATTTAGATGTGCTAACTATGTGCATTGATTTTGGAGTATGATATGAAGTAGAGTTAAACTTTTTTCGTATAGTTACCAAGTGACTCAGGTCCTTTCCTTGAAAAGGCCATCCTTTTCCCACTGCTCTGCAGTGTCACCCTTGTCATAAATCAGTAGAAACATAAGTCAGTACAGATATTGGATTAGTAAACAAGGACTTTAAAATAAACATGACAAATATAGTAAAGAATCTTACTAAAAATAAGATATAACAGATGAAGGGAAAGGGAATTTTAAGACAGATACAGATTATATTTTTAAAAAAGAAGAATAAAATGGCAGTCCTATAACTGGATAATACAATATCTGAAATTATTTGATGAAATTATCAGTAGGTTGGACACAATAGTAGAAAGGATCGTCAACTTGAAGACAGGTCACTAGAAATCTCCATCCATGACTCACAGAATAAGTATCAAGTGCTATCTAGCATAATTGAAATTGGACCCCAGAAGGCAAAAAGACAAAGTATAGGGGAGAAAAATATTTGAAAAAAATATTCGCAAAAGCTTCCAAACCTGATCAAATATATTTTATCTAGGATGTCTGCTTGTTTTCAATGAAAAGTTGATCTCAATAACCTAGCTTGCCATGAATGAAATTTAGAAGTTAACATAAGTAATTACAAAGTTTTACATCTACATGAATAAGCATCAGGACATTTTATAGTTGCACAAAATGTAGAAAAATACTTTTTTGGGTGCAACTGTCCTGAACATTCTTGTACTTTTAATATAAATATTGCCTGCCTGGTAAAGGCCTGTAGTACCACCCAATCGTAATAACACCAAATATTTTCATGGTTTTTCAAAACATCCCCTCAGTGTGGAGTATGGCCCTGCATCCATGGTGAACCCCTCTCTCACATGATCTGTCATTGCCTCCTTTCTCCAAGCCCTTTCTAACCTCTGCTTCTGATGCTCACACCTCTCACAGGACACTGGCCTCTTTCCATCTCAGAACTTTGGTGATTTCTTTTCCATTTTCTTGAATACTGTTCCTCCAATATTGATATGACTGACTCTTTTCTCCTCCTCAGGCCTTTGTTCAAATGTCATTTTCTCAGTGAGATTTATGAATTAAATGAAACAAAAAAACTTGTTCATTCTTTTCCCCATCCCTAGTTGATTTTTTTATTCAGATACAATTGATATATGACATTACATTAATTAAAGTTGTAAAACATGATTCTATATTTGTATATATTGTGAAATGATCACTATACAGAGCTATAAAATGTTTTTATTTGTGATAAGAACTTTTAAGATCTATTCTCTGCAACTTTCAAATATACAATAGAGTACTGTTAACTTCAGTCACCATGCTGTACGTGACATCCCCAAGAGCTATTTATTTTATAACTGAAGTTTGCACCTCTTGACAACCTTCACCCACTTATTTGTATCTATATCTTTTATTTGAAATGCTGTGTATTTTAATTATTTAATTGCTTATTGTCTCACTTTCCACAGCATAGAACTGTTGCAGGAACTCAGATCTCTGGGTAGGGGCATGTTTACGTGCTCCTCTGTCCAGGTGTTCTGTGGCTCAGGAGATAAGCTGGCCTTGTCTCCGCCTGCGGCTTTACGCTGTACAGGCCACTGGGTCATGGTATCCTGAGAACAAAGAGGTCTGTTAAGTACTCCATCTCGGAAGTATCGGCAGCCGTCCGTCTCGAGAGATGATGGTGTAGCTTCTTAAGGGTCTATCTGCACCGCCGAGAATGGCTGTGCAGTCCAACTCGGGAGTGACACGGTATCTGTCTCCTCCCGTGTTGAATCGACATCTTGCGATGACGCTGGAGTGTCCTCTCCAGTGAAGCTGAAGCTACAGAGCCTGGGCAGGGTGATATGGAGGGTCTGCTGTTGCCCATGCAGCAGACCCCCCCTCTCTTCGCAGCTGAAGGGTCCAAGGGAAAGACGGAGTCAATACAGCTTGGCTTCAGGTGCGCCGCAGGAGTTGCCGGTGTTGACTACAACGTCAAACCGCCTTAGGGACTCCGGCTCCAGATTTTCTGTCGGGGTTTACTCCCTTAGCCTTGCCCCTGAAGAGGTATGCTGCAAGGCAGCGGAGGTTTTTTGGAGTCAGAGTTTTCCTTCTCTGATGTGCCCTGACTGGAAGATCGAACCAGCGACACTTAGCTCGCAGGCTGACGCTCAATCCACTGAGCCAAACCAGCCAGGACTTTAGGGAAGTAAAACTATGTATAAATACAATTTTATTAACCAAAACACTCAAACCTTCGATGAGGGGCAGTTATAAAACAAATCACAAAATTTCAGATAAGAATAAGAACTATTTCTACTCAACATTTCATGAGATTCTCACTATATCATCAATAACAAGAACAATTTCAAATCTTAGATTTATATAATTTTTAAAACATTTTTTGGAAAATGCTTTCAAAAGTACTCCATCTGCCTCCTTGTAAATGAAGTCTTAATTGGAGCTGGCCTTAAGGATTAGCCAGTCTGCTTTGTATCCTTGATAGGTGCTATCTAAGCCCTGAGTTACCCTAGCTGTGTTTTACACACTAATGATACATTGTAAAAAATTCCTTCACTGTTAGTTGTAGAGCTCACCCCTCCCCTTGTTCTATTTTTGTAACTTTTGAAATCCTAGTAAAAGGACGTGGGGTCTCATGCTCGCTGCTGACTGCCAGAGAGTGCTGCAGCCCCCTGATCATTTTTATCATTCTGCTTGCTGGAATTACTCGCGTGTCTGGGATCACAATTAAATCTACATAGAACATAAGTTCTGGTGAGAGGGGAGGGGAGTTCACCAATTTTGTTCTCTGTAGTTTCTTTAGCACCTATGATTTGTAAAAATTTATAATTGTTAACATTTTTCTCAGGGCTAGCTTATGGACAACCTTAATTTATTCCTAATAACCCTTATATCTTTCAAGGTATTTTTTCACAGTTTTTCCTGAATAAGAAAGCCCTGATAGAATTCTAATAACTTTTACATTTTTAAGGTAGTTTGAGTTTCTCAGCATAAAGGATTATAGTAGTTAAAGCTCCAGGCTTTTACCAAGGAGAATAAGAAATGTGATATGGCTGTTTCCAAAGCAACAAAAAGCTCCACCTGATTCAGTACACTGAGGGCTTCTCCTTATTAGATTGGAGTATCCAACCAAACCACTTACATTACCATCACAAAGAAATTTGCCTATTCAATTAGAGAATAATTTGTACCAATTTTTTCTTTAGGTGGTCAGGCTTCAGGATGGATGATGAACTTTCAAAAAGGAAAAAGAGGGAAAATCATCAAAGTACCATAAAATGTGCCGCCAACTGAATAAGTGTTTCTGAAGTGTTGAGAAAAATTATATTCCTGCATTATATTACTTACCAACAACCTACTTACCTGCTGTCTTCATCTAGCTTATTCTTGAAAGCAGCGCCTGAGACAAAGGCAGACATATTCTATTTGGGAATGTGATCCTAGGGAGCAGGAATGAGAGAGAGGAGTGAAGGGGCAGGGCAGAGGGGGGGGGGGGGGAGAAAATCCAAGGAAAAGAAGGTAGAGTTATCAAGTGTCTACCACTGTTAATGGTTTCTTAGTGAAGAACCTGCTCAGGAGTCTTACTAAACTTTGTCTCAGACTGTCTGCCTGAGGATTGAAAGGAGGAAGTGGTTATCTCTCAGCAACCATCTCCTGCATGTAGAAGACACTCCTGCTGGTGTTCATTCCCCCACCCCTATGCAAAGCAAGGAGAGCCTACCTGGTCCCGGAGCGTCACACATTGCCACATCACAGGACCTGGGGACAGGAAGCTAGATTCTTGGTGCATGCTTGAAGTGAGGCACTGTCAGACTGCACAGAGCAGGGAGAAACCTGCCCAGAACTGTTCTCCAGAGATGTGACAGGAGTGGGAGGCTGAAGAGATGGGAGACAGCGCACACAAGTCTACAGGATGTGCGGTTAGCTTTGTCCAAATCTATTTCCTCCCTTCTTTCCATAATCAAATTTTTAATGTCCAGAACAAGGATGGCAGGGCAGGTAAATGTATTAGAAGGATGTTTATAAGAAACAGAACATGGACATGAGAAATAGAACATGAGAACTTGTAAAGATTTTTTAAAATATTCCACTTGAAAAATTGGACTGTTGGTTAAAGATATTAGATATCTTCTGAACTCATGTAATCTCAGAAAACTTAGTCATAAATTGTTTGGAGAAATAAAATTAACCTTTTGTTACGTCTTTGAGAGCTTTATAAATCACTGTCATTTACTTTTCCTAAGATACTGTTTTTTATTGTCACATAGCACTAGCGATACAGAGCTTACAACCAATGAAAGGAAAATTGGTAGAAACAGAAGGGAACGTATTGGGATAATTTTTATCACATAAAAGGATGGGGTTAACATTGGATAGAACGGGGTGGGGGGCTGTGTGCTTTGATCGAGGCTTCCTTTGAGAGGCTCCACCTTACCAAAAATAGTTCTCTGTACCTACACCCCTCTGATGTCATCATCCTTTCTTATTTGATCTGGAATTGCCACCAATAGAATAGAACCTTTGACTTATTCAATTCAATATGTGTTGAGTTACTATTTACTAAGTATAGACACTATATATTTGAATAAGACATAATATAAGACATGATATCCAAAAATTTCAAAATACATAAGGTTTGCCATTCAATATTTACCCAACTTGATCATTCGGTTGATCACAAATCAAGTCTCAACAAACTTCCAAAGACTGAAATAATATTATGCATAAATTAAACCAGAAATCAATTACATAAAGACAAAAAAATTCCAAATGCTTTATAATTTAAGGAACACATTTTCACTGATCCATGAGGGAAACTAAATCAGTGGAATTTAGAAAATATTTTGAAATAAATTCTAATGGAAATACAACATATTAAAACTTGTGAGATTCTGTGAAAGCAAATACTTCATGGGAAATTTATAGCTCTAAATACATTAAAAATTTCACAGAAAGATTGGTTATCAGTATTCCCAAAAGCCAGGAAAAAACAAAAAGGATTGTGGAAGTAGCTTTTCAAACATGAGACAACTGACAGCCAAGGACTGGTCACTGAGGGAAGGAAACAAAGTGACTGTACAATCGCCCAGCCTGCCTAGGATTAGGCATTGTATTAAATTGCAGGAAGAGAAGCTTAAGCAGAGCAGAGCAGTCTTGCTGAGTGGAGCAGACAAAGATTGGAGTTGATAAGGCTGAGATGGCTTGAATTTTCAGGGCAGAGTATCAGTGAAGAGGAAAGTATAAAATAAAAATTTCAGAAATCGGTACAGATCCTTTTGTGTCCATTGCTGAACACTTAAGCTTAACAATTTCTAAAACTAGCACATGGATGGGAAACATTTAACTTCCATCAGCCATAGTAGAGAATCCTCACTGAGAACCCCAGACATTCACTGGGATCTCAGAAAGGTTACACCTTGTGTAAATCTGATGGTAAAATCTACACTAGGGGTGTAAAAAAAAAAAAAAAAAAAAAAAGCCTCAATAGTTGAAGCTGATATACAAGTAAGTTAACTACCTGTCAGAACAAGATCAAGCATGTGTTATTTCAGGTCCTCCAAGATGAACATGTAAAAAATAGATTTACAAGAGATCTATTTCGGGAAATGCCTCTGAGGGCTGAAATAGAAAGGAAGCCAGAGGTGGAAGTTCTCAGACTGTTGCATGTCTAACCCCTTTGAAGGAAAGAAGAAAGAAAGAGGGTGGAGTAGCCAGAGTCTCAGACTGCAACACAATTTCAAGGAAAATTCAAGCTCAGGCTGATGAAAGTTGCCCCTCAGAGGAGCCCCCTTGCACACAGGAATTGGCCTGCTCTGCTCATTGTTCTGATATAAAAAAACTTAATGGAACTGTTGCCTTGGCATGAAAATATTAGTGGATTCAGAGAGCCACAGATGGGAGGCCCTAAGTCAGTTAAGCTCCCATCAGCAAGAGATCTGGGCACTTTCATTGCTGCCAGAGTCCAGCCCTTGGGCTGCTCAGCACTATTCAGGGAGAAGAACTCTCTGATTCCTGTGAGAGGGCCTATCCTTTCAAGGGAAAACTTAGCACAGGGAACTCGGTTAGTAGGATGAAGGTGCATCCACTATCTCTGATCTCAGGGCTACCAGTGGTCCTCTCCCTCTCCTTCCTCCACTATCCCATTTTGGAATCACCTCAGGAGTTCTTGGTGGTTTACCTAATGATGTGATGCAAACTTTCATTCCTGAGAGTTCTGAACCCTTAGTAATCATCCCCTTCTTGGACTGAGTTTGCCAAGTGTGTCTGTTCAGTTACAGTGGGACGAAGGAGCAACAAGATGCACCAAGTGGCTCACCTGTGAGCCACCCATATCCCTCCCTGTCCCATTGTGGAGAAGCAGCCCAACCCCCTGCTCATGGTGGCCAATTACTCTGTGTCTGATGACTCCTCACCTGTGCACCCCTGGGCACAAGGAGTAAAAAGTGATATTTCTTGTGGTTCAGTGAGACCCATTGTAGCCCCTGGTAAGAGTATGCCCTCTTTGGGAACCAAGACCTTTAAGCTTACAAAGGGCAGATTTGCAGGGCAGAAAGCACAAATACTTACAATAAATAGTCATTAGGAGTGTTTTAAGTGATGCCACTCCTTTTGCCACCACATTTGACTCTCATAATCCTTTTGGGCACATAGCACCATAAAGTTCCCAGGTTTAATGCATATGCTGTATTCTGAATGATGACAGCCCATCCTTGCAGAATGTTGACTCAAAGCTCATACTTTAGCTGTGCCTTTAGAAGACTATTGTAGCATTCCACGAGTGGCTGTATGTATAAGGCTGCAGGGTGGCATAGTATGTGATAAGGCCAAGGGATCCCCTGATCATGAGCCCATGCTTACACCTTCATCATGATGAAGTGGTCAAATACTGTGTAAGTCCTTCATGGTGGTGCTGGCTGAGGTTTTGCAGGTAATAAAGGTAAACCAAGACCTAAACTAGGTTCTGTCCCTAGTGAGAACAAACAACTTGCCCTTTCAGGATGAAAGAGACCCATTATAGTTGATTTGCCACCATGAGACCATTTAGTCTCCTTGAGGAACAGTGCCATATTGAGGGCTCGGTGATGGTCTCTGTGGTTGACAACATGAACATTCAGAGTCTGTGGTAACTAGATCAGCCTTGACAAGTGAGTCCATGGATTGGGCCCATTAATGACTTTCATCTCATCATGCCACTTCAGGGTCTGATAACAAAGTCTGGCTAATCTCAACTGGCCAAGTGCTATGTACACCATCCATGATGGCTGTTTTATGGAAGGTGCTAACACGTGAAACAAAAACCTTCAAACCCTATGTCTACTCCCATAGATCCATCTACATACCTCTACATCAAACTTCCTTGTAATTTTCCAGTCTTTTTCCATCCACACCCCTAAAAAAATGGTGAAGCCATTAGCTACTGCCCAGGAAAGTGTATGTATTCTCATCTAGAACTAGTTCTGCACACAAAGTAGATGACAGGTTATACCATTCACAGCTCTGTTTATTAGAAATATTTTCCCTTTCCATGGCCCTTGAAGGCCATTCCTGGACATAGCTATAATGTACCCAACTGTGTCTGATCCTCTTTCCTACTTGGAATTAAAAACAACACCTTCAGTGGGTCATTGGCTACATATTATGTACCTGAGCCCTTCTTTTTTTTTTTTTTATCAGATATATTGGGGTGATATTGGTTCACAAAACTGAGCCCTTCTTAAGTTCTAGTAATAAACAATGCCACATCTGCACAGCAGCTGCATTCAGGGCTAATGCTAGGTTACACAGTCATTCTATCCAGTTCCTTCAAAGCCCAGACTGGCAAAGTGAATGGAAAAATGATGAGGACCACCAATAAGCTCCACCTCTACCATCCCAGCCAAATGTTTTTGATTTCCTTTATTGGCTAGGATAAGGAAGAGTTTCAGAGATTTCCATTTGGCCTTTCCCCACTACGATAAGTCTTACCTCACGCACCAAAGGCTTTATGTGTGTTACAGTCATTTCCAATTATACACTGAGACACTGTAGATGTGAACAACTGTGGGTCCACAGACTCAGTGCTCTATTGTGAGCCAGCCTTTAGCCAACACCAGAGGCCCTGGTCCCCATGAGCCTCCACTTTAATGAGGTGTTACTATGCTGTTTTGGGTTCTCAAAAATCGGTGTCAACATAGACCCTATGTCCAGTAGTCCTTGAAATCTCTGGATATTCCTCTTTCTCATTGTACTATCATCCCAGCAGTTGGCACATGTCCATTTAGAGAAGAACTTGGAGATTCATCAGAGTATGTTTCTGACACTGCATAGCAGGGCCTTTCCTCTGAAGGACCCAGCCATCATTTCCATCTGTGGTTTCCATATCTGAAAACTGTCTTTACCTGGGAATCTCCAAGCCCAGCACAAGTAGCTACCATCTCAGATTGCTTTATAGCTTAGGCAGGGTGCCCCAGGCAAAACACAGGTGGGGGTTGACCTTGGCCTTCACCACATGGGAAACCCTAGGACCAACACACCCAGTGGAGAGCTACAGACTACATTGAAGCACAACCACCCTGCCCCTGCACAGCTGATCCTCCATGGAGGGTGGAGGTTGGTGGTCAGTGTGCACAGCCAGTCTTTGCAGCTGACTGAGCTGGGGAAATCCCTCCCATTTATCTGCCAACAGCAACCAAGGCTCAACTACAAGAGGAGGGTGTACTCAGCCCACACAAAGAGCACATTTTGAGTACCCAGCTTGGGTAATAGGGGAGGCTCTGCCACTGGACCTTATAGGACACCAACTACATTAGACCGCACTACCAACACACGGAGTCAAAGCAGTTCTACCTAATTCACAGAAATAAACAGGGAGGCTGCCAAATTGAGGATGCAAAGAAATATGGCCCAAATGAAAGAACGGAACAAAGCCCCGGAAAAAGAACTAAACAAAATAGAGATAGCCAACCTGTCAGATGCAGAGTTCAAAACACTGGTGATCAGAATGCTCAGAGAACTCATTGAGTACAGCCACAAAATAAAGGAAGATGTGAAGGTTATACAAAGTGAGATAAAGAAAATTTTACAGGGAACCAACAGTGATGGGAAGAAGCTGGGGGTTGAATCAATGATTTGGAACAAAAGGAAGAAATAAACATTCACCTGGAGCAAAAAGAAGAAACAAGAATTGAAAAAAAACAAGGAGAAGCTTAGGAACCTCTGGGACAACTTTAAGTGTACTAACATCCAAATCACAGGGGTGCCAGAAGGTAAAGAGGAAGAGCAAGAAATTGTAAACTAACTTGAAAAAATAATGAAAGAAAACTTCCCTAATTTGGTAAGGAAAATAGACATACAAGTCTAGGAACACCGAGAGTCCCAAACAAGTGAGACCCAGGGAGGACCACACGAAGATACAACATAATTAAAATGCCAAAGGTTCAAGATAGAGGAATCTTAAAAGCAGCAAGAGAAAAGAATTACCTACAAAGCAATTCCCATAAGACTATCAGCTGATTTCTCAAAGGAAACTTTGTAGCAAGAAGAGGATGGCAAGAAGTATTCAGAGCAATGAAAAGCAAAGACCTACAACCTAGATTACTCTATCCAGCAAAGTTATCATTTAGAATGGAAAGGCAAATAAAGTGCTTCTTGGACAAGGCAAAACTAAAAGAGTTTATCATCACCAAGCCATTATTATATTGAATATTAAAGAAACTTATTTAAGAAATAGATTATTAAAACTATTAACATTAAAATGATAACAAGCTCACAACTATCAACAATTGAATCTAAAAAATAAAATAGAGGATCCAAGATGGCGGAGGAGTAAGTGGAAGCTACACTAACCTCCTCCCAGGACCAGTCTGGATTTACAACTTAATTTTGGAGAAATCATCTGGAATAACCAACCGAACACTAGCTGGAAAGAAATCTTATAACCACAGAGAGACAGAAAAGGCCACTACATCACAACTTGACCAGTAGGGAGTGTGGAGACGCGGAAGGGCTGGCTGGGCTCCCATGGGTGGCAGCTGAAGGGACTGAGAAACAGCTCAGCAGCCAGGGGTTCCCCCTGAGAAGGGCAGGATCTCAACCCCCAGCTGACCTTCCCAGCCTATAGCAACAGAGTGGAAAGTAAAATAGTATCCAGCTGTGAAAACCGAAAAGCCACAGGGTTTCTTGCTAGCCAGAGAGAAACAGCTGGAGAAACAGAGCTCTTAAGCAGATCACATATGAAAATATTTTGACCCCTACTTACCCTGGGCTCGAGCGGAGGTAAGGCAGAGAGGACTGGAGATGCTTGGGGTGAGTTTGGTGTGGTGGCTTTGAGGGGAGAACTGGGGAGCGGCCGGCCAGGTCCCAGTGCTGACTCATCCCCAGTGCTGTAGGCAGACCATTCCTCGCCCCCTCCAAGCAGCGTCAGCCTGAGGGGAAACAAAAGCCCTGCCTATAGGAATTAAGCTGCCACACCCACGGCTAATCACAGATTGAATAGATTAACAACTAAAGAAGTCAGACAAAGGCAGTAAGTCCCTGGAAGTCTCCAACAGGCTGCCTAGGCCCAGACTGGTACAGGATCTGACGCCACCAGGGACAGATCCAGGAAGTGCAGATCATTCTAAGAAGCACCAACTAACAATAGGAGTCACAAAAATGGGGAGACAGAGAAACAACCCCCCATCGAAAGGAAAGGCAGAATTCCCAGAAAGAGTGCTAAATGAAATAGAGGGGAGCAAACTATCAGATATGGAATTCAAACATGGATTATGGAGAAGCTGAATGAGCTCAGCAGAAACTACAAAGAACTCCAGGGAAACTACAAGGAACTCCAGAAAAACTACAAGGAACTTTCTGAGAATTACACCAGCATGAAAAAGGACATAGAAGCTATCAGTAAGAGCCAGGAGGAAATGAAGAATACGATCTCTGAATTGAAGAACACAGTAGAAGGAATTAAAAGCAGGCTAGAGGAAGCAGAAGCTTGGATCACCGAGCTGGAGGACAATGTAGACAAAAACTCCCTGACAGTGCAACAAAATGAAAAAAGACTGAACAAGACTGAAGAGGCTCTAAGACAGCTGCAGGACAACATGAAACGTAATAATATCCATATCATAGGAATTCCAGAAGGAGAAGAAGAAGAGCAAGGCATAGAAAACCTCTTTGAAAAACTAATGACAGAAAACTTCCCTAACATGAGGAGAGAAAGAATCACACAAGTCCAGGAAGCACAGAGGGTCCCAATGAAGATGAACCCCAACAGGCTACTTCAAGACATATCATAATTAAAATGGCAACATTGAAAGACAAGGAGAGAATCCTAAAAGCAGCAAGAGAGAAACAACTAATAACATACAAGGGAGTTCCAATAAGGCTATCATCAGATTTCTCAGCAGAAACACTACAAGCCAGAAGGGACTGGCAAAAAATATTCCAAGCAATGAAAAACAAAGGCCTACAACCAAGAATACTCTACCCAGCAAGGCTCTCATTCAAAATGGAAGGTGAAATAAGGAGTTTGCCAGACAAAAGAAGGCTAAAAGAATACATCTCCACCAAACCAGCATTGCAGGAGATGCTAAAGGGTCTGCTGTAAGAAGATGAAGAAACAGAGAGAGACAGAAAGGAACATGTGTACAAAGGGGGAAAATGACAATGAATAAGTACTTATCGGTAATAACCTTAAATGTAAATGGATTAAATGCTCCAATTAAAAGACATAGGGTAGCTGAATGGATTAGAAAGAATGACCCACATATATGCTGTCTACAAGATACCCCCCTTAGAACAAAAGGTCTTCACAGACTGAAAGTGAAGGGATGGAAAAAAGTATTTCAAGCAAATGAACATGAAAAAAAATCTGGGGTAAAAAATAAAACAGAAACTAAGCAAACAACCAGAACAGAGACAGAATCATAAGTACAGGGATCATTTGCAGGGTTATCAGCTGGGAGGGGAAAGGGGGAGAAATGGGGAAATGGTGCAGAGATTAAGAAGCATAATTGGTTGGTACAAAATAGACAGGAAGATATTAAGAATAGTATAGGAAAAGGTGAAGCCAAAGAACTTACGTGCATCACCCATGGACATGAAGTAAGTGGGGAAGGATTGCTGGAGGGAAGGGAGTACAGGGAGGAGGGGAGCAAAGGGTAAAGAAAACTGGGACAACTGTAGCAGCATAATCAATAAAATATACTTATAAAAAAGAGTTCCATAATGTTGCTTTGACACTGTGGCATTAGAATTGGAGTAGAAATATCTGCACTGATCCTAAACTACTTCACAGACATAGAGTGGGCCACAGGATTGAGCTAATGTTTGTCTTGGTGTGATTGAAAAAACTTAGAAAATGACTCCAGGAACTGGCAGACCTTTGCCTAAGATACAGTGAGAATTCATTGAAGAGGTACAGGATGGAAATGCAGATATCTTATCAGATGTCCGCGTGGAGGGTAATGCCGTAAAGACCAAAAGAGAAATCTCAGTTCATGCCAGCTGTGGACAGATGCCAATCAAGAATCAGATGTATCCCCCAAGGCTATGGCATGACTTAAGTCCCTTGGAGCTTAGCTGCAATCCTGAGTAGGACAAGCAAATATGTTCTATTAAATCATTTTAAAACATAATGTCTCTATGCCGAAATAATGACTGAAGTTTAGGATTTGGGAGACAGGGTGCACACACACAACCTTGCAAAATGAGGGCTTAAGACAACTTAAGTTCAGTTATGGTAAAATAAAGTCATTTCCCCACACACCGGAGTATGTGACTTTCAAGTCCATAGCTAATATAGCAACATCAAAGTTTTCAAGCAGGACTTGCTGGTCAGGGTAACCTAGAGCAAACTATCTGTGTTCATTTCTTTTAACACAAGTTGCAAGGCCTGCCCTGGCTGATGTGGCTCAGTGGATTGAATGCCAGCCTGCAAACCAAAATGTTGCTGGTTCAATTGCCTGTCAGGGCACATGCCTGGGCTGGGGGCCGGGTCCCTCAGTTAGGGGTGTGCAACCGATCAATGTATCTCTCACACATTGATATTTCTCTCCCTCTCTTCCTCCCTCCCTGCCCCTCTCTCTAAAAGTAAATAAATAAAATCTTTAAAAAAATTTTTTTTCAAGGGCCTGTAAGATTAGGGAGATATTTATCAAATTGTGTTCTGTGGAAAACTAGTTCCATAAAATATGAATTGATGTTAGGAAAGAAACAAAATTGGAATGTTACCTCAGTACCAGATTTTCAAAGCCATTCTTATGTGAATGTTCAGTGCAGCTCCCCAAAAGAGATAAATTGATCTGGCCCATGTGGCAGCATTGTGATGGACAGCCCAGATCCCCCTTCAAGGAAGGACTTGCTACTCCCTTGCTGGGAGTACTGTCAGCAGGCAGTACCTGCTGTAGCCCTCTGTGGGAATGGCCTCAGCGGCACAGAGCCACCTCACTTAAGCGCACCTCTTCATGGGGTTGTCCATATCCAGGGATCTGTCCATGCAAGGCACAAGGTTGTTCTCTTGCCCATCTAGGGATAACTCGGAAGGTTATTCCCACCCTAGAGCTCTCCGTGGTGTTGGCCATGGCTGCTGTGGGACCTGCATTGCAAATCAGCTTCTCCCTTTACCTAGTCAAGTATTGGTCCCAAGAGCTCTTCTTAATAAACACCTTACAGATTAAACTAAATCTCAGAGTCTGAATCCTAGAGAACCTAGTCTGAGATGTCTCTTTTCCCAATTCTGTTTGCCCACTAAAGCCTTTCTTCACAGAGTACCGAACAAGCATGAGGTTTAAGAAACACATTTTTGAATGTAGGTGTGAGAACTGGATAACTACTTGTGCAGGGTGTGGGAAAAGGGTGCCCGAGATGTAAACATCAGCCTATGAATTCCTGTGAAATTTGAAAACAAACTAATTTTTAAATATAATTTTTAAGATCTAATTCTTAAAGTACTACAGAATCCATTATCTATTGAGGTACATAGAAAAACTCTAAATATGATATGATCTACACAAATACATTTTATTTTCCTCTAAAAATGCTTAAATCTCTAAGATGGGGTCAGTGGTGCATAAAATGAAATCATTCCTATCTGACAAATGCAAATATTTTACCTTCACAGTTGCCTTTGAATATTTATGAAAGAAGAAAAGGGAAAAGCATAAGAAAAACCTTTGAAAATCCATTTCCAAGAAATAAAATCTAGGCAGCATGATATTTACAAAACTAAAAATTTTTCAGAGTTAGAAAATTAAAAAAAAAAATCTAAGGGGTTATAATACACTTATTAAAATATTTTTGTTTGGCAAACCAGTGACCAATATCATTTCAAGATATAACTACATTACCAAAAACCATGAAATAAATATTTCTTACAAATCTTTGAAATAAGCATTTTTGTATTTTAACACTACTTTGAAACAAGAAGCTGGCTTTACAGAATAATGCCTAAGTGATCAGAGACAGTGAACTCCGGTTGCATGATCAGCACAGATGAATTTACAAATAAAATTAGACTTGCGCGGCCTCTACTAATGCAGCTTGGGGGGAGCCTGCTTCGGCTCACTTGAATAAGCCACTGTCTACGGCTCACAAGGGTCCCGTTCTTAATGAGGTGGTGTGTAGCAGCAGCACGCTGTGAATCCAAATAGCAGATGGCAACACTGTTGAGTAGGCTGGCAGTCTGATGTGTAGCTACCAACTGGCAGCAATCATTATTAAACTAATTCATGTGCCCAGGGAAAATCTTCCTAAGAGTCTTGGCACATGTGAGCAGTGAGAAGCAAAAGATCTGCTCGTGCTATCCTCTGTAGATACTACCTATATTTTTAAAAATATTGTTCCCCAAAGCAATTCACACAAAGAAATGGCACATTGTGTGAACTGGAGGCCTTATTCCTTTCCTCTATCTACTCATATACTTTTAAACATGATAGCTATGATTTCTCTGTTCGGTAGATAGCTTTTA
The DNA here is from genome assembly GCF_987537825.1 of Furipterus horrens. NCBI lineage: Eukaryota > Metazoa > Chordata > Mammalia > Chiroptera > Furipteridae > Furipterus > Furipterus horrens. The sequence goes on from NW_028327171.1 coordinate 90,781,915, forward strand.
TTCGAAGGAAATAGCTGCATAGCATTCACCCTATGGACTCATGGCAAATGTTCAATGATAGGCAAGCACTCACAGATGCTCAAACAAGGGTTCTGGGTAAATGATATTGTGAAGCTAATAACAACATATTCTGTCTCACCTGATGAAGCAATGGTCTAAATTGCTTATGGTCACCCTGGCTGCGTGGCTCAGTGGATTGAGCATCGACCTGCGAGCCAAGTGTCGCTGGTTCGATTCCCAGTCAGGGCACATTACTAGGTTGCACGTCAGGTCCCCAGTTAGGGGCACGAGTGAGAGGCAACCACACAGTAAAAAAAAAAAAAAAAAAAAAAAAAAAAAATTGCTTATGGCCCACCTACCTGTGGCAGGTAACTCACCCCTGGGTGAAAAGCTTGTTATTATCACACTTGGCTAGGAAAGTGGATAAAGACAGCCACTAGCTTTAGAAACTGTTCTCATCTAAGGGCCTTTCACAAGGGAAGAAACCTTGATGAGATTCATTTTTTACAAATTTCTTTACAAATCAAAGTGATAAGCAAATAGCATTTTTTTCTTTTCAAATGTTGAAAGAATTTGTTTTTTTGTCACCAATAAAACCAATTTCTATAACTCTATATATTAATAAAGAACATTTAAGGTAAGGCTTTTATGAAAAAATAAATACTTTATTCGCTCACAAAATACTTTCATTAAATTAAAAACAAAACAATCCCAGTTGTTCTCTAAATCTTCATTAAATTTGTTTTCTAAAATTAAGATACTATATTTCTTTTATGTCATGTGCTTATAATAACAGAAATCACTACAGTCAAATGTCAGGTATTCCACATATTGCAATCAAGGATTTTATTGCATATTCTTTTTTGGTAATTATTTAATGGAAGCAAAATTTTAAACCTTTTTTAAGAAAGTGCCACAATTTCTCTGAATGTATTATCTTTGACTCTAGCAATTTGAAAAATCAATTCAGGCTGAAATATCATTTATAACTTCCTCCAGAGAGAGTTCCTGTGTCAAACATAAGGGTGATTCTCTTCCAAGTTAGATGCCCCAGCCTTGACTATGAAGCTCAAAGAGTAGTTCACACACCATCTCTCAAATCTTTCAATATTCAACCCTGGTTGGGTAGCTCAGTTGGTTAGAGTATCATCCTGATACATCAACATTGTGGGTTCAATCCCCTGTCAGGGCACAAACAAGAATCAACAACGAATGCCTAAATGTTTGGAAAAACAAATCAATGCTTTCTCTTCTCTCTGTGTCTCTCTGTCTCTCTAACCCCCACCCTTCCTTTCTCTCTAAAATCATTTTTTTAAAAAATCTCTCAACATTCTCCCCAATGAGAAATCAAATGCCAGAAGTCACCATGCACTTTAACATTTAAGGTTAGAAAACCCAATAATTCACTTAGCGGTTTACTCATATTTGCTTGTCTCTCGGTTACTTTGCAAGAATCAAAATAAGCGTCTCGTGTTAAAAGATGTCCTAACATGGTAGCATATGAGTTCCTTAAAAGAGCTGGGAACACTCAAAATTTTGAACAACTTACCACACCAACAAGAGTTGTATTTTTATTCAAACGTTATAAAATACTGAATATTAGGAAAATAAGATAAAATGATAAATTTTTGTCCTTGGGTATTAGGCCATACTCAATACTAAGTATTTTTTTAAAAAGCTAGCAATGGATAGACTAGTTCAATAGGCATATTCCCAGGCGTTCTGATGCAATGTAAAGACTAGAAGGTGCCTAAGTGTATCAATAGTAGTACTACAGATACTCAATTTAAGTAAGTCAAGCACTTTATCAAAAGATGAAGTCTCTCTCTTTCAGAACAGAAGAATTCTAGCAATCAGGAGCTAAAGATGCACGTACCAAGTAATTATTTTCTGTTCTCCTGCCTTTCACCAAAGCTGCCCTTAGCAAAGACCCCAAGGATACGCATCCTGCCAAAATCAAAGTTTCAATCTCCAGCTCTCTCTTACTCTTAACTCTCAGAGGCATTTAATGCAATTGATCACTACCACCACCTTAAAGCACTTTCTTGGCTTGGATCAGGGCAGCAGTGCATATGCCTGTTGTTCCTTCTCCATTACTGCGGTTCATTGTCTCTTCAGCTCCTCACCAAAACCCTGACCTTTTGACAACTGAATGTTCTTAGGTACTCTCTTGTGTACATTCTGATATCTAAATGAACTTGAACATTCTGCTATGTACATTCTGCTGAGGGCAAGGATTGTGTGTGTCTGATTTGCTGCACAATGCTTAGTACATCGTGAACACAAATATTTGTTGAAGGAATGAATGAATACTGGAAAAAAACATACCTAGTTGAAATAGGTCAATGTAAGCACAATAATCATGGCCTGGAAATTAAGAAGTCTTTAACTATTATTTCACTGAGGTAGGTATAAATACTGTCATAATCCTCATCTTTTTATAATAGGAACTTGAAGCTCAGATCAATCAAGTAACTTGCCCAATAACATGCAGCTACTAAGTGTCAAAGCTAAGACTTATGTTTTTGCTGTCCTCGTCCAAAGGCCATGTGATTTACTCAGTGCTGTATTTATGGAGAAAACAAAGAATGGGAACCTGCGTTCAGCTGGCTCTCTCCTGGTCCTCTGCTACAACAATATAGTCTTGAGGTTGATGGCTTTGATGACAACAGAACTACAAATGTTATTTTTCTCACATTCAAAAGGAAAAGGACCTCTCTCCCCATCTATAACATGGAGATAAAAATGCCTTCTGTAGATTGTTATTTTTAGGCTAAGAGAAGATAATGGATATGCAAAATATAAATCACTATACAAAGATAAAGGGGCACATCAGAGAAGGAAAACTCTGACTCCAAAAAACCTCCACTGCTTTGCGGCATACCTCTTCAGGGGAAAGGCTAAGGGAGTAAACCCCGACAGAAAATCCGGAGCCGGAGTCCCTAAGGCGGTTTGACGTTGTAGTCAACACTGGCAACTCCTGCGGCGCACCTGAAGCCAAGCTGTATTGACTCCGTCTTTCCCTTGGACCCTTCAGCTGTGAAGAGAGGTGGGGGTCTGCTGCATGGGCAACAGCAGACCCTCCATATCACCCTGCCCAGGCTCTGTAGCTTCAGCTTCACTGGAGAGGACACTCCAGCGTCATCGCAAGATGTCGATTCAACACGGGAGGAGACAGATACCGTGTCACTCCCGAGTCGGACTGCACAGCCATTTTCGGCGGTGCAGATGGACTCTTAAGAAGCTACACCATCGTCTCTCGAGACGGACGGTTGCCGAAACCGAAACCGAAATACAAAGATAGATAATTTCCACTCATTAAGTATTACTACTGAAAGGTGTTGAAAGAAGATCTAAAGTGGAGAGGCAGAAAATCTCCTTCCCAACAGGAACAGAGTAGAACAGCAGAAAGAAGAGTCATGAAAGAGCTAAAATGTCCCTTACCTAGTTCTGTCAGTTAAGGAAATGAATGAAAAGAGAAGTAACGTTCTCCAATTCTCAGGTAAAATGTAATGAACTCCCACTATGTAATTACAAATTAAAACTTCATTAACTTAGCCACCCTATATATTTTTTAATAAGAAAGTAAATCATAAGGACAAAAGTATGCTGATGCTGTGAAATAAAACTAGCAATTCTGCACTTAATCTGTTTGGCTCCTGTGTGATTTTACCTTCCATTGACTCTAGAGACATTACGATTAGCAAATCTCAGGGATGACTGATGATAAAGTAGGCAAGGGATGTTAGGGTAATGAGGCAGTGTAGAGGAAGGCAATCCTGTGACCCACTGGTCCTCAGAATATTTGTATACAGGTCTTTAAACTGTAATCAGGTAGCACAGTTAGGAATACTCCCCCAAATCTCTTTTACCACTAGATTCCAAGTTGCAATATTCAATTATTATATAAAATGGTGACCAGGGTGAACTTAAATTCTGGAACTTCACTTAAAAGTTTTCATAAGGGTCTCTTCCTCCTTTGTTAACAATATAGTCATTAGATCCCCATACAGGAGACTAAGGCCTGGTCACTGCAGATACCTAGGTTTCTTGGTCATGTTTGTATCACCCCTATGGACATCACACAAAACGTTTAACTTAGTTAATGAAAAGTATTTCCTAACCCAAAGAGTGCAAGAGTTATGACCTAGTGGATAGAGCTTGGGAGTTAGTTCGCCCAATCTTTAAACCTCAATTCATAAACTTAGCAAATATAAAACTCGGCCTCAGTCTCAATTTGCTCATTATTTAAATAGATAGGGTCCCTCACAAGGCAGTTTTGAAGATCCATGATAATATACTTAAAGTGATTATATTTCCTGGCAAAGAATCTGTTTTCAGTAAAGCATGGCAATTAATGTTATTATTATTAAAATTGTTAATCGTGAAATGATGATTGCAAAATTTGCTATAGTTTTATTTCCACTAGGGTATTTTTTAAAACAAAATAAAAGAAGTGCATATCTATGTTTACATAAAACCTATACTAGGGATTTAAGAATTCATGCAATTATCACTTCCTAATTCTCTTTTAACTTTATTAATTATTAAAGAACATTAATCAAAGAACATTAAGTGCCTACTATGTGCTAAGCCTAGGGTACCATGAGTCTAAGGTCTAGGAAAAATACAAAAATAAATATGATATAAATTCCATTCTAGAGACCATGTAAAGAATTTTTAAAAAATAAGTATCACGTAAGAGACATAAATAAAACATGGGAATTCAGAATACATAGTTTTCTTTGTGACAGAATCTGGGAAATTACCTTGGAAAAGCTTTATTTAATCTGAGCCTTAAAGTAAGCACAGGATTTAGATATGCAGAGATTGAGGAGGAGGTAAACAAATTAATGGATGATTCATGAATGATTCATTCATTTCAAAATCTTCCCATTGCTTTAACTCTTGGAAATCACCCCTTGTGGTGCCTACACTCTACTCATGGACAGCAAACCCATATGGAAATGAAATGACATGAGCAAGAAGCATAGGTGGTTCATGATGGCTGGAGGGAAGAGTGGCTGAAAATAAATTTGCAACTAGCTCATGGAAGACTTTAAATGCCAAGGTATTTGGACTTTATTCAAAATGTATTTTGGAAACAAATTTCAAAAATATTATCCCATATTAAAGTTAAAAACAAAAGGTACATGTCTGATTAAAGTACAAACTGACCCAAAGAATGTTGTTAAAAGATAAAGTTGGTTATATTTTAAAATGGAAGAGTTTATTTGAACACTTATCAACTGGAAACAGGTAATATCCAACCGGCAGTGCTTAGGCGCATTCTGCTGACAGGGGCCTGGGAAGACTTGTGTGGAGGGTGGAAACAAGGAAAGGAAATTATTGGATTAGCTGTAGTTTAAAGCTTAGTTGGCTGTTTTGTGATTGGCTGTCCTTAGCATTTGATTTCATAACCCAGAGGCTACTACAGGCTTAGATTTGAGTTTGCTTACACAGGCCACCATTGGGCATTAGAGACACATCAGTCTAATGGCCTCCTTATTTAACAAATTTAACAACATGCATATTGTTAAGACTGGTTGAATGGTGTCTAAAGTTCTTTCTAGCAGAGTTTGAAATGTATCACACAAAAGGAAGTCTAGAAACAGGGAAATGATTTCAATAGGTCAGGAGAGACGTAATGAGGACCTACCCTGAGGCAGAAAGAGACAAATAAGAGACACTGTGATAATGCTTCATGACTCTTCATAACTCTCTTCTACCTCCTACCAAGACAGGGGATTTGGTTATATAAAATAATTCCAATCCATGTCTCTCAACAATTGTGCTTACAAAGGTGTGAACATTTCCATTTAAAAATTACACATGAAATAAATAACAAGGTGACTGAAAAACCAGTTACCCTGGCAGGCTCTCATGGAAGCCAGAAATATGCGAGAGCAGCCTCTTAAACTTCTCCGTTCTGACACTGTCCTGTCTGTCTGCCTCCACGGTGCCTGTGGCTTCCTCAAGGATTTTCAGTCAACTCCTCCTTGAAATCTAAATCAGGTGACAAGTACTGAACCTGTTATGGTTACAACCAGCAAGGCCTTTCCTACTAACTTTCAATCTGCCCTACATTTGTTACATTTGTGTGATGACATTTTATTGAAGCGACTAATATTATCTCTATGAGAAAAAGCCCTATGTGTGACTTTTCATTATAAATATATCCACTGGGTACATAACATTACTCAAGAAAACATGCAGAACAAGTAAACATTGGAAAGGGCAGCAAGACAAGATAAATGTTTCCTAATAAAAGCATGGGAATACATTTCGTTATCTGTGAAAAGTAGAGAGGTTATCCTAAGAGACATATAAGGTTAAAAAATACCATGAGAGATACATTCACACACAACTACAGATAAATATATTAACAGAGATATGTAAATATCAAATTCATCATATTGACATTCCCCAATGCATGTTCATTTCCACTCTATTCCTAATTCACTCTAATTACTCAGCTAGTTATAAAATCGGAGACCCGGGAAGCACATTTAGCCTGTCCTTTCCCCTAATCTTTCATACCTAATCATTTTAAATGTTTTGCTTATATTCTACTAACCAAATTTTTTGCCTATACCTAATTTTGACCAATGGTTATTTTCTCTTTCTGGTACAGAATAAAGTACAAACTCCATATCATGGCAAAAATGCCTAAGATTTAGCCCTTCACTGTTGGTGAGCTCCAACAAAAAGGCTTAAGGATCATTTCTTCAGTGAAGTCTATGGTACTCCCTGCTGCTCAAGCATACCTTCTTAAAGCACTTATTATTTATTCTAAATACTTTCTACAGCTTATTTATCTCTATCACTAGACCCAATGAAATTTTTGAAATCAAAGTTGTCTCGTCTATTGCAGTGAGAATCAAAACCATGTAATACACACACAATTAACACACACACATATTCATACACACAAATGCACAGTTTACTGTCAATATTGTCATTAGCATTACTTTACTTTTCCAGATATCTGCCCAGGAAGACAACATTTTAAATAGCTATATTCCTTATCCCAGGAATTTCTCTAAAATCCACCAACTCAACAAGAAAATGTAAACCAACAGCTTATACACAGTGGACATAAAAAACACCCAAACCTGTAGATAATTTTTATAAGAGTTTATTTGAGCACAAACTGATAACAATTCCCTAGAAGCTAGGTCTCAAATTTTCCAGAGAATGACAGTTTCAAAGTTTCTTTTAGGCATTTGAAATTAAGGAGGGAACATAAAAAGGATTACATGAAAGTAGGAGAAAGCAAGGCAGGAAAATGTCTGTGATTGGATTACAGGCTACTTAACAAGATTACTCATTCCCTTGAGGGTGGTGACACATCTGAGGGGTCTGAAAAAGAGAATTACTCCTGGCATTTCAAAGGGATGTTAACTTAGATACAGAAGAACAATGGACAGGACTTGCTTGTGGCAAAGATAAACCTTTCATGGGCCTGGGGTGTGACTACCTACCAGGACCTGCCCAGTTAGAAATTTATGATCAGAGCATCCTGTGAGGTTAGGGTTGGTAAGATTTATTACAGAGCCCCCTTTTTGCTCACATTATGTCTGACAATTCTTCCCACTATTCAAAGGGAATCACTTTACTGGGATAATGAAAAGGAGGAGATAATAATATTTTCTGAGCTCTGTACAGAAATATTTTCCAGATAAATCTTTGATCAAAACAAAGGCATGGCCAACAAATATCCTCAAGCAGTCAAGTCCTATACTTGAGTCTATTCAACTACCAGTGACCAGGGAATTGTTTGATGGTGAGTTTTAATATAGTGAATTTTTTTAGGCCAAAAAATAAGGACACATATATTAAGTGGCTTAAGATACAACACATGTCAGTATTAATCAGGCTTCCCTTGTCCATGTCCTTTCTCCTTTCACTTAGTGGTTTTACCTAATCTCTCATCCTTTTCCTACCTCTAAAAATCTTTCTCTGTGTCCTCTAGAAATCATGAACTATCATCAGCATAATCACCTATATCCTCAACTTTTCCTCTGGTTAGTTTCTTTGCCTTCTTGTTTTAACTGAAACTTGGCAGTCGGTGCCCTGAGAATACAACTTACCCTTGATCCTCCTTTCATACTCTCATGGGTTCCTTACGTCTAGGAGGGAAAAATACACAAGGGGATCATGGAATATCTTGTCATACATGTAACAAGGGCGGTCTCAAAGACCACCAGGGTCATGTCAGAAGGACTCAGGAGCTGACTTAAAGAGGCTCCCAATGGTCAAAAATGGGAAAATTTGGGCATCACTAAGAATAATAACTACAATGGATTGAAGCACAACAAGTATATCTAAACCCATGAGGTCATAATTATACCAAAAATAATAATTCTTCAACATTGGAGGACACTGGTATATCATTCCATTTTTTGAAAACAGATAAATACAGGGAAGTGATCGTGCATTTGCATGAAGTCTGCTACTGGTGTAGCAGCTATTACATAAGGAAAAATTTCTGCTATAAAAATGTTCTAAGGGACTTTCCATCTCAACCATGCATGATAAAGAATCTGGTGTTGAACTGACCCTTCTGCCAAAAACAACAATAAAATCTAAATGACTTACATAAATCAACCGTTTGATGGCACTGGCCAGAAACCAGGACATGCAGGACTCTTAGTCCCTCAGAGCAGTGAAGCGCATATGGCAAGTTCACGTCATGGCTTTTTTCTGAAGGCATGTTTTGAATTGCAATGCAAGGGAATAGAGCTTAGACAGAAAGTGACAGTCTTATTGGGCTGACGGGAAAGAGGTCTAAGTTCACAAACTGCCAAAGAGGGTTGGAATTGAGCATCAAAGTTCCAGACAGGAAAGGAATTGAGAAGAAGATCCAAAAGGCTGCATTCAAATTTCCCTCAATTCATGTTAATGTCTCGTGGTGTTAATATATACTGTAACACTAGCCCAAATACTGGCAGGTAGGTAAATGGAATTAAACTGTTGAAGTGTTCTTAACATTGATCAGTAACTGGTAACATTACTAATTTAAAGCAGATAGATGATATGGATATATATTGTATTTGTATGGAAAATACAATTTTTTTAAATATATAACTAAAAATCCTGTAGACAGAAGATGAAATAAAAAACACCTAATTAATCTAAAATAATTCAAGAAAAAAAAAAATAAAAGACCAAAGAACAGATGGAAACAAATGATAAACCGAACTGTTTTAGTTAGCTTGGGCTGCTGTAACAAAATACTGTAAACTGGATGGCTTATAAACAACAGAAATTTACTTCTTACAGTTCTAGAGGCTGGAAGTCCAAGGTCAGAGTGCTAGTACGGTTGAGTTCGGGTGAGAGCCCTTTGCTAGGTTGCAGAATATCAACTTCTTGTTGTGTCATTATGTGGCAGAGAGCAGAAAAGGAAGGCAAGTTCCCATTCTAAGGGCATTAACCCCATTCATGAGAGCTCCATTGTCATGACCTCATCTAATTCTAATCACCTCTCAATTACCACTACATGGGGGGTAGGGTTTCAACATATGAATTTGGGGGACACAAACATTGAGTCTGTAACATCAACTATGTTAGTAGTTATATGTAAATGGACCAGACTTCAATTAAAAGGCAAAAACCTAATCTTTGAAAATAAAACAAAACAAGATCCAGCTATATGCTATTTATAAGAGACATACATTAAATAGAAGGACAAAGAAAACTTAAAAAATAAAAATAATGCAAAAAATTATACCATGCAAAATCTAAATAAAAGCTAGTATAGCTTTATTAATACCAAGCAAAGTAGACTTGAAGTACAGGCATAACTCATTTTACTGCTCTTCACTTTATTACACATCTTAGATATTGTGTTTTTTACAAATTAAAAATTTGTATCATTTTCAACACCAAGGCTAGACCCTCCATCAGCATAAAGCTTCCTCTTAGAAAGCTCAGGTGGTGGTTAGCATTTTTTAGCGATGTTATCTTTTAATTAAGGGAGGTGCATTGTTTTTTTAGACACAATGCTATTGCACACTTAACAGACTACAGTATACTATAAACGTAACTTTTATATGCACTGGAAAACCAAAAAATTTATGTGACTCACTTTATTGTGATATTAATTTTATTGCACTGGTCTGGAACTGAACATGCAACATCTTTGACGTACTCCGGTATTACTAGAAAATGGAGCGATATTTCAAAATGATAAAGGAGTCCATTAAATAGGAAAATAAAACATTCCTTAACCTGTGCCACCTAACATATAAAGACAAAAGAGACAAATCCACAATCTTCTTGGAAATGTTACAATTACTAACAGAATAAGCAGACAAAAAAATCAGTAAGAATATAGGAAATTTATACAACACAATAAAGTACCTTAACTTAATTGACAACTCTACAACCAACAACTGCAAAATACTATTTTTGCAAATGCACATAGACATTTTTCAAAATACACCAAAGCAAATCTTTAAAAATTTTGAAGTTGATCTTATAAAGTATGTTCTCTGACCAGAGTAGAATTAAACTAAAGAATAGTGCTAAAGATAACTACAAAAAATCCTAAATGTTTGGAAATGAAGCAATACACTTCTAAATAACTATGAGTAACAGAAAAAAAGTTGCAAAGGAAAAGAAATAACACAAGTTCTTACAAAGTCACTTTCATAGATTGATTTGCTTTTGAATTACTCATTTCATAAAATGGCTTTGGAAAACTTTAGAGCAAGTTTATGGGCTTATTCCATTTCCCCAATCTAAAATAGACTTTTTTCCAACTACAATTCCAGCAATTATGAGACTTTCATTTGTTAAGAACTGTGAAGGGTCTGATATTTTGCTGAACTTGCTACCTAATGAGTCAGCCTGCCACAGTTTATCTGGTGCACATTGAAGATTCTTGAGTCAGAATCAAAGGACTTTATCACGATATGGTGGCAGCATGACCTTCAAGTTTTTGATGGTTCTCTGCCTTCTAAACTTCACAGTGGTGACATGGAGCATCTCATGTGCACACAGCTCATTAGGATGACCAACTCCCTGACGTGCCCCAAACTGAAGGGTTCCTGGTATTCAGGACTTTATGCTATAATCAGGAAGGTCTCAGGCAAATTAAGAAAAATTCATCACCTGGTGCACACAGAATTGGTGTCAGAACTGAAATGCCCTGAGCTTAGGAAACACAGAGTTTATAAAAGAAGACTGCCAGCAAATCTGCCCAACATTTGCTCCAGAAAGAGACGTTATCTTTGTAATCCTGGATGGCAAATAAACCCACTCTTTGCCTCAGAGGGAGATACTGTCTTTACCTTCCAAAGCTGTTTGCCATACAAACATAACTGAAAATATATTTTAGAACAGAAGCTGTCAGTATATCTGCTCAGAAGACATGCAGAAATGCAAGACATCTGTGGAGAATTGTCTCCGAATAATATTGTTACAAAATTACAGTTCAATTATACTACATATCTAATACTAATCTTCATCTTGGTTTTGAAAATGAAAAGTCCACACTCACTATTTTGATCAAGCTTCCTTTGTTATTAACCCAATAAAAGATGTTTACTCTCTATTTTTTTTTAAAAGTTTTGATAAAGACACCTAAGTAAACTTGAAAAGATTACCTGTCTCTGAAGAATAAGTTGCTATTTTATCTCAATAGCAAAGATTTAATTTAAAAAATATAACAAAATTAAATATTTTTTGTTTTTATTATCCAATGGTATATTTACTAAATCCATCTCTTGGCATATGCTAAAAGAGATAAGGGCCCAAGAAAAGCAAGAAAATTTAGGAGTGGGGAAAGTAAGTCAGAAAAAAAAAAACTGTGTCCATTTTGGTGAATGATGTATACACTGGGAGATTTGAACATACCTGGACTTTATGAAGATTTGCACAATTTCCCTGGACTTCATCAGCATATAGGTTCCAGTGATTCATATTAACAATCCCAATTTTACTGGTAACAATTTTCCCACCCCCAGGAAAATTTCTGGGAGTTCCTACAGGATGTTTCACAAGCACTCACCAATTCCTTATCACATCCCACCATTTACCATGGGCATCCCCCAGGTCTATGGGACACTGGGTCTCCCATCACACTGAGGCCTGGGTCCCATAAAATACGAGCCCCATCGCACTCCATTATTTCATTAGTTTTCTGTTGTTGCACAGCAAATTACCATAAGTGTAGTGACTTAAAACAATACAAATGATTTATCACAAACATTTGTAGGTCCCAAGTCTGGCATGGCTCAACCAGGTTCTCTACTTAGGGTCTCACAGGCTGAAAACAAAGTATACCCTGGGATGGGCTTTTATCTGGAAGCCCCAGGAAAGAATCTGCTTCCAAACTCATTTAGGTCATTGGCTAACTATGGACTGAGGTCCAAGTTCCTTTGCTAGCTGTCAACAGGGGGATACTTAGATTCCCTGGCACAAGGCCCTCTCCTTCTTCAATCCAGCAATAGTGAATCACATAACCCCTTGTGTTTTGAATCTCTGATTTCCTCTTCTGCTCCTACCTACAAAAACTCTCTGCATTTAGGGGGCTCATCTCAGAGGACCAGGTCCACCTGGACAATCTCCCTACTTAAGTTCAACTGACTTGGGACTTCCATCCTATCTGCAAACCCCCTTCAAAGAAGTAGCTAGATTAGTGCTTGAAAAAGTAACCACAGGTCAGAAAGCTTGGGGGTGAGGGGTAAGGGTTGAGGGGAGCATTTTTAGAATCCTGTTTATCACCTCTGCTGCCCACTGGGTTAGAAGCTCCAATACAGCATTGTTCACGCACCTGTACTTGACTTTTAAGAAAATCAGGCTTTTTAGCATTTACACACAAACCCATTGCTCTCTATAGGATTTAAACCTGAACTCAATGAGGTTTTGGCTAAAAGTTATATGGAAGTAAAACTTAAATATTTACATATATATATATGTGTGTGTGTATATATATGTATATATATGTATATATATGTATATATATGTATGTATATATATATGTATATATATATATTAGAGAGAGAGGGGAAAGGAGGGAGAGAAGGAGAAAAAACAGTTGTCTCTCTTATGTACCCCAAATTTGGGGCTGTGGGACCAAACCCCAACCTGGGTATGTGCCTTGACCAGGAATTGAACCAGAGACCCTTTGCTCTGCTGGACAATGCCCTACAGCTGAGCTACACCAGTCAGGGCTGAAAGTGAAACTTTTTGATGCTTCTCAGAATCATCCATCCACCCAAACAACTAAGGCTTTGTTTGAGGTATCAAACTCCTCTCTTAGGACAAATATTGTCTTAAAAATCTCCTTAATCGATCAGAAAAACAAATATTTTGTGGAGATGGCCTTACCAGCACATCAGGCATGTCCTGACAATGTCTGAATTCTAGTTGCGTCTACAACCTATTTTGCTGCTACATTTTCATATTCTTGACATGGCATCTCTGAACTTTGTGTCGGTCAGAATGTTGACCACACTGAGCTGCTGCTCTGGGAAACAGAGAGAATATGTTTCTTGTTGAGCAGCTAAATGTATGACCTGCATTTTGAGAGAAATGGGAAATTATGATGCCTAGTTTAGATGCTTCCTCAAAGGATATGCCCCAGAGTCTTTGTGCTTAGAAGGCGTGAGGGCAAACTAACAATCAAACCTATCTTTAGAAAAGATCTAGAGAGAAAGACATAGTGTTGTTTCTGCGAGTAGACCAGAATCAAGTAAAAAATTAGGCCTCATTTTCTAAGTATACAATAAAGGATAACAGAATCAAAGCAAGAACAGAGTTAGCATTGTGGAAAGGAATGATCATGTCCTCTCTTTTCACTTTTTATATCCAGTTTGCTCTAAACATACTGACTACCCTACTGTGAACCCTGACTGAATAGTAAAGGAGGCAGACAGATATGTAAGGGAAAGAATTAAAGGCCACCAACCAATCTGTGATTTTTCCAATTTTGCTTGTAAATAAGTGTCAAGTAAGATCATCCTTGACAAAATGCAACTCCAAAACATAAGAGAGACAACTACTACCCAAGTTATGTAATATGTGTCTTGTTATATTTTTATTTTTTAAATAATTTTATTTATTTATTTGTTTGTTTGTTTGTTTATTTTTAGAGAGAGGGGAAAGGAGAAAGAGAGGGAGAGAAACATCACTGTGTGGTTGCCTCTCACTCATGCCCCCAACTGGGGACCTGATGTGCAACCTAGTCATGTGCCCTGACTGGGAATCGAACCAGCGACACTTGGTTTGCAGGCCTATGCTCAATCCACTGAGCCACAGCAGCCAGGGCTTTTATATTTTTATTTTTAAAGTCTAAGGTCCACAAAATTCTATTCATTGTCTGTCTGACCACCCCCCCCCCAAAAAAAAAATCTGTTATGGGCCTTGACTTCTGAAAAAAAAAGGATGGGGGCATGGATAGCAAAGTGGATTGGTCAGTTTGTTGTAAAAGCCTTAGTTCTCTAGGTGGATGGATGATTCTGAACAGCATCAAATTTTTTCACTTTTATTTGACTTGTAGCCAAAACTCCATTGGTCAATTGGTCAATTTTTTTTAGGGAGTTGTTCTTTTAAACCAACCAGTCAACAGCTGATAAAATAAACCAGCAAAGGCAATGGGTAATTTAATTTCAGAATTTTATTTTCCTTTTATGAGTCTCAAGATTATTTATGTGGGAGAAAATGATGCAAATAAAGAGAAACGCCTTCTAGCTGTATATTATACCCACCCTAAAAATTAATGAAAAGCTCTGTGCAAGAACCAGGTTATGTTTTTATGCTCAACCTCCTCCTGCCCCCCCAATGAAAAATTTCCTATATTTTACTTCTAACTCCACGTCCCAAGTCAAAAAATAAAATAAAATAGATGGATACTTATGAAAAGGAAAGGCTATTTTCTGTCTATGTGTAATTAAGGTACTAAATGGACTTTCACAACAAGAACATTCAAATCAAATCTAAATTATTGACAGACAAGTATATAAGTATATATAAATTCTTTATATATATAACTCATTTCAATACTGATGCTTAGTCATGGTTTCCAAATAATGTATGCAAGTAACTCAGGTAAAGTGAGAAATAACCTCAATCACTTAAATCTTGGCTTCTGTTGACCATAAATAAAGATATAAAAGGCTATAAAGTGTGATTTCTGGTAAGTACAGAGAGATTTTGGATATGATGGTGTGGTGGAGGAAAAAAACTGTCCTCTAGCTCAAAGTTCTTTTGACTAGTCTGATAATTAAATCTACATGAGAAAGATTAACAAGAGAAAATAACCACATTTAGGGACTTCCGGCCAAGATGGAGGCTTAGACGGACACGCTAGGTCTCCCTCTACAACTAGAGAGGAATACAACTACTTCAAAACAAAGGATAACTAGAAATTCCAGAAAATAAAACTACACGGAAGCCCAACATATGAAGTTACAAACCAGCGGTGCCATTTGGGCAGGTAAGAGTTAAAGAGGGCAGCGCTGTTTGCGGAGCGGCGGGGCGGCGAGGAATCCCGGCTGCGGTCAAGCCCCTGGCGTGCGACTCCAATCAAGCCCCTGGCAGTGCGCGACCCCAGCGCTGGGGAAAGCAGCCACCGCATCGCCTTGAACAGTGAGGCCCAGGGGGGCGGGAGGACGGATCCCGGTCTCCTAGCTGAATAACTGTGTGAATCCATCTTGGACCCCCGCCCCCAAAGAAAGCACCACAGGGCTGCGAAATAGGTCGCGGACAGGCACCGGTCGCTGAATTGTGACGCGTACACAGGCACTGCCCCCGACAGCCGGCCCAAGAAAACAAAACGCATCTGTCAAAATGAGGCAGACAACTATAGAAATCCTGGTGACACAACTCACCAGGCAACAGATAGAGAACCTGACAGATGAACAGATAAGAAACCTGTCAGAGGCTCAGTTCTGGGCCATTGTTATCAGGTGGCTTACAGAATTCACAAAAGAGCAGGAAAAAGATAAGAAAGAAGCGAAAAACATTCATAACGAAAGGAACAAAACCACATACGAGACAGATGGTGAGGAAAAAAAATCCAGAGTTCATTTCAACAAACTGGAATATGGAGAAGGAACAAGCAGTCAACCAATGCAGAGAGAGGAAATGGGAAGCAACAATGAGAGGATCAGAAACCTCTGGGACAGCTATAAAAGGCCCAACATAAGAATCATTGGTTTGCCAGAGAGTGAGGAAGATGAACTAGAACTTGAAAAATTGAGTGAAAATATAATAAAGGAGAACTTCCCAGACTTGGGGAAGGGACTAGACTTGCAGGTCCAAGAAGCAAGGAGAGTTCCCAAGAGACTGGACCCAGGGAGAACCACTCCAAGACACATTATAATCAAAATGTCAAAAATTAAAGATAAAGAGAGAATCTTAAAAGCAGCAAGAGAGAAGAAAAGAATTATGTACAAAGGGGTCCCAATTAGACTATCAGCTGACTTCTCAAGGGAAACCCTACAGGCAAGAAGAGACTGGCAAGAAATATTCAAAGTAATGAAAATCCAAAACCTACAACCACGAATACTCTATCCAGCGAAATTGTCATTCAGAATAGAAGGACAGAGAAAGTGTTTCCAGGACAAAATAAAACTGAAAGAGTTCATTAGATCCAAACCACTGTTATATGAGAAGTTAAAGGGACTGGTTTAAAAAACAGAAGCTAGGGAGATGAAACAAAGCCAAACTAAACAGGCAACGAGAGTGGAAAAGGAACTGTGGGTACGGGAAGCATATTGGGGAGAGGTCAACAGGGAGGGGGAGTGGGGAGAGGGAGGGAGATGATATAGGAATTGGGGATCATGGTAGGAGGGAATGGAATAGATGGAGAGAGGTTGGGAGGAACTGTATGCACAACTAATGGACATAATCTAAAAGGGGGGGACAACTGGAGGGAGGGGGGCCACCGGGTGGAGGGGAGCAGAGGGAAGGGAAATTGGCACAAATGTAATATTTTAATCAATAAAACACACTAAATCTGAAAAAAAAAAAAAAAAGAATATAACCACATTTAATTACATATGTACATATAGAAACCCCAGATACACAAGTGAGTCAGAAGTCCCACATACCTGAGAGGTTCAGAGACAGAGTTAAAATGAGGTATATAGAGCATTGTGAGCTAAGGATGAAATAAAGCACCTTGGAGCTTCAGAGGGGAGGACAGAAGATAAGAAAAGCAGATATTCAGTAATTAATAGTTGTCCTACCATATAGACAGGTCAAAAATGTTATCTCTGATAATCTCTCATTACAACAAGACCCGTAATGTAAGCTCTTCTACATAGTTAATGGGGTCCGGGGCAGAAGTTTCTCTTGAACCCAAAGGGTCTCAGTTGCCTTTAGCTCAAAATAATCCACATACCACAGAGGCAAATGTTGGGGTGACTCATTCTAGGTTTCTACAATGGTAAATGTTGAGATTTGAAGTCAAATAGGCTCACGTTTGATGCATAATTCTGCCCCTTTTTGACTGTGTGGCCATAAAAAATTTTTGTTCTAAAGTAATGTGACAGAGACTGAGTCAATGCCTCTGAAACCAATTTCTCATTTCTGGGCCAATGGCCAAACTACATTTCCCAGCAGCTATGCATCCTGAAGGCCGTGTGACCGGTCTCTCCAATGGAACATAAGTAAGAGTGATATGTCTCATCCAGTTCAAAGCAGTTTCTTTCTCCCTTACAATTCATGTACTACAACCAGTTCCTTTTTTTCTAAAGAATGTACAATTCAATGTAATATTTAAATCTTTTAAAATTTAAAATTGCCTCCAGTGTTCTTAAAGTTGCATTGTAAGACTAATGAGATTGAAATTGTTAAAATTTCCATTGGGGGGAAAAAATGAGAAAGGAATAAAGCCTAAACCAAATGGGACACAGGAACAGCAAACCAGGACTTTTCTGGGCAAACCAGACAATATGTGCAACCTGACTAAATAATGGTTTCCTACACTGATGTCAACCCTCCTCAGAACTGGAAGATACCATGTTTCTGACGGTGAAACATTAGAAGCAAAAGGCAGGAAACATAAATTTTGAGAAAACAAATGAGAACTTCACATCAAACCACTGTTGATGTTGGATATATGCTGTCTTCCAATTGCGACGTCATCCCTATTTCACATCTTCAGAAATGAGTACATTTCCTGTTTCTAGTATTGTGCAGCCAGTTATCTCCTGAGGAAAACAAAGTTGCTACATAAGATTCCAAACAGATGGCGGGGGTGGGGGGCACCTATATTTGAGAAATACATTTACACCTGCCCCACAAAATAACGAGAGATGTGTTTTAGAGGAGACAGTGTCCTAACACCGAATTTATGTCTCTTAAATCAAAGCTTCCCCAGGAGGAATCATATGGTCACATTTGAGAACCAGTTGCAAGTTAAAGAAAAAAGGCATTTAGTGACAATTACTATTTCTTTAACCTTTCTGGGGAAAATAAATCCAAGTAGAAAGTGGTTCTTCTAATTGAGGTTCAAGAGTCCTTTCTTTCCTCTGTCACGTGTGCAGCTCCTCCCTGCGGTTAGCAGTACATGCTCACAAATGCTCTCAAGAAGATCCACACCCACACTGCCTAAGATGGTTCCTTAGCTTCGTAAAGCCAGACCAGAGAGAAACAGGTAGGTTCTAATGATCCACTGAAGTTATCTTAAAGATATCCTGTTTTCTGGAATTTCTATTTTCTCAATATGCAATCAGAGCTGAGACTATTTTCCTCAAGAACCACAAGAGGGAGTCTTCTTACTTCTTTGTCACAGTCCATCTCCGACACAGAACAGATACTATACTTAAGCTCATCTAAAAACATTATTAAACACTAGACAAGCTTCTTTTTTACTCCTCTAAAATCCAAGTGATTAGCTGCTTGTCTTTCATTGATCCATATTTACTATATCCAGGATATTTTCCGGTCCCCTCATGATAAAGGAGGAAGCAGACAGTTTTTCATGCCGGTTCTTCCTATTGTGTTTATTATTTTGAGATTGTGGGGGAAAAAAAAACAACTCTCTTAACTTGTGTTCAGCAAGTGTAAGGTAGCAATGGGCAATTCTCCCTAACTACGAAGAAAGCAATCAGTTACCTAAAAATAATGATACCACTGCTTTGAGCTAATCTCTTTCCCAGTCCCTAAAAGGCTAAAAGTAAACCACAAATATGATTTTGTCAGTTACAATATCATCACATGGCTTCCTACAATATAAAGAGATGATAACTAATACTTTCTTCAACGACCAAAATGTAATGAGAATCAAAAAGTACAGGTCTCATGTAAGAAATAAGCAACCTAAAATACACATACTGCTTATTTCTCATTCAAGTCCCTGATAAGAGTTAGAGGCCTAGCCTGGGCTGTTCTCTTCCAAGTGATGACTCAAAGATTCAAGTTCTTTCCATTGCATGAGTCTTCTAAACTCTAAAGCAATGGGCAGCTGGCAGCTTGTCCGAGATTAATCCCCTGAAGCTGTCACCAAGGCCCCCTTTTCTCTTGACTTCCCAGTGAGCTAAGGTAGCCCAGCCTAGGCTCTCCTGTTGCTTCTTCGATGCTGAGCCCTTCCTTGTTTCCCTGTCCCCAGCCTTAAAAAATGGATCCTCATAGTCACTGGACTCATGCTGTGAAACCTTTCCTACATGAAGTCAAGAACCCACACACCACAGCTGGTCCTAGGTGGACCCACTCAGGGCCAGGCCCCAGTCTGGTATCAATGGGTTGCCAAAAGGACAGTTAGGTTGGATGAAAAATGAATTCCATCCTATCCAACAAATGAAACATAGCATATCCTTCAGTTATAAACGTAGGTGTAACATGTTCGTGATGCCTCAAGCCGCATCCCACTCCGTCCACCCTGTTGCAATTCAGCTGAGGTAAACAATTGCATGCATATTGTCAGTGCCTCTCCCCAAATATAATATCTCTGCTTTTCTGCCTCAAGCCTTTTTCCAAAGTCTTGGAAATCAACTAGGAGGTGCTTAGTAGATGCAAAAAGTGTTAATAACCAAGGGTCCAACTTCAAGACAATGTTGTACAGTAGTTTTTATGTAAGAAGATCAGCCTCACATTCTTTAGCTAAACAATTCTAAATATTCTACAAGACTTTTTCAGAATGCACAAGTGGAGTTAAGTACCAATTGTTCTCAGCAACAACCTACAAAATAATATACCATTTGTTGGCTTTTCTTCCTTTCCTGTCTCCTTCTCTCCTCTCACTTCTGTTTCCTGGGATTATCTCCTAAATAAACAACCTGCACTGAGTCATTGTCTCAGGCCCTGCTTTCATGAAAACCAAATTTAAGAGTTGGAATGGGTAGAGGCTCTAGAAAACAGCCCTCAGGATAGAAGTTTGAAACTGGATTACGGAGCAGATAGCAACCAGTGCCTGGGGCTGCGTGGGAAGGAGGTTAACCCCAAACCGGCTATGGCATTACAATGACTGATACTCCCATCTAAGGCACATAGCAATGAGGTGCAGGTAACAGACAAAACATTAACACATGCAGTATCTCTAGTACTCAAATGGTATTGGGGCAGATGTAATGAAAAGAATGGAAAGCATTGGTGGATGGACTTTGTTAATGCAATAGAGGCCTTGAAGAAGAGATTATTTTTTAATTCAGTCTCTTCAAGGGGTTAGGCTTTTGTTAGCACTCTACTTGAGATTCCAAAGCAATCTCTACAGTTTTAGGTTTTATGTTAACAGCAGCATCCTCCAGGAGCACTTCCTGATACTAAATACCAAAATCTATTCCACTTATCTATTCCTAGATAACAACTGACCCCAAATATAAAGGCTCTTAACAACAACATATATTTTGCTTAAAAATCAACACTTTGGGTAGGGCTCAGCTGGAAGAGTCCATCTTATGCTCCACTCAGCTTTGGCTGGGGTAGCTCAAAGGCCGGCAACTGGAATCATCTGCAGTCTGGTGGTTCATGCTGGAGATCTCCTGGAGCCTTGGACATGGGTATCAGTGAAAATAACCTATGTGGCTGATTTCCAAGAGGGAGTTTTTCAAGAAAGAGAACAATAACCAAGCTGTATCACCTTTTCTAACACAACGTTGGTGGTAACTCAGCATCACTTTTCCATGCATTGTTTGTTAGATGCAAGTCACTAACATAGCACGCAACACTATTCAAGGGGAGAGCAATCAAAGCAAACCTTTTGACGGAAAGAGCATTGAAAAGTTGTGGACATGTTTTAAAAATTACAACATTCACCACATAGTTTACCAGCATAATGTTTTAGAAACTTTAAATGTCTAAAATAAAACTCACTGGATAGGCTCAATAGCAGGTTGCACGTGACAGGAAAGAAGACCTGTTAGACAGCACTGCAGTCAAAGCTCCAGAAGGAAAGAAAAAAGGGTAGTGTGCAAATATGTGAAAAAATAGTGCCTGAAATACCCTGCTTTCAATGAAAGTCATAAATTTATGAATTAAAAATGTTCAGTAAACCCCCAACAAAATAAACAGGAAGAAAGTTCATGTCAAGACATATAATAATAAAACTTTTGAAAATTAAAGACAAAAAATGTTAAAAAGTTGAGAGAAAACAATTCATTAACTAAAGGGGAGTAATGATTCAAATGCTGTTTCTCACCTGCAGTCCTGGTGGCCAGAAAGAATTGGTTTACTATTTTCAAGTGCAAAATTTTCCTTAAGGAATAAATATAAAATAAATGCTTTCTCAAATTAAAAAAAAAAAAAAATTATTGCCAGAAAACTTGCTCTAAAATAATTGTTAAAGGACGTTTTTCATACCAAAGGGAAATGATACCAAAGGAAAACTTGTAATATCAGAGATAAAGGGGAAGCCACAGAAATGATAATACTTGGGTAAATATAACTTTTCTTGAGCTCTTTAAAATAAATTTTAATAGATAAAAACAGAATTTATTATATTTTCAGCTAATTTTTCATGTAGACTGATGAAATGCATGGGGCAACTACAAAAACTAATAAAAGGACCTTTAGGGTAGTGAGTTTTCTACAGTCTAACTAAAGTGGTAAAATATTGATTTGAAATAAACTCTGAAAAGTTAAGTATGTATATTAGAACCCTCAAGCACCATATAAACTACTAAAAAAGAGAGTCAAACACAACAGATAAATTAAAATTAAATACTAAAAGTGTTCACATAATCCAAAGAAAGATTATTAGTAAGAGAGAAATATCAGCAAAGGGAAAACAGAAAGATAAAAATGGAGGGAGAAAAATAGAAAATGAATAAGAAAATGGTAGACTTAGATCTAAAAATATAAAAAAATACATTAAATGTAAATAGTCTAAAAATCCAAGTTAGAAGATATGGGCTGTCAGAAAGAATTTAAAAAGAGAAATGAGGTAGCTTAAAGGTAAAATGATAGGAAAAGATATATCATACAGATATTAATCAAAGGAAAGTTAAAGTGATAAAGAGGGCTCTTACATCATAATAAGGGTCAATCCACCAAGGGAACAAAATAATCTTAAATGAAGAATAAATCATTCAAAATGCATGAAGTAATTGACAAAATGGAAAGGGAAATAAAGTCATAACTATATTTGGCAACCTCAAAGCCTCTCAGTATTTAATAGAAGAAGCCAACAAAAATCATCAAGTATATAGAAGCACTAAACAATGAAGAGATAACATCAATTCTACAGTCTCTTTCTAAAAAATGAAAGAACAGAAAACACTACAGTAGTCCCTCTATCACGGTTCGCTTATCGCAGCCTTACTGTATCACGGGATTTTTAAAATATTATATTTAATTATTTATCGTAGATTTTTCGCTATATCGTGGGATTTTGCGGTACTGTATATGTATGTTGTTAAAGTTATGTAGGTTTAAGAGTGTAGAATATGTTTAAGAACATAAGTAGTGTTTATAGAAGTGTGGAAAAGGTTAATAGGGGAGTGGGAAAGAATAATAAGGGACTGGGAATGGTTTATAAGTGTGTGGGAAGGGTTTATAAAGCCTTAAAATATATATAAATACTAAAATAAATGTAAGGTTCCTACTTTGCGGATTTTCACCTATCGTGGGGGGGTCTAGAACATAATAACCACAATAAATGAGGGAATACTGTACTCACATCCGTTTATGAAGCCAGCATTTCTCAAATACCAAAACCAGATGAAGAGGTATTATGCTACCTGATGTCAAACTATACTACAAGTTTATCATAATCAAAACAGCATGGTACTAGCATAAAAATAGATATATAGATCCACAGAACAGAATACAGAGCTCAGAAATAAACCCACATCTATATGGGCAATTAATATTTCACAAAAGAGGCAAGAACATAAAACAGGGTAAAGACAGTCTATTCAATAAATGGTGTTGGAAAAATTAGACAGATACATTCAAAAAAGTAAAACTAGAGCACCTTCTTATACTATATACAATGATAAAGTAAAAAATGTAAGGCTCAAAACCATAAACCTCCCAGAAGAAAACATAGACAGTAAAATCTCTGACATTTCTCTTAGTAATAATTCTTCTGATATATCTCCTTGGAAAAGAGAAAGAAGAAAAACTTAAAAAATGGGACTACATCAAATTAAAAATTTTTTGCACAGCAAAGGAAACCATCAGTGAAATAACAAGACAACCTACAGAATGGAGGAAGATATTCATCAATGGTATAGCCAATTAAAGATTAATATCTAAAGTGTATAAAGAACTCATACAACTCAACACCAAAAAACCAAGTAATCCAATTAAAAATGGGCAGAGGACCTGAATAGATACTTTTCCAAAGTGGATATAGAGATGGCTAACAGATGAATGAAAAGATGCTGTATGTCACTAATCATCAGAGAAATGCAAATTAAAACCACAATGAGATATCACCTCACATCTGTCAGAATAGCTATCATCAATAAAACAACAAACAGCTAGTGTTGGCGAGGATGTGGAGGAAAGAAAACCCTTGTGTAATGTTGGTGGGAATGAAGATTCGTGCAACCACTATAGGAAAAAAAAAAGTATGGAGTTTCCTCAAAAAATTAAAAATGGAACTGCCTTATGACCCAGCAATTTCACTGCTGTGTGTATATTCAAAGAAACTCAAGACACTAATTCAAAAACATATATACACCTCTATGTTCATCGCAGCATTATTTACAATAGCCAAGGTATGGAATCAACCCAAATGCCCATCAACAGATGAGTGGACACAAAAGTGGTGGTACATTTATACAATACAAGATTACTCAGCCATTAAAAAAAAGAAAAACTGACAACAAACTCACAACTATCAATGACTGAATCTAAAAAATAAAAACAAAATCCAACTAAGCAAACCAGAACAGGAACAGAATCATAGGTATGAGGATCATTTGGAAGGTTATCAGCTTGGAGGGGGAAGGGGGAGAAATGGGGATATGGTGCAGGGATTAAGAAGCATAATCAGTTGGTACAAAATAGACAGGGGGAAGTTAAGAATAATATAGGAAAGGGTGAAGCCAAAGAACTTATATGCACAACCCATAGACATGAACTAAGGGGGGTGGGATTTCTGGAGGGATGGGGGATACTGGGCAGAGGGGAGCAAAGAGGAAAAAATGGAACTACTGTAACAATAAAATACTTAAAAAAAAAAAAAAGAACAAAATCTTACTTTTTGCAACAGCGTGGATGGACCTAGACAGTATAATGCTAAGTAAAATCAAACACCATATGATTTCACTTATATGTGGAATCTAAAGAACAGAAAAAAGGAACAAAATTGAAAGACTCAGTACAGGGAACAGACTGATGGGAACCAGGGTTGGGGAATTTGGTGAAAAAAGTGAAGGAATTAAGAAATACAAAATGGTAGTTACAAAATATTCACAGGGATGTAAAGTACTGCATAGAGAAGGAATATAGTCAATAATATTGTAAGAACTATGTATGGTACCAGGTGGGTACTTAAACTATCAGAGGGAACACTTTGTAAAGTATGTGATTATCTAACCACTAGGCTATACACCTGAAATTAATACAAAATAATATTGAACATAAACTGTAATTATAAATAAATTAATAGATAGATAGATAAATAAAAGGGACAGACATACTGTATCAATGGATTACAGATTTAACATAATAAAGATGTCAATTCTCCCCAAATTGATCTATACGTTTAAAGTAATTCCAATCAAAATCCAACAAGACTTTGTAAATATATAAGATGTGATTATAAAATTTATATAGAAAGGCAAAGAAATGAGAATAGACAAAATAGTATTGAGAGAGCAGAATAAAGTTGGAAGTAATTTACAAACTACTATAAACTATAAAAATCAAAACCAATATTGAAGAGATTTATTGAAGAGATAAACAGAATAAAATAGAGTCCAGAGACAGACCCACACAAATATGGTCAATTGATTTTTTACAAAAAAATACACTTCGCACATTATTAACTCAAAATTTAGATGTAGGGATCTAAATATAAAACATAAAACTTTTGAAGAAAACATAGAAACATTTTTTCATGATATAAGGTTAGTCAAAGAGTTCTTAGACATGACACTAAAGGAACAATTCATGAAAGAAAAATTGATAAATTGTACTTTATCAAACTTTAAAACCTTTGTTTTATAAGACTGTTAAGAGAAAGAAAAGATCAGGCACAAACTGAGAGAAAATATTTGCAAGTCACAAATCTAAAATGTACAAAGGATATTCAAAGAACTCTCAGTAACTCACCAATAAGAAATCAACCAAAGGGACAAAATATTTGTATGGACACTGCACCAAAGAAAATACATGGTTTTCAAATAAGCATAGGGAAATAAACTCAGCGTAACTATTAAAGCCACAATGATGTACCACTTCACACCTATCACAAAGGCTAAAAATTTTTTTTAATTGATAATACCAAGTGTTAGGATGAAGAGATACTGGAACACCTATATATTTATGGAATGCAAAATGGTACAATCACTCTTGAAAACAGCTTAAAAGTTTCTTATAAAGTTAAACACATCTTGTCATATGAACTCAAGTACCACTCCTAGATATTTACCTTAGAGAACTAAAAACCTATGTTCATACAACATATGTTCACACAGTAGCTCTTTTCAAAATTGCAGAAAACTATAACCAATCCAAATGTCCTTCAGTGGGTGAAAGGATAAACAAACTGTGACACATCCATACAATGAAATACTATTCAGCAACAGAAGGAACAAACTATTGACACACACAAAAACTTGAACGAATCCCAAATACATTTTGCTGGATGAGGAAACAAGTTTCAAAAGGTGACGTCATATGATTCCATTTACATAGCATTCTAGAACAGGAAAATTACAGTAATGGAAAGTAGATTAGTGGTTGTCACGGGTCAGGCCGGGGGGTCGGGGGAGAGTGCGACTTCAAATGGACAGCATGAGGAATTTGGGGGGATGATGAAACTGTTCTGCATCCCAATTGTGATGACGGTTTCATAAATCTATACATATGTTAACACTCATAAACTCTACAACAAAAAAGTGCATTTTACTGTATATTAATTTAAAAAATAAAAAAAAGTTAAATCATTTTTAATAATATGAACCTAAAGAGAAAAATGGTTACTATTTTCAGGTCTCTAATTACATGACAGAAACTTGCTAGCTAAAAGTGTCGTATTCATTAACTTATCAATCCTTATATTAAATAACCCTGTTATTTAAGTATCCTTATTCTGCCGATGAGGAACTTCAAACATAGAGAGACTGAATAACTTGTCCATGACCACACAAATAATAAGTGGCTGAGTAAGGATTTAAATTCATCTCTCCATTTAAGTCCCTAACAGTCATCACTTTGAATGTTTGAGAGAAAACCAATTTTGGAAGAAGGATTGCTATTAGAATATTTGCTTCTGATGGTTCAGATGAGTAAAAACTAATATTTATTACTGGCATCAAAATTGAAAAGTACTTTAGAAGCTTTCCAACTCTCAAGATATTTAAAAACTATAATACTTCCTTTTATCTACAATGAAAGTAGCTAGGAAACTCAAGTAACTGAAGTTTTGTTTTGTTTTTTTCAGTTGCAATGAACTTTTAGGTGAAAAATACAAATGATAGGTAAACAAGCTAATATCTGGAATTTTTGAAACAATTTCTAAAATATGCCACAGGGTCAGCATATTTTCAGCCCAATTTCTTAGACTGTCTACGTTGAAGTATAGAATACAAATCAATGAGTATTCGATCATCTACTAGTTATGCTCATTATGACAACTGTGTTACTTCAAGATCCTGAAGTGCCTTCTGAATCATTAAAACAAATCCAAAATTTGTCCAAATGGTTTTATGGCTGTTTATTTCATCATTTTCCCCCATAAAAATTGAAAACCCATTACTGTATAGTAATTAGACAGACTATTAAATTAACTGTAAAATCTCATTTCTTCAATCATATCAATAAATAGGAGTTCATTCATAGTGTTTAACTATTTTAAAAGAAAAATTAAAATCAAAGGAAAAAACAAATGTTATCTTTGTTAAATAGATTTCCAGGTTACTCACATTGAGCTGCGTGAGCAAGACACATCAGAGGCTTTCAATTCCTGATCTTCTTCCGTATAACCTTAGGGTTAGAGTTCACGTTAAGTTATTTTTTAAATGATTCAAATTGCTGTGAGGAAGAATACATTCTCTGCCTCTTCTTTGCACCCATCATAAATGCTTCTATTGAGATATTTGGGGAGCTGGAAAATTTAATTCAATTCCTTAAAATGTTTAGTATTATGCCAAGTATTGTATTTGATTTTCATAATAAAAAATTATCATGCATGAATCTTACTGTTGAGTAACTCAATATCAAATAGGAAAGACAAGCATTTAAACAAAAGATTGTAAAAATAGACATTTCTCTAGGGTCCAGAGAGACACAAAGGAAGTAAGAAGCAACTTTGCTTGGCTGGGTAAACAAAGGCAACACGGTATATAAACAATATTGAATGGATCTTAGCCCAGCTGTACATACATTACTTTCCTTTCTCCCTCAGAACCCATTATGCAAGCAACCATAAGAAAACCCATGAGGTCTTTTAAAAAGTTTTGTGAAAATACACATTAATTCGCAGATCAGAAAACTTTCTCTGTAAGAACCAGATAGCAACTGTTTTATACTCTGCACACATTGTCCAAGTAAAAGCAACCATAGACAATTTGTAAACAAATAAGTGTGGCTGTATTCAAAAAGTATTTACAAAAATAGGCGAAGGCTAGATTGGGTGTGCAAGCCATACTATGCCAACTTCTGCACTAATCAAATCAACACACCTATTACGTCTAAGCTTCAGGTATAAATTATTTAATCCTTCACTCCTGAGACAATAAAGGACTTATGCCTATGAAAAATCTGACTTCTTGTAAATAAAGTTAATAAAGACTCAAATACTTTTGTTACAGATATCTGAAATTAAAGAGACTTCTTCTTACACAAACAAAACTTCAACTCCTAAGAACTTTGTTCTTGGCCTAACAAATTGTTCTTTACTACCTAAACTAATGGTGCATATTAGCAAGCTCTGAAGTTAAAGAAAAGCTTCATTTATCATGTTCCTCTTCTTACTATCATAATTCTGTTTTGAGCAAAGAGTTTGCGAATTTGAACTAATGGAAAGGTGTGTGTACTGTGTGTGGAAGTGATTCTATGTTGCAATCTGGCTGATCTGGTCTTTATCCCTTAGCAACCAACACCTTTACAGCACAGTCCTGCAGAGAGCTTTTCAGCAAAGCTTAATTGAGCCAAGTTCACTGGATGGATAACTGCTTTGAGTTTGACCCTTTGATTTTGTTGGAGACAGGAGCTACCTGTTGACATGTAATCTCAAACTTCTTTCATCACAGTATCTGAAGAATAATAAGAACCGGAACTGAGGCTGTCCTAACTAGATAATAACAAATGGGAATGTCAAAGAAGTGTGAATGCCGTGACCAGTTTAGCCTAATCTGTGGCTAAATCTGGTATGTTACTTTCAAAAAACAACAGTCTGACATCATCCAGAAGCACTAAAATTTAGGTGAGTCAGCAGGTCAGTAATTAGCAATATAAACTTTCCTCCAAACTGCTGTTTTTAAAAACAGTAATTGTCATTGAATACAAGTGCATCCTGCTTTAAAAAATATTCTGATGCTTTAGCAAAGGTAATGCTTTTATTTTATTATGAGCTGCCCACGTGCACTTCTTAGACTGTGATTCATCTGAATGGTTAAAGAACATTTTATTCTAGAATGAAAAAAACACACTCAATGTCCTACAGTGATGTGGGATTAGCATAAACATGGAATGACAGGCCATTAAATCTAAAACCAGAATCATGACAATCTTACAGTATATCAAAGCTGCTATAGGGTTTCTTATGGACAGTATTTTGGTTTTCATGCCCACAATTTCAGGGTCTATGTGATGATGAGTCACAGTCCTGTTTACGTTGCTAACATTTTGTTCTTCCTTGTAACTATGATGGGAGTCTGAAGAGATTTTCAGCTCATTCTAATTTTCCTCCCTGAAGCTGCTACTTAATATCTGTAGCTGATGCTCTTCACAGAAAGTATTATGAATAGTTCTGGGTTTCAGAATCTTAAGGATATCTCCTCACCAGAGTACAGGGATCTAAAAGCCCTTAATTAAGTTTCTAATGACAAGCAAGATGGTCTTGCATTAAGGGCCCTTTGAGAGCGGCAGCAATCATGTCATAGCATCTTCGTCACCATTTCAAATAGGATTCTCATCTTAGCACCAAAGGCAACTCCTTCGTTGTAGAGAGTGCAGAGAAACATTCAACAGTCAGCTTGAAGAACAGAGCACAGTGGAACAAAACACATTTCCTTTTCTCTCCCACATGGCTTTGGAGCTGATTTTATTTTATTTAATAATTACACAGTGAATACTATTTTACAATGTTAGGTCACTTAACGACATAGTTACTTTTGTTACCTCCAATTTACAAAAGAGAAAAGGAGACCGTGTGGAAAACAGGGACTTGCTCTAGGCCAGCAGGCAGCAAGCCCAAATTCAAATGCAAGCTCCTCAGCACCACCACCCAGGAGCTGTTGGTTCGTTTCTTCCCTTCTTGAAGGTCTCCAACATCTCCAGCCTCCAGTGGGGCTGGAGGCACACTTCTGATGAGTAGTGCACCAAATTGACAGCACTAGAGTGGCCACATTTTAGACATACTTACAACACCCCATGAATTTTCACTTTGAATTCCATCTGCCCATGTAAAATTTATGTTTAAATAAAAGAGAAAACAGTTGTGCATATCTGAGATCTTCAAGGCTGGTTTGCCACAGATGGTCCCCTTGTATACTCTGTCATACTGTTGGCCTGTTGAGTTTGGCATCTGCCCTGGGTTTTTCATTTTAACCTAGTACCATTAGTAAAAGTTGCATTAAAATGTTGAGATGGGTCTGGCAGACTCAGTTTTCCAGCTTCAGCTCGGATTCAGGAGCAATTAGGATTTTGTGCAGTGAGCCAAGTTCCCGTTGTAACACACGGTTAAGTATGAGAGATGCCCGAACCTCTCTAGGAATCAGTCTGCCAAGGACATCAGGCAGGAAATGCACAAGAATGCCATCGTGGTGCTTGCTGCCCTGTCGGCTCAGTGCTGGTCCAGCCAGAGGGTAGAGCTGTGAGCCTGCTGGGGAATTATAGGCCTGTTATATGTAAAATATGCAGAGAAAATAAAGGCAAGGATGTCCTAACCTGTGAGTTACTGGTTATTCAAGTAAGTACAAAAATGATTTTTTAAAAAGCATTCAATAAAATTTTTAAAAAGTGCTGATATAATTTTACTATACAGATAATCCATATAGGTACTTTTAATATGTTGCTTTAATATACATAGGTACAGGGTGTGGCAAAAGTGGGTTTACAGTGGTTTGTATGGAAAATAATACAATAATTAATAAATAATAACAAGAATAAATTGTTTCGTGTACTCACAAATAGAAACTGACTTATGCCAAACCTTGTATATCTTATTTATTAAGAATTCTATTTTTAATTGGTTTTTGAATAGAACTTTTATTATATAAGTTCACCAATAAAATAAAACCAATTTGTTAATCTATAAATACATTTTTCAAGAATTAGCCCCCCATTTTATTCTCAAAATTTTACATGGTCACCAATCTGAGAAGGAAATTCATTTCACTGTGAGCCATTCCCTCCCATTCATAGATAAAAGCTACAATTACTAGAAAACTCTTCCTCATATTTATTTAATATCTGCTTCCCAGTTAATGTGCCTCCATTTCATTCTGTCTTCTGTACCTACACAAATTAAATTCCTGAACCTCTTTCACAGGAGAAATGCTTAAGAATATTATCCTCTGGTTCCTGTCCACTCGAGCAGATTTTGTAATGTTTACCATTCCTGCATATCTACTTTTTCTTGCTTTTTTCTTGTAAGAGTTTTTGGAATGTTCACTGTAGCCATTTAACAAATAAATGTTTGCTCCCAAGCAAAACAGATAGCAAGAGGTATTTCTTTGTAAAACTTACCTAACTTTTCCTTTGTGGTGTTGTTTCCCTCATTTCTGCTCTCTAGTAATTATTTCGTAGAGAGAATGAGAAACTGAAGCTACAAAAAGAAGAAAATAAATTAAAAAGAATAGAAATATTCTTTCAGGAAAAAGAAGTAATGGCAAGATACAGAGATGCAGATCTCACTATGCCAGATATAGAAATGGGCATAGGGTTTTCAAAAGGGCATGGGTTTTCAGTTTAGATCCACCTCATAAGGTTTGTGAAGATTATACAAAATAATATAAGAAAAATAGACCAGATTGAAAGTATCACATAAACATTAGCCATTATTATAATAATGCAACTTTTAAAGTCTTGTCTTATGTACCATCCCCTGACCAAGAGATAAGAAGAAAAAAACTAAAACAACGTTTTTTAAATTATTGCTAATACAAACTATTAGAAATTAGAAAAAAAAGAAAAAAATTAAAAAAATTTAAGAAATCACACTGTAAACTCTATGACAATAAATTTGAAAACCCAGATTAAACATATCATGCACTAAAACAAACAAACAAATGAAACAAACAAAAAACAATTAGCAAACTGACTCAAGAGGAGGTAGAAAATCTGAATAGCTCCTTCCCCCACCGGGGAGAAGGCAGGGTCATGGCTCTGCTGCTTACCATACTTGGGCGCTAGGAGAGGGCATTAAAGAAACTGGTAAGAAAAGTGAAAAGATTTGTACCCCAAAAGATAACAGGACTAGATGATTTTGGAGAAAGGGTCCATGAAACATTTCTGAAAAGAGGAATTCCTACATGCTCTTTGAGTCAATTAATTCCTAGCTATAAACTAGCCTAGTGAAACTTGAAATAGCATCTATAAATATAGATGTCAACACCCTAAATACAGTGTCATAAAATTATTCCATAAGTGTAATAAATATAACAGCAAATACGTTTCATATTATATTTGAAGAACAATTCAATATTAAGACATCTATTAAAGTGGAAAATCACATGATCAACAGATACAAAAGACATTTGATAAAAGTCAACCATATTTCAGATAAAAATCTTTTAGAAAATAGAAATTTAAAAAACATTTTCATAATGTGATTTTTAAAAAAGTGTTTATCATAAACTAGTTGTAAACATCATTTTAAACACTGGAAGACATACTCTCCTAAAGACCGGAATAGTACAAGGATGCCTTCTTGTTATTTAAAATGATTACTTTTTTGCCTATACTAAAAACACCTTGAATGTTGGGACAGTAACTAATTCCTATGTATATCACAACTTGTAAAGTATTTCATAAATGGTATTCTTATGTCCCAGAATCTTTTAGTGAAAGCAAACCTCCTTCCAAAGGGGAGATAATTATCCATTTACAACCGTGATTTTATATTTATTTGTCTGAAACCAGCTAAATTTTTTCTTTAGTTTTCTTTTCTTTTTCCTACTCCTGGGAAAATTAAGAGATTAACTGGTCATTAAAAAATAGTTTTGAACTGATTTATAGACTCTGGAAGTATCTATTATGGATAGTCAAAAATTTCAAAAGGAAAGGAGAACATGTTAACTGCTTCTTTTGCATGTTTTCCCCAGCGGCTAAAACAGTAACTTAAAAAAATAAGGGTCAACTGTGAATTTGGTTAATCACATTGTATTACACAAGGAAAAAGCTAGACACTCAGAACATAAAGGAAGACACTGAGTGACCAGGAAGATGTGGTTTTTAAAAATATATATTTTACTGATTATACTAGTGCAGTTTTCCCCCTTTGCCTCACTCCACCCAGTATCCTACTTCCCTCCATCAATCACCCCCTTAGTTCATGTCCATGGATCACGCATGTATTTTTTTAGCTTCTCTCTTTCTTATACTATTCTTAACATCCTCCTGTCTATTTTGTTCCTACCAATTATGCTTCTTAGTCCCTGAACCTTTTCTCCATTTCTCCTCCCTTGCCCCTCCCAGTTGATAACCCTCCAAATGATCTCCATACCTATAATTCTGTTTCTGTTCTGGTTGTTTTCTTAGTTTGTTTTGTTTTTATTTTTTTAGATTCAATTGTTGATAGTTGTGTGCTTGCTGTCATTTTAATGTTCATAGTTTTGATCTTTTTTTTTTTCCATTAAATAATTCCTTTTAACGTTGTGTGTAATAATGGCTTGGTGATGATGAACTCCTTTAGCTTTACCTTGTCTGGGAAGCACTTTGTCTGCCCTTTCATTCTAAATGATAGCTTTGCTGGATAGAGTAGTCTTGGTTGTAAGTCCTTGCTTTTCATCACTTTGAATACTTCTTGCCAGCCCCTTCTTGCCTGAAAAGTTTCTTTTGAGATATCACTGGATAGTCTTACAGGAACCCCTTTGTAGGTAACTTTATGCTTTTCTCTGCTTCTTTTAAGATTCTCACTTTATCTTTAACCTCTGGCATTGTAATTATGATGTGTCTTGCTGTGGTCCTCTTTGGATCCAACTTGTTTGGTACTCTGTGCTTCCTGGACTTGCATGTCTATTTCCTTCACCAAACCAGAGAAGTTTTCTTTCATTATTTTTTCAAATAAGTTTTCAATTTCTTGCTCTTCCTCTTCTCCTTCTGGCACCCCTATGATTAAGATATTGGTGCATTTAAAGTTGTCCCAGGGGTTCCTAAGTTTCTCCTCCTTCATTTTGCATTCTTGTTTCATCTCTCTGTTCTGGTTAAATGTTTATTTCTTCTTTTTGTTACAAATCATTGATTTGAATCCCAGCTTCCTTCCTTCACTGTTGTCCCTGTATATTTTTCTTTATTTCACTTTATGTAACTTTTATTTCTTCCTTCATTTTTTTACAGTACTCTGAGTTCTGTGAGCATCCTTGTCACCAGTGTTTTGAACTCTTCATCTGATAGGTTGGCTATCTCCATTTCATTTAGTTCTT
The DNA here is from genome assembly GCF_987537825.1 of Furipterus horrens. Classification (NCBI taxonomy): domain Eukaryota; kingdom Metazoa; phylum Chordata; class Mammalia; order Chiroptera; family Furipteridae; genus Furipterus; species Furipterus horrens. The sequence goes on from NW_028327171.1 coordinate 90,816,294, forward strand.
TTCCTGGGGTTTTGTTCTGTTCTTTTATTTGAGTCATATTTCTTTGCCTCCTCAATTGGCAGCCTCTCTGTGTTTGTTTTTGTGTATTAGGTAGAGTTGCTTTTACTCCCTCTGTTAGCAGTGTGGTCTATGTAGTAAAGGCATCTATAAATTGTGTGGGATGGAGCCTTAGGTAATTGCCAGGGTGGGACTACCTGCTTCACTACTTTGTTGCTATATGTGTGGCGATTTTCTCGGCACTTACCCCATTTCCAGTCAGTTCGCCCACTTACCATATGTGATTGGCGCCCTTTAGTTGCTGCCCTGAGGTTTGCATGTGTCTAAGACAATATGGGCCCTTGATGCAGCCTTAATCTGTCAGTTTTTCTGCTGCCTCCACTGTCATTTGTCCAAGCCACACCACCTCTCTACCACATTTCCATGACTCTGCCCTCTCTTACTTGTATGGATGAATGTAGCTTCTGTAAATTCTTGATTGTCAGACTTCCATACAGCTCAATTCTCTGATGATTCTGGTTGTTACTTGTTTTTGAGATCTGGCTGTGATTCTTTCTATGGTTGCAGGAGGAGGTGAAGCATGTCCACCTACACCTCCATCTTCGCTGGAAATCTTAAAATGCACCTTTTTTGTGCACAGTTCTGAGTTTTAACAAATGCACAGATTCTTGTAAGCTCCACACAAACAGAATATAGAACAATTTCAAAACTCTCCCAAAATTCCCTTACTGCCCAGAATGTCGTCTCTCTTCCTCGTACGTAAGCCTGGTAACTACTGCTCCTTTGCCCCTATGGTTTTGTCTTTTTCAGGATTTCATAATATTTAACCTTTTAAGATTAACTTCTTTAGCTTAATGTAAAACATTTGAGATACAATCACATTGTTGTGTGTATTGATAGTTTATTACCTTTTATATTTGAGAAGTATTCCATGGTTTGTTTATTCATTCACCCATTGCAGGACATTTAGTTTGTTTCTTGTTTGGGGCAATTATGAATATTTGTGTCTATACTTGTGTGTGAACATAAGTTTTTATTTCTCTAAAATAAGTACCTAGGAAACAAATGTGATAGGTGTTATAAGAAACTGCCCAGAAACTAAATCCTACAGATAATGATGAATTCATGGACTGTGAAGCTTATCTATACAGGAGAAATCTCATTTCCTAGAATTTTTAATATTTTTTCAATATATCATTATGATCTGGTAGATTAAATATTTTTCATTGTAGTATAACATACGTATATAGAAGTGCACAGATCATACGTGCTCAACTCAAAGACTATTCACAAAATGAACAAAAATATAATCAGAACACAGATTGTGAAATATACTATAACCAGCACCCCAGAAGGTCTCCCTCAATCCTTCTTCCTCCCAACAAAGGGAACCACTAAACTAACTTGTAACAGTGAACTATTTTAAAAACTTTGACAAAGAAACATAGTAGTTGGAAAAAACAGTGATAGGTTCATAGAAAATTAAAAGAAAATTAAAACAAAAATACGACATTTGTGATCTCTAGGAAAAATGTACTGGAAATAAAATATAATCATAGTATATCATCTGGTGCAACTGTGAGGATAACTTATAACATTATCATAATGTAATCACTGACTACTGATTTATCCAAAAATTATGTTAACTTTTGAGGTCTCTGAGGGGGCCCAATAAGTATCAATCAACATCCTGACCCGAGTTCTGTATAAACTGAGAAGTGAAACAAAAGGGTGGCAGAGAGACATTATATCACCTTTATCATAACTAATAGAGGCCAAGTTGAGGGTGTACCATCAAGTCTTTTTGCAAAGTGGGGCAGTTAATACAGAACCAGAAATAAACATTTAACCAGTTATAGGCAGTGCCGGACTGAGGTAGGCTTTCTCACATGAGTCCCTGGCGTTGCGCATTCAGTCAACAGGATCTTCTTCAAGCCAGCAAGTGCCTATTTTCCATATAACACCATTAGAGTTTCAAAGCTGTCTCTAGAAAGTAGTTTAGTTTAATAAGGAGGAAAATTTATCTCTAATTCTTTTGGTAAAAAGAAAACCAGTCTAGGCAGTTTTCATGTAGGAGTACGTTTAAATTCAGATATAGCTAGTGCTATAAAAAATAAACTCCTAAATGTGTAATGTCTCAAACACAATATAAATTGACTTCATGTTCATGTAACAGGCCAAATCATATGTTTCTTATCAGCAGAGGCAGCTTTGACATTTTCCACACATGGCTTCCAAGGTTGCACTAGTCATCTCAGCACAGAGAATCACGTGAGGGAGGTTTTTACGGACTGGGCCTGGAAGGGTCACTCATCATTTCCACTCACATTCAGCAGGCTGGAGATCCAACTGCAAAGGAAGCTGGGGAAAGTAGTCTAGCTATCAGTGCAGAAAGATGAGGAGAATGAATTTTGGTGAACAGCTATCATTCTCTGCCACTGCGTGTGTGGTTCAGTTGGACAGAAACTTATGTTTTCCATTGCCTCTTCAGTCTGATACTCAATAGACAAACAAGCAAACAAACAAGCAAAAACAAAAACAAAAAGCCCTGTCAAACTTTTTCAGAATAGCTATTTCATTTTGCATTACCACCAAGTATAATGTTAATTCTAGGTTGTTGTTTTTGCAGATGCCTGTTATTGTATTGCAAAGGTCCCATACTTTTACTTTGTGAAGAGATTTTATTATTAATGGAAATGAATTATATTAAATGACTTCTCTTCATCTATTGATATGATATTAATAGATGCAATATCAATGGTGAATTACATTGATTGATTTTTGAATCATGAACCAGCCTTGGTTCACCATTCAAGATAAACCCCATTTGGTCATGAGCTGTTGTTCTTTTCATAGTATGCTGGATTCAGTTTGTTACTTTTATTGAGGATTTTTGCAGTTGTGTATGAGAGATAATGGTCTACAGTTTTATTTTCTTGTATTGCCTTTGTCTGGTTTTGGTTTTATGGTAATGCTGGCTACATAAAATGAATCAGGAAATGGTCCGTCTGTTTTGTGGAAGAGATTGTGTGCAAAATTAGTGTTATTTCTTCCAAAAATGTTTGGTATGATACACCAATGAAATCATCTAGGCCTGGAGTTTTCTTTCCTGGACTATTTTTAACTGTGAATTCAATTCTTTAAACAGATATGGAACTCTTCAGGTTTTCTATTTCTCCTCTTTGTGTCTTTCAAAAAATAAAAATAAAAAACAGTCCAGCCCTGGCTGGTGTGACTCAGTAGATTGAGCACTGGCCTGCAAACCAAGGGGTTGCTGGTTCAATTCCCAGTCAGGGCACACATACCTGGTTTACGGACTGGGTCTCCAGTTGACAGTGCACAAGAGTCAACCACACATAGATGTTTCTCTCCCTCTCTTTCTCCCTCCCTTCTACTCTCTCTAAAAATAAATAAATAAAATGTCTTTTAAAACAGCACTCCGTTTCATCTAACCTGTCAAATTTACGTGTATAGGGTTGTTCAAAGCAATCCTTTGTTATGCTTTTACTATCTGTGAGCGTACACAGTCCTGCCAACACCTTGATTTTGGACTTCTGTTAGGGAATAGATTTCTGTTGTGTTAAGCCGCCAGCTTTGCAGTAATTTGTTACAGCAGTCCTAGGAAACTAATACAACCAGATATTTATCATTTCAATTGCTCTTCCTATATTTGTAAAGTTCCAGATTTCAGTGTTATCATTTCTCTTCTGCTGAGAAGCTATCAGCATTTCTTTTAAGGCAGGGTCCTAAGTCAGTAATTTCAATGGCTGTTTTCAAGAATTTTCTTTTTCATATTTGATTTTCAGAAGTCTGATTATTTTGTGTTTGGGCAATTTTTCTTAAGTTTATCCTGTTTAGAATTTGCTGTGCTTGTTGGATGTCAAATTATTTTCCCTCACCAAACTTGTGATTTTCTTTGCTCAGTAATAAAGCTTCCTTTTTATTATTAAGATACTTCTCTAGATTTTTGTCATAATCATCATTTGTTTTAACAAAAGGTTTCTTATTTTTGAGGAAAAAATGTTACTAATAACCATTTTTACTTATTATGTGTTTTCAAAATATTGCTGAAAACTAAATTGTATAAAGTTTAATATAAAGTATTAAAGTATTGAACAAAATATATCAATAACTGCACATTTTTATATTAAAGAAACAGTAATAGTCGTGTACATAGACTGTTGTAATTACTTAAGAAAGTCTTACTTTCTTGCTTACTCAATTTCAATACCTATGTTAATTAGGGGTAATCATAGTACACTTTATGGCACAAATCAAACGGTTCTGGAGGTTTTCCAGTCTTCTCACCATTCATAATGTGTTCTTCCTTCCAGAGTAAGGCTATATGCTATAAATTTCCTGTTTTACACCTTAAGAGAGAATGTTACTTTCTTCCATTCTACTAATTCTCCAGGAGACTTAGTATTAAGAAGAGACATCACAGAAAAACTGTCCATGATGCTTGGTGAAGAGAACTTTACCAAGTCCTATCAATAATTAATACAAGAGAAAAACTATAGGGTGTGCACACTTAGATCTACATCCCTCAACTAAAGAGATATAATTTATTCCTATAACAGTGAAAAACTGGCCTGGTCAGACTTCAAGCTTAGGATCCTTAGGAATCCTCCAGAAGCACGTGATTCCAGGGGTGGAGTCAGCTTGTAACAAAGAATTTCAGATCAAGGAGACAATTATAAATAGTAGACTGCTTCCATTTAAATCTGATGAACACGAGCCAGATGACCAGAACCACTGATTCTGATGCTTTAATTTGTATTATTTTGTCCTCTGTTTCCCTAGATATTTTCTTTCCTCTTTTCTAGTTTAAGATTCCTGATTGTTAACAGATACCTATTATTCACTAGCTATGATATCTGTAAAGTTTCTATACTTAATAATTTTTTTTTTTTTTTTTGTATACATGTGGACTTCTCGGCATGATTCCAATACCTGCCTATAATTTGATTGTGATTTGGTTAAAGCATAAAATCAAACTGGCTGTTGAGTTTGTACTCCATTTATTTGGGGAGCTACCTACCTTCATTTGGTACCATTCCTTGTTACAAATCAGACAAAACAAATTTGTTGTTAATCCCTGTTGATTGGACTCAACCACCAAGCAACTCATTTAGGTGGCAAATACCACAATAAATATACAAATACCTAAAGTCTCTACTATGTCAAACCTAGACAGGAGTGCTTCTTTTTCTGCAGAAAAAAATATATACAGAGGAGCTAGTTTTTACAATCAAGCTTTCACAAATATAGAGCATAGAAAAAACTAGGGAACAAATGGGGTATACTGAGAAGTTGAGTCACTTTTATGGACCTTGCAAGAGATGGTGCATTAGTTAAGCTAAACCCTCATCCCTGGCCAATTTGCAGATTGCAGTCAATAGCTTGTGCTCATATCCAATACTCATTGTTAGGGGCCACCGCATGATCTGCTTTTAGTGGAAATACTCATATGTGGATGTCAAATGGAATTAGGCTGTCACCAGGCAATGGGATTTGTGCCAGGTCTATTCTGTATAACATCCATATATAAATATTTGAAGCACAAAAGACTATTGCTGCATTCTGAAATCCATAAACTGGACAGGCAGTTCTAATGTCAGTAAACTGATGACTGACTTCAGGAAAGTTATTAATATTACCCTGGATCTACTCTGACCATCAATTTCCTTCCTAAGAAAAATAGATATTTAGATAATTTAATCCAAAAAGGAAAAAAAATTGAGCTTCAATTTACACTCAAAAATAGCCACTGGGCCTTGGTCCGTTAGCTCAGCTGGTTAGAGCATTGTCCCAATATGCCAAGGTTGCAGGTTTGATCCTTGGTCAGGACTTATAAAAGAAGCAGCCAATGAATGCATAGAGAAGTAGAACAACAAATCAATATCTCTCTCTCTCTCTCTCTCTCTCTCTCTCTCTCTCTCTCTCTCACTCTGTCTCTCTCTCTCCTTCTGTTGCTCTTCCTCTCTCTCTTTCAAATTAATAAAATAAAAATAAATAAATAAAATAACCACTGAAAATAAAATAAAATAAATTTAAAATAACCACTGAAACCCTGGGTGATATGGCTCATTTGGTTGGAGAGTTGTCTTGTAACCAAAAGGTTGAGGGTTTGATTCCTGGTCAGGGCATACACCTAGTTTGCTGATTCAATCCTATATCCCCCATCTGAGTTCAGGTGCTATGATCCCCAGTCCAGTCACATATGAAAGGCAACTAACTGCTGCCTCTTTCTCACATCAATGTTTTTCTGTCTCCCTTCCTCTCTCTCTGAAAATAATTTTTGTTTAAATGTCCTCGAGTAAGGATAAAAATTTTTTTTTAAATAATAACATAACTACTGAAGGAATATTTTAGGCGTTTTTCTTCTTCATTTCACACTTTATATGAGGCTTGAAGAGTAGACAGAATTCTATAAGCAATATCACAGAGAAAAGCAGGAGAACTCCTCACCTAAGATGTTCATAAATTTGGGCAGGTAGTGAGTGGTTCAAAATTGAGGACTTTAAGGGTGGAGCATGTGCTGACTTAGGACATGGGGACAGGAAGCTGTCCTTACATTGTTACAGACCTCTGTTGGATCTCTATTGTTACTTATATTATTTGGGAGGCAAACATGAAAGTCATAAAATTATGTAATTTGGCTAATATTCCCATATAGGGTTGTGTGGTCTTTGCAGAACAGGAATGGTATTAGTTCTCTAGGTTTAATTTGGTCATTTTTGGTTCCTGCTTTAGAAGGTATCATAAGCTCATATCATAACTGTTCTTAGTAATTGCCCATGTTGCAACTCTCAAATATGTGCTCTTCAGAATCTTAAATTCTGCTCTGCAGTCTCTGTTCCATCAAATTATCTAAACATGATCCTCCAACAAAATGAAAAAGAAAATCTGTCATTAACAGAGAAACTTTTCACATGACCACAACACATCAGTGATATAGACCTTGATTAGGATAATAATGTTCTATCCTGCAGCCCAGGCTAGAGAAAAACCAAAAGGAATCCTGACAACTGAGAACAACATAATTCCCCATCTTTACGTTAAACCCAGGCACACTTTGCCATCCCTGTGTTAAACAATATCAGGGCAGAGCAAAAATAACTACTTGCTTGTTCCAGGGATTACTTCTCCCAAGAAATAACCCTGCAAACCAACTTAACAACTTATTTATCAAAACTAGTAATTTATTTATCAAGACTCTTTTCAAAATCCTCATTTTGCTCTGCCCACCAATCAGTTCTCAATCCTGACAGTTACCAATCTTGCAGGACTCAGCTTGGAATCTCCCAAATTAGTTGATTCTAAAACCCTGTAAGTACCCTTCCATAATTTCCCCATTTTGAGAAGCTATTGGTATTTTTTCCAAGGTAGCCCACACACCTGATGGTGTCTTTCTCTTTTAAAAGTCACCCCCATCTTTGCTAAAGCAAGTGTTCCCTGGCCCTAAATTTTTCTGAGTTTTGATTTCTTGTTTTGTTCATCAACTTTCCATGACATAGTATGGGAAAGCATAAAATGTCTAGTCTGTTAGTGTTCCTTTCTTAAGTATTAACAAACTGTCCTGAAGCTTAAATTGTCCATACTTATTCAACTGAGTCAAAATATATCTGCAGAAAGTTTATAATAAGGCACATTTGCACATGATAATGCTCCCCTCCTTGAAAGACTGCTTCAGAGCCTTGGGTCAGAGCCTGAGTCTTTGGAGCCCCTGAGTTAATTAGGGCCAATTAACTACATATCATTGTTATCAACTGCAATAAAGCACTGTTGTGTCTATTAAAAATGTGATAAATTTCCATGGCCGGTGTGGCTCAGTTGGTTGGAGTGTCATCTTGTACACCAAAAGGTTGTGGTTTAATTCTGGTCAGGGCACATAACTGGGTTGCCTAGTCAGGGCGCCTATGGGAAGCAACTGATTAATGTTTCTCTCTCACATCTCTCTCTCTCTCTTCCTCTCTCTCAAAGCAGTGAAAAATGTCCTCAGGTGAGGATAAAAATATGCTATGAACTGACCTCAGTTTAATTAATTTTATCTAGAAGAGACCTTTCAGTGCCCAGCTCCTTCCTTCTAGGAGTAGAGGAGGAGGAGGGAAGGAAGAGGTAGAAGGTCTCTGCTCTTTTTGAGGGCTCCTATTAAAGCCTAGGTTGTTATGCAAGTCAAGGTCTATTATTTTTGATGATCTGCTACATCCAAGCACAGTCACATATTTTAAAAAATTTTATTCCTCACCCAAGGATATGTTTACTTCTATTTTATTTTTTATTTTATTTTCCATTTTTATTTTTGAGAGAGAGAGAGAAACATCAATGGGAGAAATAAACATTGATCAGTTGCCCCACCCCAGTATGCACCCCAACTGGGACTGAACCTGCAACCTTTTAGTGTATGGGACATGTTCCAACCAACTGAGCCACCTGGGCAGGGCCACATATTTAGCTTTTAAAGAGCAAAAAGAGGCTTTCTTTTGCTGGGAAAAGCAACTCAGAATAATTTGCTAGGCCTTTCTATTAGGACAACAGTTTTCACTAAGACGTGACTGGCAAGTAAGCTCCTCAATTCACACTATTAAATTTATGCTCCATCCTCAAAATATTTAGCATAATTTTAATTATATATTTATTTGGGAAATTACTCAATGCACCAGTAGCCACTAGAATATATTTTTCTCAATGTCAGGAACTATGTTTGTATTTACATAGACTATGCTTCCTTGTTATATAATTAGTGCTTTTGGTATATAATTGGTGTCACATAGTAGGCTCTCATTAGAACACAGAAAGACTGTAAATGTGTGAATAATAGAAACTGCCCAAGGAGAAAGGAAACCAGTCATCTGCAGGCAATACTTCCAAAATTACGCTTGTTTTCACAAATATGCCATGCAATGAGAAAAATAAGTAGACTAGGGTAAATTTTCATAATGTTACATAGTTTATACTATATTTTATTCTACTCTTTTGGTTTTTAAAAGCCCTCCACTGCTTTTATGAAATGGTGGCATTAATATTTGACAGTTTTCTGTGTTTGTGATTTTTAAGTTGATATTATTTGGAAAATTGAAATTGGCTACTCTATCTCAGTTATCCAACTTGATTTTATTTTAATGGTTTTCTTCTTCGTGAACTCTGGAAGTTTGGGAACTACTCATGTAGGCATGTCAAAGTATAATTTTCCAAAAAAAGTAAAAATCATGACTCCCATACAAATATATATTGTACAGATGTGAAAGATTTTTAAAATTCCTTAATGAGTGAATTAGCAGGATGGTAAACCTGTTTCAAAGGAAAATATGAGAGCTTAAAAGAGAGTTACCAAAAAAAAGAAAGCTGGAATAATGTTACAGAAACAGGGGAGTCCAAAAATTCCAGGAGTCTGTGGCTGGGGGATGGGGAGAAGGAAGCAGCTCTTAGAATGCCTCCACATGCCTGAGGCTGATGGCTGGTGTCTTTCATTATGCAAAATTGCTTGGATGCTTCCAAGGCCTCAGGTGGATGGGAGGGGTCTTGAACCAGGGGACGGTATGGAAAACACACAGAGCCTATGTGGGGTTCTGTGAATGGTCAGAGCTGTTGGCAAGACCCACTGCGTCAGAGGATGCAGTCAGGGATATATAGGCAGCTGCGAACACTTTAGGGGGGCACGCTCGGGGGCCCGCTCAAGGGCGCGCCCTGGGGCTGTCTCCCTCGCTGGTGGGTGTTCACAGGGGTGCTCTGGAGAAGGAGAGGAGATCCACGCGGTTTACAGAAAGAAGACAGTTTGCAAGGAGGCTGAGAATCCCGGCGGTTTTGTATTGAGAGCTGAAGGACACCACAGCACAGAAAGGACCTCCCCAATCAGATTGAATGATTGGCAGCCACTGGTAGAGCTGAACTGTGCTTGGAAAGTAGGGAAAGGGTGTTTCTGACCTTCCTAAAACTGGCTAGGTTTGGTAGGGGGGAGGCAAGGATATGTGTAACTGCTAAATAAACAATTTTCTTTTCACTCAACTGAACTATTAAGAATTGTAATTCTGGCGGCAGGCAATTGGACCCCTAACTAAAGAGCCCGTGGGTTTGTTTTCAATTGGAGCAGCCCAGGGGTTCTGTAACAATAAGATTTCTAGTTTACAGTCATGGTAATGAAACTGTAACCTTCAGGGGTCATCTTTTCTATAAAACAAAAACCATTTCAATCTCTACAAGAAAAACCTTATCAAGTTAACATGTAACTTTATAAAATTTGAGCCTTGGTCAATAGTGAAAAGTCAAAATTACCTTCCCTTAGAGTGGCAGAAGACTCAGACCAGTATTTTAGACAGTTTTTAGTATGAGTTTAGAAGATCACACAGTAATTTTTCTGCATTATTTCCAAGTTTGGGATAATTTTATTAAGAGGAACCTGCCTCTAATATTTGGATGAAAGTTACATATATACAAAATGTGTATTCATAGACTTATAGAGATGAAACTAAAAGGAGACAAATCCCCAAATGAATAGTTTTTATGACTTGGAAGAAGTATTATGAGTGTATTAGTTTGAGAGGGCTGCCATAATAAAGTACTCACAAATGGAACGGCTTAAACAACAAATGTGCTGTCTCACAGTTCTGGAGGCTAGAAGTCCATGATCCAGGTGTCAGTAGAGCCATGTTCCCTCTGAAGGCTCCAGGGAAGACTGTTCCTTGCTTCTTCCTAGTTCCTGTGCTTACCAGTCCTTGGTATCCCTTGCCCTGCAGCTTCATAATAGGCAGTTAGACAGACGTGAGCAGAGTAGGAACGATAGGCCAGGTACTAAAGTCCACCAGGAGGGAAGTCCTGGGAGCCTCACAACGGACAAATGTAGGATGAGACCTTGCCCACAGGATGTTGTTTCCTCCTCTATCATATTACTGGTCATGCAATTTAGACCCCTGAACTTTCATATCACTAGTCATGTGGTAGACCCCCTTATAGGAGGAACAAGTGTATTGAAAAACAGCCTCATACAAGCCCCTGCATGACCACTCCCTTAAGAATTAAGCCCTAGAGATAACATCTAGGCCTCAGTTGTGTTTCAGCTCCAGGCCCAGAAAAGCAGCAAAGCCTGGCAGGGCAATGCCACAGCTGACATCAAGACCAGCCTTGATGACTAATGATGCCCTTCCCTGGCACTGACCAATCAGTGGAGATCAAAACCCTGAAAGGACACACCTGAACTTTCTACTGAGATCCTCCCTGAGATCTCCCCTAAAATCCCTGCCCTTAAAAACCCTTAGGATGGAAGACCCAGCAGAGCTGATGCGCTCTCGCTCTCTCTCTCACTCTCTCTCCCCCGCTTCCCTCTCTTTCTCTCTCCTTCTCTTTCTCTCTTGCCTTTCTCCACCCCCTACGTTCCCCAGCATGCTCTCTCTGGAACACACCAGAGCCTTTCCCCCTTCTCCTTCCCTCAAGGTGCATATTCCCTTATTTACTTTCTCCTAAGTTCCAAGGGCCCTTCTTTTGCTTTTGTAACATGTTTTGAGGCAACACAGCCCAGCTGGCTCACTTCTCCCATGACTAACTTCTTCTAGCTTTATGACTTTCTAAATAAACTTTAGCTTGTATTTGAGTCTTGCCTCTGAATTCTTTCTCTGCCAGAACTCCAGTACAAAGGTTGGTGAACCAAAATGCAGTAATATTCAGGTTGGTGCCATTTCACTGCCAACAGCTTTATCACTGCAATTTCTCCCTCCAGCTTCACATGGCTGTTTTTAATTATCTTTTTTACTTTTTTTAAAGTATATTTCATTGATTATGTTACTATAGTTATCCCAATTTCCCCCTGTTCCCACCTCTACCCAGTACTGCACTTCCCTCCAAAAATCCCGCCTCCCTATTAGTTCATGTCCATGGGTCATGCATATAAGTTTTTTGGTTTCTCCATTTCACTTACTATTCTTAACATTCCCTGTCTGTTTTATTCCTATTAATTATGCTTTTTAATCCCTGCACTTTTTCCCCTATTCTTCCCCTTCCCCCTCCTGGCTGATAACGCTTTAAATGATCACCATACCTATGATTCTGTTCCTGTTCTGATTATCTGCTTAGTTTTTCTTTTAGATTCAGTTGTTGATAGGTGTGAGTTTGTTATTATTTTAATGTTCATAGTTTAGATCATCTTATTTTTCTTAAATAAGTCCCTTTAACATTTCATATAATAATGGCTTGGTAATGATTAACTCCTCTAGCTTTATCTTGTCTGGGAAGCACTTTACCTGCCCTTCCATTCTAAATAAAATCCTTGTGGGATAGAGTAATCTTGGTTGTAGGTCCTTGCTTTTAATCACTCTGAATACTTCTTGTCAGCCCCTTCTTGCCTGTAAAGTTTCTTTCGAGAAATCAGATGATAGTCTTTGGGGAACTCCTTTGTAGGTAACTCTCTTCTTGTCTTTTGCTGCTTTTAAGATTCTTTACCTTTAAACTTTGGCATTTTAATTATGATGTGTCTTGGTGTGGTCCTTTTTGAGTTCAACTTGTTTGGGCTTCTCTGTGCATTCCTGGAATTGCATGTCTATTTCCTTCACCAAACCAGGGAAGTTTTCTTTCATTATTTTTTCAAATAAGCTTTCAATTTCTTTTTCTCTTCTCCTTCTGGCACCCCTATGATTTGGATGTTGGCACATTTGGAGATGTCTTAAGAGTCTTCTTATACTATCCTCATTTTTTAGCATTCTTGTTTCTTCTTTCTGTTCTGGTTGAATATTTATTTCTTCCTTATGTTCCAAATCATTGATTTGAATCCTGGCTTCCTTCCCTTCACTGTTGGTCTCCTGTATAATTTCTTTATTTCACTTAGTGTAACCTCCATTTCTTCCCTTATTTTTTTGCAGTACTCAGTGAGTTCTTTGAACATTCTGATTACCAGTATTTTAAACACTGCATCTGATAGGTTGGCTCTCATTGTTTCATTTAGTTTTTTTTCTAGAGTTTTGTTCTGTTCTTTCATTTGGGCCATATTTCTTTGCCTTCCCAATTTGGCAGCCTCCCTGTGTTTGTTTCTGTGTATTAGGTAGAGCTGTTTTGACTCCTGTTAAAGGCAACTGTAAATTGTGTGGGGCGGAGTCTTAGGTGATCACCAGGGTGGGAAAACCTGCTTCACTACTTTGTGGCTCTGTGTGGAGGGAGGGCTTGGAGAGAGGAAAACCTGGGGTTTTCCAGGCACTCACCCCAATTCCTGTCACTTAACACATTTCCTGTATGTGACTGGTACCCTTTCAACTGTTGCCCTGGTGTTGAGTACCAGAGTGGGTGGGTTTGCATACGTTTTAAGACTGTGTGGGCCCTTTAAGCAAAATTTCCTGAAAATCCCACAGTTTCTTCTGCTGCCTCATCTCCCACTGGGTTTTACAGTCAGAAGTTATGGGTATTTATCTTCTCAGCACCGGCACCCTTGACTGTGTGGTCTGGCCTGGGGCTGGGATCACTCCCTCCCAAATTATCCGTCCTGATTTTTATCCACCACACATGAATGTGGGACCACCTATGCCCATTCCACTGCCTCTGCCACCTCTTCACATCACACACTGTCTTCTTGCCTCTCTGCCCATCTCCATCCTTCCTACCCTTCTAGATGAATGTGGCTTTTTTAAATCCTTGGTTATCAGACTTCCATACAGTTCAATTTTCTGACAGTTCTGGGTGTTATTTGTTTTGAGATTTACTTGTAAGTCTTTCTGTGGTTGTGTGAGGAGGCAAAACATGTCTACCTATGCCTCCATATTGACCAGGAGTCCTCCTTTTTATTTTTGTAATAGTTATTTCTTAGTGGTTGTTTTAGGGCTTTTTTTATATATCTTAAATTCTGCTAAGTTCATATTTTATGTAATTAGTATTATTAGATTTACAGGAATTTAGTTGCTGATTGTTGTGTGTGTTACATGTGTTCTAAATTCAACATTACATTGTTATAATTTATATAATTTCATGTCTGTTAAAAAGATGTGAAAAGATAAGCAAGCATATATTTATAAAATTTGTTATATTAACCTTCTTATTTACCATTTCTGGCTCTCTTCACTTGTTCCTTTAGATTCAAGCTACCATCTAGTATCTCACTTTCACTCCACTACAGCCTTGGTCCCACCTATCTTCCTTGTGCTATATTTTTATTGGTGAATATATTGCATTTCTATGTGTTATAGGTCCAACAATACGATTGTGTGTATATATTCTTTTACAATTGCTTTTAAATCAATTGAGAAGATGGGAGAAGAAATATGCATTTATACTCTCTTATAACTGCATCATTACCTTTACCAGTGCTCTTTGTGTTTTCATGTGGATTCAAACTACTACCTTGGGTTACAGTCAGTTTCTGTTGTTTGCTTTTTTTATTCCTTTATATAGGTCACACTTTCCTGTTCTTTGAATGTTTCACACTTTTTTCTTGAAATTGGATGTTTTAAGTAATATGTTATAGCAACACTGGATATTGATTCCCCTCCCTCTCTCTGGAACTTGTTTTATTGTTGTTATCTTTGTTGTTTGTTTCTTTATTTGTTCAATGATGTGGATAGAAAATATTAGTGAATTCTATTTCCCCTGCAGTATAAAACCTCTGATATTGCCCCTTGGAGTGAAGAGCTTTGAGCATGCATACAGTCACCCTGAAATGGCAGCAGTTTTAGCAGAGCTTTTTTGACTTTCCCTTTCTCTGATCTCTTGGTTAAGCTGCCTGCCTCCTTTGGCATCACACCAAGTTTGGAGCCTCCATTAATTGCTAACTGATTGCTCTATTACTTACTGACTGATTGCGCTATTGCTTTGATAATGCCCCAGGGCATAAATTGTTCTACATCTGATCTAATTGAATTTGGGCCCCTTTTCAGGAACACTTTTGGAGAACAGTTTTTGAGGTTTGTTCTGGCCCCAGGAGGACTCCCTAACCACTTCTTTTGCTGATTCCCTCTGGGAAACTAGCTGGACTCTGGTTTTGGCTATTGCTGTCATAGATATACCAACTGCCTCTTAATTGCTTACCATGAAAATCTCCATAGTTTTCAAGAGCATCCTTAGGCTTGAACTTCCCCACACTGTGTTTCAAGTAAAATCATTTCCTCTAAAGAAAGTTTGTAGATGTCTATTCTTATGGATTGCCTTTCTGCTTGGGGAAAAAGTATCTCTGAACCAATGTTCTGGGCCCTGGACAGGAGTTCTATACTCTGGTCTTCCTAATTTCCCTCTCTTGGAATGGAATTTCTACCTGAGTAGTGAGCTGGAGTAAAAGTAACCCAATCCCCAGGATTCTCAGCCTGCCATGCCTTGGTAGAACCTCCCCCTATGAGTGGAGACTAGATTTAAAAAGGACACTCCTGATCCCTCAGCCATATTCACCAGAAATTAATTCTCTGCAACTCAGAGTAAGAGGGTATCAGAAATTTTGGCAGACTGTCGCTCCCTGTGAGATGTTGTATCCCTTGGCTTGGAGTTAGGAAAGAAGGGCTCCCATCTTCTTGGCTATGCCCATGTGGTGTGAAGTTTCAATCAAAGTCTGCTTGGGGGTGGGAGTGAAATCATGGCTCATGGATCAAGTGCTATAAGCCTTGCTATTCTCAGTAAGTTGTAGTAGATTTTCTAGAATAAATGTTTATTTGTTGCATGCCCTCAGCACCATAAACTTGAATTTTTTAAAAAATAATTTTTACCAGTTTATGCTTATGTTGCTGGGGAGAAGATCCTTTGAACTCTTCATTGCTGCCATTCCTGATATTTGCTTTTTATAATTAATTGTTCATTTGTTTTCACTTGTAAACCTGAACTCAACTCACACATGGTAGTTATTAATATGGGGAAAAAATGTTTTACTAATATTGAGTATTTGTGACATTTTGCATTAGAAATACTTAAAAAGTGGACAAGATGACATTTCAGACTTACTTTTCTTTTTCTCACTCCATATGGGAGAGTGCCAATATTTAGTAGAATATGTTTAGAAAAATATTGTTTCAGAAGATTCTATATGTTTATAGTATCATAAAAATGTTTGGAAAATATTTGTTTAAATTTTTTTATAAAACAGATATCTGTTGGAAGACAATTGAAAGTGAATATTAATGAGATCTAGGTACAAAACCAAACTTGCCTCTGTGAGTCAATCCAACCACAAGAGCTGATCCAATTATAATCTCTCTCTTAATATTCTTTAATATTACAGCCAAGTCGGTTCACTAAGAGTCCACATCAGAGTAGAAGGTCATGGTTTAAAACAAGTACAGTAGTCCCTCTATATCGTAGTTCACTTATCGTGCCCTCACTATATCGCGGGATTATTTAAAATATTATATTTAATTATATATCATGGGTTTTTCGCTATATTGCGGGATTTTGTGGTACTATATACGTATGTTGTTAAAGTTACATAGGTTTAAGAGTGTAGAATAAATGTAAGGTTTCTTGGGGGGTAGTCTAGAACGTAATACCCACAATAAGTGAGGGAATACTGTATATTGCCCATGCCATTCGTCAATTCATTTAATGCATTAGAAGTGGTTTTATTTCATAAAACAAAAACAAAAAACCTCATGTTAGGGGTTTGTTCTTAAATATGAGAGTAGAGAAGTACTTTAGGATGCTTTCTTATTTATGTTTTCATTTATTTATATTCCCTGTGATGTGCCAAGTGATTCTCAGTTTACAAAATGTGACAATGATAAATATGCTTTAATTACTCATTTAGTTCAATCACTTAGTTAACAATTACTTATTGAGTAAATACTAAGCCAGGCTGTTGTAAATTCTGAGAATATAGTAATATCATCGTCATCGGCAGCCATCCGTCTCGAGAGACGATGGCGTAGCTTCCTGAGAGTCTATCTGCACCGCCGAGAATGGCTGTGCAGTCCAACTCGAGAGTGACAATCCCTGCCGCACTTGTTACAGGTGAAGGCAGATGGCTGTTGTTGCTGCTGTTGACGCTGCTTCCGCCTCGATCTTTTCTGGACCACCTCCTCGTTGCGCGCAGCCTCTGCGCGTGATGTACCTTGCCTGACCGCGAGCCTCCAGGCTAGGCGGTCGTCTGCTTGAACTTCCCATGTGTTGAGATTGATGGAGCATTGTGTCATGTCCTTTTTGCAGATGTCTTTGAACCGCAGTTTTGGGCACCCTGTCATCCTCTGGCCTTCTGCTAGCTCGCCGTAGAGGAGGTCTTTGGGAATACGGCCTGCATCCATTCTTTTGACATGGCCGAGCCACCTGAGGCGTCTCTCACTAAGAACTGCATGCAAACTGCTCATGTTGGCTCGCTTCAGCACCTCGGTGTTGGGGACCTTATCCTGCCAGGCGACATGCAGGACGCGTCGCAGGCACCTCATGTGGAAGCTGTTGAGTTTCCTTTCGTGCCTTGCGTAGGTGGTCCACGTCTCGCTGCCATAGAGGAGAGTGCTGAGTACGCAGGCTTGGTAGATGCGCAGTCTGGTTTTCTCAGTGAGGCTGGAATTGTTCCACGCTCGCCGGTTCAGTCTGGCCATAACTGTGGCTGCCCTGGCGATTCTCCGGTTGCCCTCCAAGTCAACTGACAGAGAGCTCGAGATGGTGGACCCGAGGTAAGTGAAGTCGTTGACAACCTCCAGGGTGTATCCGTCGATGGTGATGCATGGGGGAGTCCCCGTGCCTTGAGCCATAACGTTCGTCTTCGTCAGGCTGATGGCTAGTCCGAACTCCTTGCATGCGTGGGAAAGGCAAGTGACTAGCTGCTGGAGTCCCTCTTCAGAGTGTGATGTCAAGGCTGCGTCATCGGCGAAGAGCATCTCACAGATGAGCACCTCTTTGACTTTGGTTTTGGCTCGTAGACGGGCCAGGTTGTAGAGCTTGCCATCGGATCTGGTGTGAATGAAGACACCCTCGCTGCAGTCCTTAAAGGCGTATTGGAGGAGCATGGAGAAGAAAATTCCGAACAGCGTAGGCGCGAGGACGCAGCCCTGCTTTACTCCGCTGCTGACTGGGAAGGCCTCAGAGGTTGCGCCGTTGTAGGACACCGTGCTGTGCATGTTGTCGTGAAAGGACATGACCACAGCAAGCAGATGTGGTGGACAGCCAATCTTCCGTAGCAAGCTGAAGAGTCCGCTTCGACTGACCAGATCAAATGCCTTCGTGAGGTCAATAAAGGTGAGGTAGAGTGGTTTATGCTGCTCGTGACACTTCTCCTGCAGCTGGCGTAGGGAGAAGATCATGTCCACTGTTGATCGGCCAGCTCTGAAGCCACACTGGGACTCTGGGTAGACGCGGGAAGCAAGGGTCTGCAGGCGGGCAAGAGCGACCCGGGCGAATACTTTGCCAACGACGCTGAGGAGAGAGATGCCCCGGTAGTTGTTGCAGTCGCTGCGGTCTCCTTTGTTCTTGTACATGGTGATAATGTTGGCGTCTCTCATATCCTGGGGGATGTAACCCTCCTTCCAGCAGAGACAGAGTAGATGGTGGAGCGGCTGTAGCAGGACTGGTTTCCCACTCTTTAGGATTTCTGGAGGGATTCCGTCGCTTCCTGGTGCTTTCCCGCAAGCGAGGCGGTCGATGGCTTTGCCGAGCTCTGCCGCAGTAGGTGGGGTGTCTAGCTCCTCCATGACTGGTAGGTCTGGGATGGCGTTAAGAGCAGTGTCTGTTACGGTGTTCCTCGTCGCGTACAGCTCGAGGTAGTGCTCGGTCCACCGCCGCATTTGCTGTTCCTGGTCAGTGATGACCTCACCTGTCTTGGACTTAAGGGGGGCGATCTTGGAGGGGATTGGGCCTGTTGCCTCCTTGATACCCTCATACATTCCTCATGCGTTGCCTATATCGGCGGCTTCCTGGATGCTTCTGCACAGGTTTAGCCAATAGGTGTTGGCACAGTGGCGGGCGGTCTTCTGGACTTTGTTCCTGGCAGCCCGTAGAGCTTGAAGTGTACTGGGAGTGGGCGTGACCTTGTAAGCCAGTAGGGCCTTCCTCTTAGCCTCGATCACGGGTTCCATTTCTTCCCAGTGAGCCTCGTACCAGTCAGCGTTCTTCCGCTCTCTCTTCCCGTAAGCAATAATGGCGGAGTTGTATATGGCGTCGCGGAGATGTGACCAATTGGATTCGATAATGTCGTCTGCCGCCATTCCCTCGCCGAGTGCATCTTCCATCCTGTTGATGAATTGCTGGGTCTTAACTGGGTTGCTGGCACAACTGGTGTTGATGCGTGGGCGACCCTTCATCTTGGAGTGGTGCAACCTCTTCGGCATTATGCGCACCTTGCTTACCACGAGGGCATGGTCCGTGTCGCAGTCTGCACTGTGGTAGCTGCGGGTGAGGAGGGTGCTGCCAATATCCGTTCTTCTGGTGATGACGAGGTCAAGCTGGTGCCAGTGGCGGGAGTGGGGGTGCCTCCATGACACCTGGTGGATCTCTTTGCACTTGAAGAATGTGTTTGTCACGCACAGGCCGTGGTGACACGAAAGCTCAAGCAGTCTCTGACCATTCTCATTGATCTTTCCTCTCCCAAAGTTTCCGAGGCAGGTGGGCCAGGCCATGTGGTCGGCTCCTACTCTTGCGTTGAAGTCTCCAAGGAGATAAAGAGCGTTACTTCTGGGGATCTTGGATAACGCTTCGTCCAGTGCATGGTAGAACTGTTCTTTCTCTTCAGTGGTGGCGCAGAGGGTTGGGGCATACGCGCTAAGAATGCTGACTGGGCCGAAAGTTGTTGACAATCGGAGGGTAAGTAATCTCTCTGTGCCTCCTGTGGGTGGTTCTGTGGAGTTAACAAGTGTGTTCTTCACAGCGAACCCAACACCGTGCTGTCTTGGTTGGTCCGGAGACTTCCCTTGCCAGTAGAAGGTGTAGTTGGTTTCTCTGATAGTTCCGTTGTCGGCCAACCGGGTCTCCTGTAGAGCCGCAATGTCGATGTTTAGTCATGCCAGTTCCCTGTCGAAGACGGCGGTTTCCCTGTTGCCCTGTTTGAGCCAGGCAGGTGGCAGGAGACGCTCATCACACAGCTTTGAAGACTGAGGAGTCTTTGGTGTCCACTGGGCTGTGGTTTACACCCCAAGTGGCAGAATGGAAAGGCATCTGGCTCTTTTTTGAGCTTGGGAGACCCTAGGTATCCTAATTCCCTTCTTTGGCCTGTTGAGAAGGATAGATTTGTGCCTCTAGAGGCTAAAAGAGAAAAGAGGAGCTTGGATTTAACTTCACAGAAGCAGGTGAGTCCTCCGTGGGGGAAGGTGGGGATAAAGAGGACGAGGACAATTTTCTAGAATCTTCTTCTTCTTCTTTTATTTTTTTTTTAAAGATTTTTAAAAAATGAATCACTTTGATTAAATAAGTACCTGGCCATACAGCCTTTTGTTACTCCAAACTCTTCTATTTATTAAACTTATCTTGTTGCCACTCACCATGCTAGACAATGGGGAAGACCACAGTCGTGCCCCTGCCTTCACAGGAAGGTCGGACAGTGAACAAGAACTAGGTGCCTGTGGTCAGTGCTATGAAGACGACAAATGTGGTGGTCTGGGTGAAGCAGGTAGGAATGGGTAGGTCAGGGAAATTTTTCTCTAAACAGGTGATATTTGAACTGTGACCTAGAGCATGAGAATAAGTAAGACTTTTCATTTTATTTTATTTTATTGTTGAAATGTACAGATTTTTACTTCCAATAAAGTAAATAACAATCTTTAATATCCCACATAAACAAAAAGCTCTTTGGGTGGGAGGGGGTCCTTTTTTTTTTTTTTTTTATTCCAGAGAAAAAGGGCTGTGAGACCAAAAAGAAAACCCCTGTAGCTTACCCCCAGCCACGCCTGGTCCACACCCTGCTCTGACTTCACAGGCACCACTGTGACACACCTGCAAGCCCATCCCATATATACAGTGCTGGCGGGGCTGAGATTTTGTCCGTTAGTGCCCAGGAAGCTGATTGTGGTGACCTGTTGGACTAGGACTTGCGAGCTTTGTTCTGTTCTGTTTTGTGTTCTACCATTGTTTTGCATTTTCTTGCTTTTCCTTTATTATTTTTCTTTCTTTTAATTTTTCTTATTTGTTTTTCTTTATCTTTTATTATTTATTTGTTTTTTCATTTTTTTTTTAATTTTTTGTTTTTGTTTTCTTTTTGTTCTCATCTTGTAGCCACCATGGCTAATGACCTTGCAGCCACCGCTGACCTTCAGGAGCACATCATTGGCGATTACATGCTCCTGCGCACCATTGGCAGTGGGTCCTTTGGCCAGGTGTGGTTGGCCACGCACTTGCCAACGGGGACAGAGGTGGCTGTCAAAGCCATTACTCAGTGCTCTGTCAGTGATTATTATAAAGAAGTTGATTGTCATAAGCAATTAAATCACCCAAATATTGCGCAGCTATTTGAGCTGATTACCACCAAGGAGAAAAGTTACCTCTTCATGGAGCATGTCAGCGGAGGGGACTTACTCGAATACTTGGAAAACTGCGGCCCCAGGACCGAGTCAGCAGCCCGACCCATGTTCCGGCAGCTCATATCGGCGGTTGAGTACTGTCACCAGAAGAAAATCGTCCACCGGGACCTGAAGCCAGAGAACATTCTGCTAGACGGTGAGAGGAACCTCAAAATAATAGACTTTGGATTTGCTAGGGAATTTCTGGACTACACACTAACCAGCTTTTGTGGCACCCCGCCCTATATGGCTCCAGAGATCCTCCGGCATGAGAGCTATGACGGCCCGAAGGTGGATGTCTGGAGTCTGGGGGTAGTTTTGTATAGAATGATGGTGGGGGTTCTGCCATTTGAGGGGGACACATTTAAGGAGGTGAAGAATAAGATTCTGAGTGGGAAGTTCCGGGTACCAGTCTTTTTATCCGAAGAATGTCAAAATCTTTTACAAAAATTATTGACTTTCAACCCCAGGGAAAGGCCCTCCCTGGAAGACATACTACAAGACCCTTGGGTCAACATGGGCTGGGGGGAGGAACTAAGACCCTACAGTGAGCTGCCCTGGGGTGACCTTGACCCCGAGGTGACAGGCATCATGGAAGACATGGGGTTTACAAAAGAAGAGATCCAGAGGTCATTGACCCAAAGGAGATACGACAGGGTCATGGGGACTTACTTAATTCTCAAAACCACGACCACCAGGATGAGGGTCCGCACCATCCGGGTTAGGCCCTGCCCCTCCCCTGTCTCCAGCAGCAGGGGGAATACAGCAGAGCCTGCTGGTCCCTCAAGCTGCCTGCAGTCCAGGACGACTGTTCCCCCAATGGAAGCCAGCCTTGCGCCCAAGAACAGCACTTCCCTACTTGGCTCCCAGGCCAGGATGGCCACCCCCAGCCCCGCCCTCCAGTGTGACCCTGGTGGATCCCCCACCCCCCCCAGCCACGATAGCACCAGCAACACTGCAGGAGCCCCAGAAGACCCTGCCCTTCCCTCAAGTGGCCTGGGGTTGAGGACCTCTGTTCCCCCACCAGAAACCAGCCTCACATCCAGGACCAGCACTTCCGTACCCAGCCCCCAGGCCAGGATGGCCACCCCCAGCCCCGCCCTCCAGTGTGACCCTGGTGGCTCCCCCCACCCCCCCAGCCACGATAGCACCAGCAACACTGCAGGAGCCCCAGAAGACCCTGCCCTTCCCTCAAGTGGCCTGGGGTTGAGGACCTCTGTTCCCCCACCAGAAACCAGCCTCGCATCCAGGACCAGCACTTCCGTACCCAGCCCCCAGGCCAGGATGGCCACCCCCAGCCCCGCCCTCCAGTGTGACCATGGTGGCTCCCCCACCACCCCCCACGACAGTGCCAGCAACACTGCAGGAGCCCCAGAAGGACCCACCAATGAGAACCGTGTCCAGGCTGCACAGCCTGATGACAGGAGCCCAGGCTCTCCCTCTGCCCCCAGTCGGGGCTGGCGGGGGGCGGTTCGCAGAGCCTTCAGGAGGTTCTTAAAGTGTATGTGCTGTGGGCCGTCCACTTGCAAGCAGCGGCACAGAAGGAAAAGAGTCACGCCAACATAAGTTTTAAAGTTGTGGACGGCCCACGGCATCCAGAGGAGGACACACACAGCTGTGGGTGAGAGCGATGCCAGAAGTACACACCGTGTGTGCAGGTGACAGGACCCGGTCCGGTGGACGATGGACATGTGTGAGCTGCTGCAGCGTTCTCCGCATGGGACTCCCACCAGGAGGGGATCCCACATCTCCATGGACTGTGTTCTCCTGGGGCCTTTCTCCCCTCCCATGCTCCCCTTTGCTCCCATGTTTGTGGTGGTTCTTCATAAAGTTCTTGGTGTTTGCAAATTTTGTAATAAACTTGATTAGATCCAGAAAAATGTTTTGGATACTTTGTTTCTCACAGAATTGCACAGAATTGGGGCTGAGCATACTGTGTTTGAGAAGCGTGCAGTGATGTAGTACATATGTGGGCTTTACCACGGGAACTCCCAACAGTTAGGAATGTGGTTTTACAGGGAAAAGGCCCCTGGGTCAGCATGGGCCAGGGGCAGGATCTGGGCATGCTGGGCAGGTTTCCTACGCCAGGGCCCAGCAGGGGGTGAAGCAGGCAGCGGTCTCTGCTGTCAGGCAGCTAGCTGACAGCCTGGGTGCTCTGTGACATCAGCAGGAACCACCTGTCCTGGCCTGTTGGCTTAGATTGCTTCCCTCTGGGCTGGTGTCATTGTCAGGGGGGCTTTTCCTTTCTACAGTCTGACTTGTGAAGCACTGGAGGAAGAGTGCTCCAGGCTGAGGACACAGCCAAGCTCAAGGCCACCAAAGCTCAGTGAGCTGGAGTGAGAGCAACAGATGTGGCTGCAGATGAAGGGCAGCGCTGGTGGGCTACGGGAAGGATGTGGGCTTTACTCTGAGAACAGTGATCAAACCCGTGGAGGGTATTAAGCAAGGAAGTAATATGATCCAATTTATGTTTTAAAGGTAGTAAATTGTGGTGAATATTCTTCCTCTGCAAACATTTTAATCTATTTCTACATATTATAAGATTATCTACATATAATATGATTCACCAGGCAGGGCAGTTTTTGTTCTAAGCACTTGAAGAAATATGACTTGGAAACAATGAGTCTTTCTCGCTTTAGTCCTTACCACCCCTGTTCCATGAACACCGAGGAACACAAATTAATTGAATGTTTTATGAAGAAGACCTGACCTGCCTCTGCAGAGCTGATTCGTTGTTCTTCCATCACTGATCAGCTGATGTTCTTGCCCTGGGCATTGAGGAATCTGCCGTGGTCCTTTGATTCATCTGTTCCCCTTCCCTGAGATCCCAGCAGTATATGGCATAGACCTGTGTGTGACTCATCACTTTGCATTTGTCATTCAGTGGTTCCCTTGCCCCCTTGCACTCATCCTCCATTCCTGAGTTCTTGGGGACTGGGAACTATGTTGCTCCCCTTTGTATTTCCCGTCATTATCAGAGAGCCATCCCCCTGGCTGGTTTGGCTCAGTGGATTGAGCGTCGGCCTGCGAGCTAAGTGTTGCTGGTTCGATCTTCCAGTCAGGGTACATCAGAGAAGGAAAACTCTGATTCCGAAAAACCTCCGCTGCCTTGCGGCATACCTCTTCAGGGGAAAGGCTAAGACAGAAAATCCGGAGCCGGAGTCCCTAAGGCGGTTTGACGTTGTAGTCAACACCGGCAACTCCTGCGGCGCACCTGAAGCCAAGCTGTATTGACTCTGTCTTTCCCCTTGGATCCTTCAGCTGCGAAGAGAGGGGGGGTCTGCTGCATAGGCAACAGCAGACCCTCCATATCACCCTGCCCAGGCTTTGTAGCTTCACTGGAGAGGACACTCCAGCGTCATCGCAAGATGTCGACTTAACACGGGAGGAGACAGTTACCGGTTATAAGCTCATCCGATTGGCAAAGGAAACGAGCGCCAGGGGTCTCCTCTGACGGTGGGAGAGGTCATCGCACCTCACTGGACAGCTACCGCCCGCCTCAAGCTGGGCAGCCCCCAGCCAATTAGGTGCCGTTTCGCCATGGCTCACCTGCCCCACTGGGTGCGTGGGGATCAGAGAGGCATCTCTTGAAAAGTGGGCCACAAAACACTCGCACCAGGCAATTCCAAGCAAACAACAAGAAAGAAGCCTCCAGCTCTTCGCCTTGCTAGCTGGAACAACAGGACCATGTGTCCCGGACTTACTGCAGACCTTCCGTGGGTCAATATATAGTAATATATGAGACAGACAAGTTCCCCTTTCTCCTGAGTTTATGTTCTATTATCTTAAAACAAATACTATATAAATGTGGAAATGTATTATGTATTGTATTGCATGCTAATGTAAGCTGTTTAGATGCTCTTACCAGAACTAAGGCACTGAAGTGTTAGCTGCTGCTATCTTATAGCGACATTTCTTCCCTGAAATTGCTCTCTATCAAAGGGACTCATCTCATCCAAAGTTATATCACTGCCCTAGGGCAGTCTCCATCCAATGTCTGGTTAATACAAAGTATAAGAGCTGTTGTGTCAATTTGTGGACAACTCTGAAGAGCTATGTCAGCTCCAGTGATCCCCAAAGGGTCATCATCTGAGACTTCTGCTATAATTTCATCACAGTAGAATTTATCTAGCGCTGCTTCCTGTACTTCCTTATAAGTATTGTTCCTGGGGGAAATCACCAATAAACATCCTACGCACAAATCTTCATCTCAGATCTCTTTCCAGAAAACTCAACCTAGGATGGTGGGCTCCAGAAATGGTCCTAAGAAGGAGACTCTAAGTTTTTATCTGGATCACCTGCTGAAAGATGGAGAAAAGCTAAGGTCAGTCTAATAATGTAATTACAAGGGTAGTGAAGCTTCAGATAAGTTGAACTCTTAACACTTGCAGCATTGCTACTCTAGGGAAAAGGCTTCAAATAAGAAGAAGTGTGGTCCTAGGACCAAGGATGGGGATAACTGTGTCCATACAGTTAATAACCTTGAAACCCAAATCTAACTGAGCACTATGAGTCAGTAAATGTCTCACCTCTTCCTGTTAAATGCTAGCTTGCCTGCCTGCTTACAGGAGATGTAGAGATGTATTCTTGAAAGACACATGTTACTTCTGAGGACCTATTGCCACCTACAAAAAACTCTGGCAAAAAAAAAAAAAAAAAAAAAAAAAAAAAACCCTACTTAAGGTCACACCTCAGCATAACTCCTACTGGAGGAATTGTTGGGCCTGCTAAGAGACAGAAAGTGACTATACACTGAAAGAGTGCAGGGCAAGCCAGTATGAACTGGTAGGAGCCAAAAGAGTATATATGGGACAAGAAAATGAGATTTCTGAATTATATGTACATATGCAAAACATAAAGATAGATAAGGGAGAATTTATTGGTAGAAGAGGACTACCCTGTAATACAGAATTTAACACCCTAGCAAAGATCATAGAAGGTGTTACTAACCACTGCTAGGGTGGTTTTTGGCAGCTGGAAAAAAGTTATGACCCATACATGTATACATTTCATATACACCATAGATCTGCT
Source organism: Furipterus horrens (assembly GCF_987537825.1). NCBI lineage: Eukaryota > Metazoa > Chordata > Mammalia > Chiroptera > Furipteridae > Furipterus > Furipterus horrens. The sequence goes on from NW_028327171.1 coordinate 90,842,690, forward strand.
CGGGCAGACACCGGAGGAATAAATCAAAAGGTTCGGAGAACAGAGCATGCAGGAATGGATATACTTCTCAAGGTCAGTAACTCTTTTCTATGGGGTGACCCAGAGAACATCCCATTTACCAAAAATAAATAAAAAATTAAAATAAGAAATATGCTGGTAAGAAGAGCACCAGCATCTCTGAAAAGCTCAGTCTCTTTGGGCCATAACACAGGAAGAGATGCTATTACAGAGCCAAGCCCAACAATGATGACAAGCTCATTCAGTAGATCATGGGAAGGTATGGGCTGGGTGGTGGCACTTTACCCACAGAAGCAAGGTGGGAGTAACTGACGTAATGAACAGCAATGTTGGAATAGCGGCCAGGAGGGCCTGAAGTGTAAGGTTCTATGGAGATGGCTTATAAAGCATTTTATTCACAGGTATAAGATAAGTGGGCAATCAACAAGAACATTGAAATATTCATAGTCAAATGTGATTAATGGAGGAGCAGAAAGATGGGGCAAAATATCCCAATGAAAATTAATAACCCTTTATCTCATTTCCAAACCCGAGCCAATTCTCAGACCTAAAACCCATTGATTGAAAGGTAGGCTGGGTCCCAATGAAGAAGGACCCTGCAACAGCACAGCAAATGTGTACAATAGTGATCCTTTCACATCAGTGCAGCTTTTAAGGTGCAAGTGGTCTGAGGCATAAAAGAACATTCCTTTGAAAGTAAAGGGCACATTATTGCATCTTGCTCCTCCCATCAGTAAGAAAGAAGCATAAAGCCTGCAAGCCCTCTGAATTCTGGAGGCAGCAGTTTCCATAGTTGGGAATAGCACTTCAAGCCATTTGCTGAACTGTCAGGAAAGCTTCCAGCTCTCAGTGAAGCCTACAGCAGGAAAGTGCCTGCAGTTGGTCCAGACTGTGGTGTAATCTGCCCTGATGCTTGGGCCATGTAACCCAGCAGACCCCAGGTTACTAAAGGTATCTGTGCTGGAAAAAGACAACACGTGAAATTTGGGGAAGCCACAGTAGAAAAATGACAACATAAACATCCTAAGGTCTAGAGCAAGTCCATGCCATCTGCAGCAAACAAATACACATCATTTGAGAAAAAGCTTCTGGTGTGTTATTGGGCCCTGGTAATGAAAAGACATCTGACTATGTGATGTCAAGTGACCACATGGTGAGAGCTGCCCATCATGAGTTGAATTCTGTCAGACCCATCAAGTCATAAGGTCAGGCAGCCCAACTGCAATCCACTGTAAGATGAAAAGAGGATCAGTTATGAGCATGGCCAGAGGGCATTAAAAATATACCAATAGGTAGCCCAGACCTCCACATCATTTACTATTATTGCACTGGCAATGCTTTCTCAGATCACACCCATGCCACACTGGGGTGGTGGGAGTCCTTTATGACCAGCACTAAAGGAGAGAAACAACTGCGTGTGGATGATGGATGGATACAAGCTGAAAACAGACTGCTGCTGCACCACAGTACCACTCAGGGATGACTTGTGTATTAATTTCCTAGGACTGCTATAACAAAGTAACACAAATTGAGTGGCTTAAAATAACAAAAATGTATTCTCTCACAATTCTGGAGGCTAGAAGTCCAAAATCAAGGTCTCTGCAGGGCTATGCTCCTTCTGAAGGCTCTAGGAAAGAATCCTGCCTTGCTTCTTTGAGTTTCTGGTGGTTGCTGGCAGTTCTTGGTATTCCTGGGCCTATGACATCATAACTCCAGTCTTTATTCCCAGTGTGCCTGTGTCTCCAAACTTTTTCTCCTTAAAAGAAGACTTATCACTGTGATGAGGGCCCACCTTAGTTCAATATGAACCAATCTTAAGATTGTATCTACAAAGACATTGTTTCCAAATAAAATCACATTCACAGGTACCAAAGGATAAGATGTCAGTTTATCATTTAGAAGACACAATTCAATTTAACCTACAGCACCTTAAAAGATATGAGAGAAAATCTTCCTACTGAGCATTGCTTCATACAATGTAATAAGCCATTATATCAGTTCTCCAGAGAAACAGAACCAATAAAATAAATGTAAGAAGAGATGTATTGTTATAGGAATTGGCTCACGTGGATATAGAGGCTAAGAAATAAGAAACCCCATGATCGGCCATTTTAAGCTGGAGAACCAGGAAAGCTAGTGCTATAATTTAGTCCAAGTCCAAAGACCTTAGAATTGGGAGATTAGAGGGTGCTGATGATCAAAGTGCCAGTCTGAGTCTAAAAGTCCAAGAACCAAGAGTACCCATGTCCAAGGGCAAGAGAAGATGAAGGTCTCAGCTAAAGTAGAGAACAAATTCACCCTTCCTCCACCTTTCTGTTGTATTCAGTCCCTCAATGGATTGGATGGTGCCTGCCCACACTGGCAAGGGTGGTTTTCTGCACTCAGTCTATGGATTCAGATGAAAATCTCATCCAGAAACCCCCTCAATGCACACCCAGAAATAATGTTTTATCAGATCTCTGGACATGCCTAAGTCCAGTCAAGTTGACACATAAAATTAACCATCACAGTCATCTACTTACAGTGTAGAAAGAGAAGTGGCCAAAGCCACTTTTATTTCTTTGAAGTAATGAATCTGGAAGTTTGGATCTAAATGTGGGGGAAGAAGGTCATTGAGGCCTATAACTTGCACAAAGAAGCTACATGGTTCAACATACTTATTTTTTCCCCAAAGGGAGCAAAAACTACAAATAATGATGACACACTACATATTATTGTCAGCTTTTATCCTATGTATATGTCTCCAAGGCTTGGAAGGGTAGAGAGAGTTGGTCAATGCCCCTCTCCTCCCTGTGAATCCCTAAGAGATGTATACACCCAAGACAAAACAAAGCACCTATTTCTTGTTAGCAAGCCTTGTCCCTAAAACCGCAGTGCAAAGACTTCTGGCTTTCTGGGCTTTCCTCCCTGTGGCGTTAACCTCCAAACCTAAATCTCATGTTATAATCATTCTCTTGCAAGCCACGTGGAACACAGACTAAAAGAACAGATCTTGTCATGCGTAAGTCACCCTATGGGAAAAGGAAGCTGACACCAGTGTGCAAACAGGGCTTGTTCCGATTAGTCCACTTATTCCTTTGGAAGCAGGAGCACAGCAGGGAGAGCACATGCATGGAACCTTGAAATGCACACTGACCACAGTTTACCAATGCACACGGCCCAGTGAGAGTCCTTGAATCTGAGTATCCAGACTAATAACCCCTCTGCTGGGGAAAAATTAAGAAAGAGAGGTGAAAGAGAAGTGCCAGGGGTGAAGAATCTACCTTCTCTGAGAGGACTGCACATCTCACATAATGTATCATTGCCCCTATAAGTATAATCCAGCCTATTACATATACAGGTTTTATTTTTGGCTCAGAAAAGAAATCTCCACATGTTTGTCTTCTCTTCCAAGCACATTATAAAATCCTAAAGAGAAAGAGCTGTCTTCTGTTTTCTTTGTGTTCCCACAGTGCTGGGGATGTGAAATAAATAAATGAGATTCTCTATGTAATAATTATAGGAATTCCATTTATCAATGTCTTTCAGTATGCTAGGCCATGTTTTAAGTGCTTTACACAGATTAACTAATTTAATCCTCATGACAATTCTATAAATTATGTACTATTAACATTCCCATTTTACAGATAAAGAATTAAGATTCAAGAAGTTCCATAACTTCCCTAAACTCATGCAACTTGAAAGCAGCAGAACCATGACTTGAATATTTATCCTATACCATATGAGAAATTTGAAACATTTACAGAGGAAAAAAGGATGACAGGGAGGGGCAGTTCACAATGTGAGGAGTATATCAGCCAGAGTTCAACATATTAAGAGGTATTTTTAAAAAAGGGAATTGCCTTATGCAATTATGGAGGCTGGCTAAGCTAGTCAGAGGTCAGAAGGGCAGACAGGAAAGGAGGATCCTGAGAGGGCTGGAGCTCCCAGGGACAGTTCAAAACTTGTTTTCTTTAGATGGAAGCTAGGAAGGAAGATTCAGGGGGAAGAAATTATGGGCCCAGCACTTCCAGTCTCTCCCTCAGGGAAGACCTTAAACCTCTTTTTATTTTTATTTTTAAATTCACTTGTTATGTTTACTGATTTTTGAGAGAGAAGAAGAAGAGAGACATCAACATGAGAGAGAAACATCAATCAGTTGCCTCACACATGTGCCCAACCAGGGATCAAACCTGTAACCCAAGTATGTGCTCTGACTAGGAATCAAGCCCACAACCCCTCAGTGCACAAGATAACACTCCAACCAAGCAAGCCACCCAGCTAGGGTCCTAAGCCCTCTTTTAAAGGCCCTCCAACCGATTAAGTTAGGTGCATTTAGAATAGCTCTCATTTTGATTAACTTAAAGTCAACTGATTAGGAACTTTAATCACATCTGCACAGTCACTTGAGAGCAGAACCTTAATTAGTGTTTCAAAGAATAGCTGGAATAAAATATGTGTAGGCTAAAAAATTGTGGTTCTTCCACTAGACATACTAGAAAGGGAATTCTGGAGACAGTTTTTTTATCCTAGCCAAGTTGACACATGCAAAAGTCATCAAAAGAGGTAAGGGGATTCTATAGGCATAGGGCAGGGGCTAGGTGGGGGAAGAGCCAATAAAATCCTAAGGGAAAGAACACAGAATAGATTAATCACTCATGGCTATTTTTAAAAGGTTACTGAGGGGAGTAGAGTCATAAAACGCCAATGAGGGCTCCAGTGCAAGGTGGCAATGGCGAGTGCTCAGTGTTTATGGGAGGAGGAAGGGACCTGCTGGGGTGGGAAGGTGATTACAGGACTGGACACATGAAGTCCACAAGGCCAAAGGACAGGGGGAGATGATGGAGTGAGTCCCGCTGGGTGGGGTGTGAAGATGGGAAAGACCAAGAGCTCAGTGTTTCTGAAAATTGTAATATGAATAACTGAATGAATCAATTCTCCTTACTTGTGGTACTTACGTTCTGTAAAATCTCTGTGAACAATGAATTAGAAAATATTCAAGATTTGCTCCAAACGGTTAAGTTCCTGTGAGTCTCTGGTCATAAAATTTTCATCATAGCTGATCAATACATAAACTTGTTTTATGTTGTTGTTTTTAAAGACACCTTATTCAACGTATATTGCTGAGTTATTAACATTGAACTAATTGCCAACAGCACTATAACGCATACCTGAACAATGCTTATATAACACACATATTTTCTCCATAAGGCACGTCCCAGCCAAAAGTGCTTAGAAACACTGTTATACTTGTGATCCATATTAAATAGTAAAATCACCAACAAAAAGTACAAAAATGCCAAAAACATGGCCTTGTTTACAATATAAGTGATAAAACAAGAAGGGAGATCATCACCTTGATTGACCTCAGCTGGGAATATAAATGTCCGAAGACTCATGTTTTCATTTTTCTTTTCATGTTCATGAATGATCACAAAACACCACAAGTATAAATTTTGGCATTACACATAAATTTTAGTGAACAATTAAATACACAAATATGAGATGTGTGAATAATGAGGACTGACTGTATTTATGAAGATTCACTTTTAAATTAATGTTAATGGTCAGAGATTCCCAGCACTTGACACTGTTTATGACTCCCTCTTAGACATATTTGTGATTAAATCTACAGTATATGCCAAACAGGAGCTGAAAACTGAGTGAGCAATCCATTATCCATGCTTCTCTGGGTTCAGGGCATCCGACATTGAAGCTCCTTGTCTTACCGTCTGCTGATCAAGTCTATTTGTTGTTTTCATTTAACCACAGATGCTGCTCTGCTATCAAGTTTGGGGCTGTGGTTCATAGCCTCTTCTTCATTTATTCTAACTACCTATATTTCTCCAGTGTGACTAGACAGTAACAGCTGTTTAGCTATCTTGTTATCATCAACTCTTTCTACAGGAGCAGTAAAAGATGACTATCTGTGACTCTGTATCTGCACAGAGAAAGGTAACTCATGAAAAACATTCTCAGGCTGACAGGTCTCACTCTAAATGTATCAATTCTAACCTCAAATTGGCCCTTAGTGCTAAGTAGCAATTCTAATTTTAACCCATTCCTGTTTCTTTTTTCCTGAAATAGACAACTACTTCATATCTCTATTTTTGTCTTAGTTTGCTTGTGGTGACATAGTTAATACTATAGACTTCGTTGTTTAAACAACAGAAACTGATTTCTCACAGTTGTGAAGGCTGGGAGGTCCAAGACTGGGTTACCTACAGTGGTCAGGTTCTGGTGCGAGCACTCATACTGGTCTGCCGATGGCCACCTCCTCCTGTGTCCTCAGTTGGAGGGAAAAAATAGAGAGCAAGCTCTCATGTATCTCTTCCTGTAAGAGCACTAATGCGGGCATGAGAGCCATACCCTTGTGTCCTCATTTAAACCTAATTACCTTCCAAGCGTTCTTTCTCCAAATGCCATCACATTGGGTGTTAGGACTTCAACATAAAATTTAGAGGGGAGCACCCAATTCAGTCCATAACAACCTCTCTCTTGAAACCTCACATTCGGCCCATTTGGACTGATATGGCTGTTTGCTTGTGACTAGAGTGACTAGAGTCCATTCTGATTGAAACCAGACTGAAATGCAACCCCAGCTTTTTTATCCTCAATTTCTGTTACCTGGCTGCTGTGGCTCAGTGGATTGAGCGTCAGCCTGCGAGCCAAGTGTCGCTGGTTTGATTCCCAGTCAGGGCACATGACTAGGTTGCACGTCAGGTCCCCAGTTGGGGGCACAAGTGAGAGGCAACTACACAGTGATGTTTCTCTCCCTCTCTTTCTCCTTTCCCCTCTCTCTAAAAATAAATCAACAGACAAATAATTTTTTTTAAAGATATAAGTTTAAGAAAAATATTTCTGTTGATGAATGTACTTCACATATTGCTGAAAAACCACAGATTTAATCAGAACAGAATTTCTATAACCTCCCAACATAACATTTACCCATATTTTTGGATTTGGACTCATATTTCTGTTCTCTCTCTCATTATGGTAAATAACTATGCTTTGATCCAAACCCAGTCCCTCCCTTTGTGCCCTAGACTTCACCACATCTCATTGACTCAAGGACCTGACTGTAGCAATGGTCCCCTCTTTCTTGTTCATCATTAAATGTTTCCTCTCCCCTGGATAATTCCCTCCAATAATAATATGTTTCTACTTCTCCCAAACAACAATTGCTTAACCCTGCATTTTCCTCCAGTCACCATTCATTCCTAGTTTCTTCTTTTTTTTAAATTTTAAGAGTTGCTTCTCTCCTTCATTCCAATCTGTATCCACACTAGAGAAATGTCCATCATTTAAAAAAAATTTTATAGTTGGCACTATTACAGATATTCCCCATTACCCCCTTTTGCCCCCCTCTGCCAAGCCCTTCCCCGCCGGCCTTCATCACATTGTCTGTGTCGATGAGCTTTGCATACATGCATATATGCTCTTTGGCTAATCTCCACATCTTAACAAAGAAGACAAACAATCCAACTAAAAAATGGGCAAAGGACCTGAATAGACATTTCTCCAAAGAGGACATATGGATGGACAATAGACAAAGCCTCTCTACTTGACCTAACTTTAATCAGGTTCCTCTGAGCTCTCTGCTTGACTAGGCCCAACTTGGACTTCTTTTTCTCTGCTTATATAATACAGTTTAAGCAAACTCTTCTTACTAACTTGGTTTAGTAAAAATCACTTACTCCCAATATTTTATCACCCTGGCCTGCCTTCTGAAAGTATTCTGTTAAATCAGTCTAGCAAGAATCCCCCTGTTTCCTCTTAGTCATTTCCCATCCACTGATCCCCACCCTGCTTCCTGGATATAAATCCCTATTTGTCTTTGTTGGAGCTAAGTTGATTCCAAGCTCTCTCCTCTTTTACAAAACCCCCTTGAAATTGTTCTCCCCCCCGCAGAATGAATAAAGTATGCCTTACCATCTTCAACAAGTATCATGAATAATTTTTCCTTTAACACCCTCATCTAAAATGGAAGGTCCCATAAGTCAGGGATTTTGTGCTATTCGTTGCAATATTCCTATCACCTGGAATGCTGCATGGCACTTAATATTTGTTAAATGAAGAAATGAATGAATAATGAGCACCACATGTTGAGAAACAGCCATCACTGCTTTCACGCCCATATTCCATACACACTACGGGTAAGCTAATGCAGGTGAAGCTGACGCTATTCTTTAAGAATCTTGAGATGATGTCAGAGAGATAGTGTTCTTTTTTTTTTTTAAAGATTTTATTTATTTACTTTTAGAGAAAGGGGAAGAAAGGGAGAAAGAGAAGGAGAGAAACATCAATGTGTGAGAGATACATCGATCGGTTACCTCTCGCATGTCCCCAACTGGGACCTGGCCTGCAACCCAGGCATGTGCCCTGACTGGTAATTGAACCAGCAACCTTTGAGTTCACAGGCCAGTGGCACTCAATCCACTGAGTCCCATCAGCCAGGCTTTTTACTTTTTTAAAGATTTTATTTAGAGGGTGTTCTAAATAAGCAAAGAAGTGCATCTAGTCTAACAAGTCATAGCCATTCATTGATAATTATCCTTATATTTCTTTGAGAAGCCATGTGCTGTTGCCTTATGGAAACCTTTACTCCTCCACTGCTATTTATTATTCCTACGTGTCAAAATGTAATTTTTCCAATTCTAAGTTTCTCCTTGTAGATAGCAAATTCTTCCTTTTAACCTCTCAGAAAGAAGAGCACACTATCATGGGTCAGGAAGAATTATTCTATCAATATCGTCGTCGGCAGCCGTCCGTCTCGAGAGACGATGGTGTAGCTTCTTAAGAGTCTATCTGCACGGCCGAGAATGGCTGTGCAGTCCGACTCAGGAGTGACATGGTATCTGTCTCCTCCCGTGTTGAATCGACATCTTGCGATGACGCTGAAGCTACAGAGCCTGGGCAGGGTGATATGGAGGGCCAGCTGTTGCCCATGCAGCAGACCCCCCCTCTCTTCGCAGCTGAAGGATCCAAGGGAAAGACGGAGTCGATACAGCTTGGCTTCAGGTGCGCCGCAGGAGTTGCCGGTGTTGACTACAACGTGGAACCGCCTTAGGGACTCCGGCTCCGGATTTTCTGTCGGGGTTTACTCCCTTAGCCTTTCCCCTGAAGAGGTATGCCGCAAGGCAGCGGAGGTTTTTTGGAGTCAGAGTTTTCCTTCTCTGATGTGCCCTGACTGGAAGATCGAACCAGCGACACTTAGCTCGCAGGCTGACGCTCAATCCACTGAGCTAAACCAGCCAGGGCTGTCTATCAATATAAAATAGTCAATATAAAATAGTTGGTTGTCAAGACCCCAGGACTCTCCTGATCAGAAAGATATAGACAGATCATAGTTCCAAACTTTCAAAAAAGGGGGGAGGAATGTGTATTGGGCATCCACTTGTGCAGTTATGTTAACAATCTCTGTAATTGTAGTTGATTCTCTGCTCCAAGTTACCTGCTTATGTACCCATCCTCCAGCTGCAGTGAATACTGACTAATGCCCCCTTCTTCTGAGAACTGCTCTTGTCCAATTCTAGCCCAGCAGACTCCACCATCTCCCCCAACCACCATCACCACCACCAGATCCATGTTCAATGACTGACAGGGCTAATGGCCAGCCCCATGCCTCAGAGTGGGACTAACTCTGTGCTGGAATTTGTGCTCCAGAGCTTCTCCCTGGGATCAGATAGACACCAGTATCCTGTGAGTCCACAACCACCCCTAGGCTTTTTCACTCATTTTATCATTATTCCCTGATTCCCTAGAATCTTTGTTTCGGGCTCTATCTATAGCGACCAAACTAAGATACCATGCAGAGATATTTTTGTACTTCTTATAGTACCCACTCATACCACACACACACACACACACACACACACACACACACACTCACTCACATACTTCTTAAATGGATTCCTATGACCTACCAGGTAAAGCCCAGGCTCTCATTTGAGCATCCAGACCTTTGCATAGTCAGGTCTTCGTCTACCTTTCAATACTTATTTTTCATCATTATACACCATATTGACCTACTTTAGCTCCCTATTTTACATCTTCTCCCAGCCTTTGCACACATTCCCTCCCAAGAGTGGTCTCCTCTGCTCTAACCAAATGATAATCTCTCTGTTCCTTATTCGAAGACTCAACTCAAATATCACCTCTTCTGTAAAGCTTCTCTGGGTTCAGTGGTGCCAATTTTCTGACTCCTACAGCAGACTGTGAAAGATAACAGGTATTTGCTCATCTGACCCCTTCACTTAACTATGAGATTCTGGAAGGCAATTTTTTAAAATAGATTTTATTAATATATGGAGTAGTAGAGAAAGAAAACCAGGTATACCTTTAGAATGCACAGAACCAAATGCATTCTTGCCTTACAAATAAACAAATTTAAGACATTTATTATTTCTGACAGTAATTTAAAAATTGAAAAAACTCTGAAAGGATATATGGTCAACATGTTAATAGTGATTACAGTACACCTATATGGTAGTGTTACTGGGTGGTCTTGTTTATCTGTATATGTTTTTTTTTCCCCTTGTTTCATGTGTCAGCAGACTTTAAATATAAAGTGCAAAATGCTGATCCCAATAATAAAAAATAAAATATTCATTCCTTCACAAAAATTAAGTAATCTTCTTAGAGAAGAAAACATGAGCCCTGACTCATGTGGCTTAGTTGATTGCGCTTTGTCTTGCAAAGTGAAGGATCTCTGGTTTGATTCCCAGTCAGAGTGCATGCCTGGGTTGCAGGTTTGGTCCCAGGTTGGGGCACCTAGGAGAGACAACTGACCAATGTCTCTCTCTTACATTGCTGTTTCTCTCCCTCTCTTCCTCTCTCCTTTCACCTCTCTCTAAAAAATAAATAAATGAAATCTTTGAAAAAATCTGGGTGTAAGTGGACCCATGCAGTTCGAACCTATCTTGTTCAAGGGTCAACTGTTATATTATTAGGCCTTGCTAACTCTGTGACTAAAGTACTATTATTTTATAAATTGTTTAAATTTTTCCATTATTTGTCTTCTCAGATTTTTTGTGCCTTTGAAATTTTTTTAAAAAGTCTTATTTACTCTTGACAGAGAGGAAACTTGGAGAACTTCTATAAACAACATAATTTAGTTTCTTCAGTAGCACAAAAAGTATATGGAGATTATTATTAGCCCAGAGTAAGAGAATTAATTAATTAATTTAAAATATTTTTAATATTTTGAACATCTATGCACCAAGCTCTGTGCTAGGCATACTACATTTTATATTTTATTAAAGCCTCGCAAGAATCCTACAAAATAGATATAATTATTTTTAATATATGTGGGAGAAAGCTATATGTATAACTACCCAAGGGCATTCAGCTAAAAATCTTGGATTGGAATCCATATTTCTCCATCTTCTTTTTTTAGCATCCTGGTTGCTTCACAATTAGAAGGATATAGAGGAGAAAGTGGAGAAGGTTTTTATTACCCAAGATTTTCTTTGCCTTGTTCATCTACTAATAACACCAACTGTTCGTTTTTTTTAAAGTTAGATTCAGAAGCAAGAATAAAGAATGTTGACATATTTTTTGTAACAGTTCATATCTTTGAATGGCATTTTGTAAATGGTCAGCTGACTTAAAGACAGTGGGTTTGTTCAGGTGACGACTCAAAGCACTGATGTTATAGGATAAGACAGTGTTTACCAAAATATGCCACATGTGGTACCACTGGATGGCTTTTGGTTGACACTTGAGCATTTTACTAGTTACATATTTTTAACATTTTAATTATGTGTTTTTAACATCAATTAAGAAACAAATTAACTAGCAGAAGAACTTACTCTTGTAGATATTATAACTTGCAAGAAGTCCAAAATAGGGAGTGCCATTATAATCCACTTCATACAGACTGAGACTGCTTACTCAAACAAATCCAAGAATGGGTCAAACTTTCAATAATTAAAATGTCTGCTTTGGGTATAAGAATAGTATGAATGTACACATGGCTGATATAGATTCTTATATACCAAGTTTTTATTCCCATCATTATGTATGTTTTAGCAACATACCAATACATCACTTCTGAATGTCAATCGCAGTTTACTATAGGAATATATACTATTATAATTAAATCTAGGCTTTTTGTTTTTTAATGGACAATATGATGATTAAAGGATTTAAAAAGATTTTAGGCATAATAGATTTAAAACAAATATGAGTACTAGTAGTGATCCTAATAAAGCCAAATTAATAACTGAATCACCTGTTAGTATTATAGAAATATTAGCTTCAACAATAACAAAAAATACTGTACAAATATGAGGAAAATTGTTTAAAAATTGGAATTTCATTGCCAGCTATTCCATTATGTGTTGTGTTTAGAAACACTGGTGTCATTTTGACATGTACAACTAATGATATAAGAAACTGTCAGAATTTCTGAAGCAAAATAGGAGGACATTCAAGCATCCTAGAGACTAACATGCTCTGTAATAAGAATAAGAATAAAAAAGCTTTATGGTGTTGTGAAAAAATAAAACATGCAAAATCCTACTGGCAAAGTAATAATTATGGATGAAATAAACAAAATGATTGATAAGGTACCTCTATCGAATAACAGAGTTCACTTTAGAATTATAGATATAAACAGAAGATAAAGCAATAATTATTATACAGAGAATGACACAGTCAATACAATTCTCTGGAGAATGATGAATCCGCTAACATTGTACTGTCAGAAAACCTTTTTTGTCTGATATAATCTGAATAAGTTATCTATTAAAAAATTCACAGCCAAATTATACAACTGAAGAAGGGTTTTTAAAATTCTGTTTAGTTCAAGTAATGTCACTGGACTAAACAGAGGGTATCAATGACTCTGAATAGCTTCAGCAATCTTGAGAAAGAAAAACAAAGTAAGAGGGATCACAATACCTGATCTCAATCTATACTGCAAGACACTATAATCAAAACAGTGTGGTATGGGCATAAGAATAGACACATAGATCAATGGAATAGAATAGAGAGTCCAGAAATAAACCCAGGTTTCTATGGTCAATTAATATTTGACAAAATGTATAGAAGCATAAAATGGAGTAAAAATAGCCTCTTAAACAAATGGTGTTGGGAGAACTGCAATGGTACATGCAAAAAAATGAAACTAGACCATCAACTTGCACTACATACCAGAATAAACTCAAAGTGGATAAAAGACTTAAACATAAGCCATGATACCATAAATGTCCTAGAGGAAAACATAGGGAGTAAATTTCAGATATCCCATACAGAAATATTTTTGCTGATACGCCCTCTAGGGCAAAGGAAATAAAGGAAAGAATAAACAAATGGGACTACATCAAATTAAAGAGTTTCTGCTCAGCAAAAGAAAACATCAGCAAAATGAAAAGGGAACCAACAGTATGGGAGAACATATTTGCCAGTGATACTGCAGACAAGAGTTTGCTCTCTAAAATACATAAGAAATTCAAATGAATCAACACCAGGAAGACAAACAGTCCAATTAAAAAATGCGCAAAGGACCTGAATAGACACTTCTCCAAGGAGAACATATGAAAGGGTGCTCAATATCATGAGCCATCAGAGAGATGAAAATTAAAACCACAATGAAATATCACTTCACACCAATCAGAATGGCCATCATCAACAAATCAACAGACAAGGAGTGCTGGCGAGGATGTGGAGAAAAGGGAACCCTAGTTCACTGTTGGTGAAAATGCAGACTGATGCTGCCACTGTGTAAAACAGTATGGAATTTCATCAAAAAACTAAAAATGGAACTGCCTTTTGATCCATCAATTTCATTGCTGGGACTATATCCAAAGAATTCCAAAACACCAATTCAAAAGAGCCTATGCACCCTATGTTCATAGCAGCATTATTCACAATAGTCAATTGCTGGAAACAGCCTAAGTGCCCATCTGTAGATGAGTGGATCAAAAATCTGTGGTACATTTACACAATGGAATACTATGCAGCAGAAAGAAAGGAGGAACTCCTACCGTTTGCAATAGTATAGATGGAACTGAAAAGAATTATGTTTAGTGAAATAAGTCAGGTGGAGAAAGACAAATACTGTATGATTTTACCTAATACAGGAACCTAATAAACAAAATAAACGAACAAGCAAAACAGAACCAGAAACATGTAAACAAGGAACAGACTGACAGTGAACAGAGGGGAGGGAAGGGGAGGAGGGGGAGAAAAGGAAAGGGTCTAGTCAAAGAACATGTATAAATGACCCATGGACATGGACAACAGGGTGGGGAATGATTCTGGGAGCGGGATGGGGGAAAAGCAATGGAGGAAATATTGGGACAACTGTAAAAGAACAACAATTTTAAAAAGGCAAAACATTTTTTAAAAAGGAAAAATTTTGAGATAAAGTTTACAACATAAAATTCAAAAAAACAAGGAATTATTATAATTCAATAAGAAGATACACAACTAAATATAAAAATAGTCTTGAATAGACATTTCACCAAAGAAAATATACAAATAACTATAACCACATAAAAAAATAATCAAGATCCTTAGTTATTAGTGAAGTGCAAATTAAAAACACAAGAAAATTACACTATACAGCCACTAGAATAGCTATAATTCAAAACAGACAATACCAAATGTAGACAAGTATGTAGAGAATTTTGAAGTCTCATATACTCACTGCTGGTTAGAATGTAAAATGCTATAGACACTTTAGATATAAGCTGAGTAATCTCTTTAAAACTTTTAATATAAGCTTACCATATGACTCAGAAATTCCACTTCTATGTTTCTCCCCACAAGAAATAAAAAATTGTCTATGCAAAGATTTGTACATGAATGTTCATCACAGTCTTATTTACAATATCCATAAGTTGGTGAATGGATAAACAAAACATGATATTTATACAATGGAGTACTATTCAGCAATAAAAAGGAACAAAATGTTTATATTCTACAAAATGGATGAACTTCAAAAACGTTATGGAAACTGAAAGAAGCCAGGCACAAAAGAGTACATATTGTATGATTCCATTTATGTAAAATGTCCAAAACAGACAAATTTATAGAGAAATAAAGCAGGTTCAAAGTTGTCTGGGACTAGAGGTGGGAGTGAGAATTGATCTCAGATGGGTTCAGGGGAGTTTTGGGGTATAATGCAAATGTTCTAAAACTGGATCATGGTAATGGTTACACAACTCTATAAGTTTACTAACAAAAAATTTTAATAAAGTAAGAGCATTAAACTGAAGTCAGTTGCTGCATTGGATTGTCAAAATCCCTTGCCTGTTAATCCATAAACTGAATGAATGTCTAGCTCCCTATGAAGAAGTACTTTGAACACAGTAGTAGTAATAGACCCAGTTATTCCCTAAAGGAATATGATTATTTTTCGTGTCCACGGTGGGAGGGGTAGAAACCGGACCTTCTGATGACTTTTGAAGACAAAGCTTGAATCAACATTGATAGATGAGGACTAAAATGCTATTATATCTACATTAGAGATTCTCAAACTTTACCATGCTTTAAATCACTGAGAGAGGTTGTCAAAACATAGATTCCTGAGCTCCTTGCCAACACAGATTCTGGTTAGTGAGAGTCTAAATGCCTAAGGAGCTCCTGGGTGATGAAGGTGCACACACCACACTTTGGGTGGCACTTTTTTATACGAAATCATGATGGAAAACTTGCATCTAATCTACTCATGGTCAGAAACAGCTAATCTCTTGGGAACATTGTTTACAGGGAATGCACATGAATCAAAAAATTACATGAACATGAAAATGTAATCCAATAATAACATTTACATCAATGTACTTGGAATTACAAGACCCTGGCTGGTTTGGCTCAGTGGATTGAGCATCGGCCTGCGAGCTAAGTGTCACTGGTTCGATCTTCCAGTCAGGGCACATCAGAGAAGGAAAACTCTGACTCCAAAAAACCTCCGCTGCCTTGCGGCATACCTCTTCAGGGGAAAGGCTAAGGGAGTAAACCCCGACAGAAAATCCGGAGCCGGAGTCCCTAAGGCGGTTTGACGTTGTAGTCAACACCGGCAACTCCTGCGGCGCACCTGAAGCCAAGCTGTATCGACTCCGTCTTTCCCTTGGACCCTTCAGCTGCGAAGAGAGGGGGGGTCTGCTGCATGGGCAACAGCAGACCCTCCATATCACCCTGCCCAGGCTCTGTAGCTTCAGCTTCACTGGAGAGGACACTCCAGCGTCATCGCAAGATGTCGATTCAACACGGGAGGAGACAGATACCGTGTCACTCCCGAGTCGGACTGCACAGCCATTCTCGGCGGTGCAGATAGACTCTTAAGAAGCTACACCATCGTTTCTCGAGACGGACGGCTGCCGACGACGACTTGGAATTACATGACTACCTGCATTTAGTCAAGAATAAGTATTTCACACCTTAAATTTGTCTCAATCTTTTAGTTTGATCATTGGAACTCACTTTGTCTTATAATTAAAAAAGATTATTCACTGTTTTCAATGAAATGTATGAATAAATGCAATGTATTAACATTTTATTAATATATTATGATACATTAGTAAAAGCATATGTTACATGGAAAACAGCTAGTTAAATGAAACTGAATTCCACAAAAGAAAACGTACTACTATATTTAAAAATTATTATAAGGATTTTATATTATAATGATGATTAAGAACAAAAATGCTCAGGCAACATTCTTCAAATACTCAATTAAACTCTGACCTAAACAACAAACAGCCAGATTCTGCCTACAATGTGCAAGAGAATATCCCCATACCAAGATGTAGCTTTAAATGTTATCAACCAATGATGTGCTGCCTTTGTTCCTTGCCTTCACTTTTATTGTGTGAAACTTCATATTGATATCATCAATTAAAATGCAGCATTTCCTCACAAGCATAGCATTGGTACTGGATAGTCAGGAGTGTGATACATGAAGTTCGATCACATCATGGGTAATTACTGGATTGTTGCTTTTAAAATAGCATATGTGTGTGTGTGTGTGTGTGTGTGCGCGCACTTTGGACTGAAATATTTCAGCTTCATTGCCGAAAGCTGGTATTATTACAGCACATTTCAGAGGTGTAACAGCTTTCAAAAGAATTGAAGTATTTTATTGTTATCACAGGAAAAACTTCAGATCCTTCAAGTGAATTCAAGACCAAGCTATGCCTCTCAATCCATCTACTTTCTCAACAGACTGTTCTTCCTCTTACATTTACACTGCTCAGATGACTAGGAGCAAGTATGTATCCTCTGCCCTTTCTTATCTTTCTCACTAGTAAATAGGATATTATTACCTGACTTCTCACTGAAATACTATGTATCTATAGGAACTAACACTATCACAAAATTGCTTTACATTTTTGTTCAGAAACCTTGTCAAATTTTCTGTTTAATATGTTGTTTATAAATATGCTAGTAAGCATAGATGCATTTGATATTACATCAGTGTTATGGATTTCTGTGAAAGCACATTTTGGTACAACCTTAATTTGGCCAAGGGTGTAAGTGAGTCACTTCTCTGTAGTGTACTCCTGGGCGGCTTTGGGACACTGGTCTAGACCAGAAGTGCTGCTGCCACCAGACTTCTCCCCTTATCCCCCAACACCTGGCCTGACTTCCAAGAGCACCTCATAAGAAGGGAAGACTCCTAGGGAGAGGTCATATAAGGATGTTTTCTCTGATTTGAAAATTGGCTGACACCTCCATAAACTAATATAGTAAGGATGAATCTCCTTAGCATGTTGCTGTTCATCCACCATCCATATAATATATACATGACTTGTCTCTTTAAAAGTTGCCTACTTTTAACAGCTTTCTTTTCTTATTTTTGTCCTTTTTTTTAAAGAACAGTTAGATAGCTAATTGTATTTTGAGGAAGATAAACTCAAATTCAGTTGCATGAAGACTATTTCTTGAAGATCCTGGATTATGCCCCAGAATCAAAGAACAACAGGAACAAAGGCCCATCTGGGAACAGGGCCAAGCACAGGGACTCAAGTGTCATCAGCCCAGTCTCTGCTTTCTCTCTCTGTCTGACCTATTTTATTCATCACTGCATGATGGCGCTACTCTCTCAGTTTTTTCACGTGGCAGGGGACATGGCCTCATTGGCACAGCTCCTGAACACATGTTTTATTTTCACAGCTCCTGAACACCGAGAAAAGACACATTTTCTCTACCGATTTCTGTTTAGAACATTGTAGAGAAGGACACTGGCCATGTCACTGCAACCACCATCATCTGCCCAGTCAGGCTGGTTAGCTACTACTCTGTGACAGGGCTCTGGGTGTGTGATCGTGTGCTTGTGTGACTGGCAGCCCCCAGCCAAATGGCAGGGGCACTTCTTCCAAAAGAGCAGAGCATCAGGGTGGAGCAGCGAAGCCGTGATCATTCCCACTTCCAAATAGTTCCCTCAGCTATCAGCCACTTATTAATGAGAAAACAGAATAAAACACCAATTAACATGCACAAGACACACAGAAACAGTGGAATGGTGGAACTGAAATACAGTCAAATCATATTCATAACAAACAGCATAATTTCTGCAGATTTTAATAAACAGACTCTCATAGCAATCTATTACTGATACAGTTAGGTTTTCAGATATTTGGCTTTAGGAAAAGCTGAGAATTTTAGATTCTCAAATTGATTAATCAAATACCTGTTTTGACAGAGGTCAGGAAAGGTAGGAGAAAGCTTTCAGTAGATCTTTTAACAGTCTGGGAACATGTTAGTCAACATATCTCTATCTCACAACACAGAAAACAGAAGTTAGATGGTATTTTGAGCGTCTTTTTTGTCTGTTCACAACAGCTCCCCTTCCCTCACCTTTTGTCTCCATGGAACAGGGAAATTCCATTGAGTTCAGACTTCTGGCAAATGGTCAGTGGTTATTGGGATATATCTAGAGGCCTAACATCTAAAACTGATATCATGCCTGATATTCAGTAGATATTTTTTTGTAACTAGATGGCTAATGATACATATTGAAACATCATTAGAAACCAGGAAAAGTATTTTATTTTATTGTGTTGTTCTTGCAATCTAAATGAGACCCACTTTTTTATGAAAGAGAAGAAATCCTAATAGGAACTAAAGGCAAAGCTTATTCAAAAACACTTAAGGCTTCAGAAAATAAAGTAGATCGTTAAACTATGAAAACTGTAAAAGCAAATATTAAATAAAAGTGCCTTAATTGATTAAATATAACCCAGGTTGAAACCAAATTTTATGGACAGGTTTTGATGTGATATAATTATAGACAGTAAAAAAAAAAAAAAAGCATTAAAATGCTTAATTCTGTAACTTTACACATGCTTGAGTTTTTAAATAAGAATAATGCTGCTTGTCTAACCCAGGATTCATACAGATATTTTTATCTCTACCATAAATTAGAATAATTTAATGACATTTGGATTTTACAAATATAGAGGCTAAACCATGCACATAATTTAGTATTAAATCACATAATCCATATGAATTCTCAAGACAAGGTAATAATACAAATAACCTCTTAAGCAAACTTAAAATTGTTAGTTTGAAAGCATTAAGACATTCTAGTGGTTGTGCCGAAGTCAGATAATATACATGGGTTTTGAGATACGAAATTATGTCCTTTTATTTTATAAAGGCCAAAACAAGAAGCAATATGATATAGGGAGATAACACCAGCCCAGGAGTCAGGATGTCTGGATTGTAGTACTTTCTACAACCAAATAGCCAGGTGACCTTGGATGAGCACAAAACTTTTTGGGGGCTTAGGTACTTCTGTGAAATAAGATTTGATAAATGGTTTTAAAGTCCATTCCAGTTCTATAACTCCATGTATGTAAGTTTGATTATCAGTGATAAGAGCATAATAGATAATCCAAAAGATGTTATCACCACTTCATTCTTTCCTCTTTTTTCCTTTTTCCCTCAATCCCTTTCATGAACCCAGCCACGTTTGAATACATATTTATTTCTGTATCTTCAATACCTAGCACACAGACTGCAAAAACTGCTGTCTATGAAAAGAGCTGTCTGTCTCTAAGAAACTCAATCTGATAGAGCAAACATATAAATAAATTGCATTACTGTGATTCAAGTCCAAAAATACACATTAGTAATTTATATTTCTCACAGACAATACAGCAAAGAGAGTGATACACTGTTTTTTAAGTTAGTCCAAAGAAACTTAATTAAGGAGGGAACATCTCAATATCTGAAATAGATTCTGACTAGTCAGGCAAGGGAGGGAACAGCATGTTCCCTCAGTGGAGCAATGCCACAGCAACACATGTTCTGCTCAGGTGCAGATAGGACAATTCTAATTGTCATGAATTTTTCTGCCCTTGAAAACCAGATTTTCTGAGAACCTACAATCCCTTCTAAGTGAGTTCTTTTTTTTTAACTTATAGATGGCTTAATTAGTTTAGAGTTGCAACTGCCATATCTCTATTACATTTAGTATTCCTTGATTATTATAGATATTGTACAATATAACATTAAAAATTCATTGGAGGGGTTTCTATTCAGTTCCATTGATCAGTTTGCCTATCCTTTCACAAACACTAAATATATGAACTACTATAACTTTATTAGATATGATATCTGATATAGCAAGTCCTCCCACCTAATTTTTCTTTTCCTTTTTCTTCTTTAAGAATATTCTGTCTATTCTTGGGTTTCTGCTCTTTTGTATAAAATTTTAGAATCAGCTTGTCAAGTTTCACTAAAAAAAACTTGAAATTTTTATTAGAATTGTATTAATTATAAAAATTAATTTGGGGAAAACATAAATCTTTGTAATATTGAGTCTTTCTAGCCATGAAATATATGTCTTCCCATTTAATATAGGTCTTCTTTAATGTATTTGAACAAAGCGTTAATTTGTTTCCACATAGTTTGCCTATCTCTTGTTAGATTTGTTACTCTACCTATTTTTGTTACTGGGTAAGTGGTATTTTGTAATGCTTTATATTTCTTTTTCATGAATTATCATGTTAGCAGGATATCAGTACAAGTGGAAATGTTGATGATAGACAACCTCATGATATTAAATGAAATGCTAATACATTTTACCTTTAAGAATGATGTTCGCTGTTTGTTTTTGATAGACGTTATCAAAATTTAAAAATACCCTTTCATTACTATTTTTTGACGAGTTTTCATAGTGAATGTGTGTTGACTTAGGTCAAGTGCTTGTATTTATTAAAATTTTCTCCAATCTATTAATGTGGTGAATTACATTAATGATGTTTCTAACAATAAGTTATCTTGCATGCTTGGAATAATCCCAATTTGCTCATGATGTGTTCTCTTTTTATACTTCACTGGACTTGATTTGTCAACAGTTTTCGGATTTTTGCATCTACATTCATACCTGATACTGGACTGCAGTCTTTTCCAACTATTTATTGCCACATAACAAAGTTCTCCCAAACACAGAGAGCTGAAACAACAACACTTTCATTATATCTCTTGATTTTGTTGGAAAGTGGGTAGGCTTCACAAGGAAATTTTTCATATGGCATTGACTGGGATTCCTTAGTGGTAGTCATCTAATGAATAGACGGGACTGAAGTTTTTTAAAAAGTCAATCAAATGCCTGGTGCCTTGGTAGGGAAGGCTGCCAGGCTCAGCTGGACCCCTCCATGTAACCTCCAGGCCAATGCATATAGTCTATGTAACAGGAGAGCTGCACTTCTTATATAGTGGCTCAAGGCTCCAAGACACCAAGGCAGTGTCTGCCAGTCCTCTTAAAAGCTGGTCAGGACCCAGCATAAGACCATTTGTTCTATCTTTTACTGGTAAGAACAGTCTCAAGCAGTGAATATCATAGAGGAAGGGACAAAACCTGTTTATAATTTTGTTACCAAGGTAAAATTATCTAATAACATGAGCCTGAAATATTTCCTCTTTTTTAATTCTCAAGAGAACATTTAATACTTAGTTCCTCCACAACTAAGAAGAAATACAACTACCTCAAAACTGGAAACAACCAGAATTTCCAGAAAGTTGAGCTGCATGGAAGTCCAACAAACAAAGGTATAAAGAAGAAATACTCATTCAGACAGAAAGGAGGGGCAGAGCTGGGGTGGAGAGAATGCGCTGTGGAGGCTGCGGCGGCGGCGACAGAAGCTGTTAAGAGCTGGCAGAAAGCACTAAGAAAAAGTAGTGAGGGACACCTGGGGAGTGCTCCCAATGCTACATCATACCGTGCAGCTCATGGTTCCAGCACCAAGGAAGATAAAGCCTCATTGCTTCTGACTAAAAACCAGTGGGGGATGGGGCAGAGAAAGGAACTGCTAGTCTCCCAGCAGAGTCCATTTGTTTAGAGGGCCCCCATGGTCCTAGAATATCCACAGACCCACCACTCTGGGAACCACAATCAGGGAAACAGCTAGAGGGGCACCAGTTCCATATGGGAAGTAGGAGAAGAGCTTGGAAAAGGGGAGAGTACTGAGCAAGCGGCATTGTTCCCTCTCAGACCCCTCCCCCACATACAGTGCCACAATCTGGTAAAATGGGTCACCATGTACTGATGAATACCTAAGGCTCTGCCCCTTACAATGTAACATGTGTGACAGTTCTACCTAAGACACAGGCAAACACAGGGACCTGTCAAGATGAGGAGAGACAGAAGTATGTCCCAAAAACGGAAACATATCAAGGTTCCAGTGGAAGAACTAAGAGACGAGGAGATAGCCAACCTAACAGACAAGGAGATAGCCAACTTAACTGACGCAGAGTTCAAAACACTAGTGATAAAGATGCTCACAGGCTTGACAGATATGCTTGAGTATGGAAAATATAGAAGGGAAGAAGTGAAGGCTATGCTAAGTGAAATGAAGAAAAAGCCACACAAAACCAATGGTGAAGGGAAGGAAACCGGGGTTCAAATCAATTATTTGGAACATAGGAAGAAATAAACAGTCAGCCAGTACAGAAAGAAGAAACAAGACTTGAAAAAAATGAGGAGAGGCTTTGGAACCTCTGGGACAACTTTAAATGTGCCAACATCTGAATCATAGGGGTGCCAGAAGGAGAAGAAGAAGAGCTAGAAATGGAAAACTTACTTAAAAAAAAATGAAGGAAAACTTCCCAAGTTTGGCAAAGGAAATAGACATGAGAGTCCAGGAAGAACAGAGAGTCCCAAACAAGCTAGACCCAAAGAGGACCATCAAGACACATCCTAATTAAAATGCCAAAGGTTCAAGATAAAGAGAGAATCTTAAAAGCAGCAAGAGAAAAGGAGAGAGTTACCTACAAAAGGGTCCTATAAGACAGCTGATCTCTGGAAAGAAACTTTGCAGGCGAGAAGAGACTGGCAAGAAGTATGCAAGGTTATGGATAGTGAGGACCTACAACCAAGGTTACTCTATCCAGCAAAGCTATCATTTAGAATGGAAGGGCAGATAATGTGCTTCCAAGACAAGGTAAGCTAAAGGAGTTCATCATCACCAAGACTTTATTATATGAAATCTTAAAGGGACTTACTTAAAAAAACAGAGAATCAAAACTATGAATGTTAAAATGACAAAAAAAAGTCAGAACTATCAACAGAACCAAAAAAAAAAAACAAAAACAAAAAAACCTGAACAACCAGAATAGGAATAGAAAGGTAGGTATGGGGATCATCTGGAGGGTTATCAGCTGGGAGGGGGAAAGGGGAGAAATGAGGAAATGCTGCAGGGATCAAGAAGCATAATCGCTGGGGGAGGGAGATACTGGGTGAAGGGGAGTAAAGGGGAAAAAATTGGAACTACTGTAACAACATAATCAATAAAATATACTTTAAAAAAAAAGAAGCATAATCAATAGGTACAAAATAGACCTATCAATATAGAATAGTGTAGAATAATTAAGAATAAAAAAGAATAATATAGGAAAGGATGAAGCTAAACAACTTATATGCATGACCCATGGACATGAGCTAAGGAGGGAGTGGGATTGCTGGAGGAAAGGCGGCTACCAGGCAGAGGGGAGCAAAGGGGAAAAAATTGGGACAACTATAACAGCATAATCAATAAAATATGCTTAAAAAAATAAACCTGTTAAATGTTTCTGCCAAAATTTAGATTTTTTAAAAACAAGTAAATTTCTTATTGATGTCAACTAAAAGAAAAAAAGGAAAGAAAACATTTAGTAAGATTGTAATCATCTGATCCTTCAATGCTTGGCAGAAGTTTCCTCTAAAATTATTTGCCCCTGCTGTTTTTTGTTATTTGTTTTTAAATAAAAATAATAATCCTAAGACTTTCTAGCTTCTTCTTTCTTTTTCAGTCAGATTTTATGTCATTTTTCTTTTAAAAAATTATTCATTTTATCTAATTTTCAATATTTTGCCACAAAATTATTCACTGTATTTTTCATTTTGAACAGACTACATAGTTATGTCCATTTTATTAATATTATTTGAGTCATTTATCAATCTATCCAAAATTTGTTGACTATTAATATTTCAGAAACTAACATGGTTGATCACTTCTATTGTATATTTTTACTATTTCTCTCTCTGTATTTAGATTAATTCCGTGTTTTTTTACATCTTTCTTATCCATATCCTGTCCATTTTTAAAATTTTTTTATACAATTTGAATACAAGCTTTCTGTTGATTAAAAGTGTTATGAATATGCTCCATCATTCTATGACCTGACTTCTCTGTTTGATAAATGGAAGTTCTTAATTTTAAGGTACTTGAGTTTATTAATCTTTTATAATAATGTTTACTGCGTGCTGCTTAAAAAAATTTTATCACTATCTTCAAAGTGATGAACATTCTATATTATTTTCAAGAAGATCTAACATTCCTCTGGAATTGATATTTGCATGTGGTTTCAGGCAGATATTACCTATTGCTTTTGTCTATATGGAAATCTATTTGACACAGAACAATTAATTGAAAAGATCTTCCTTTTTTTTAATGTTCTGTAGTTCCCTCTTTGTTGTAAATAGATATATATGTGAGGGTTTGTTTCTGAGCACTATTCTATTATGGTAATCTATCAGTTCTTGTGTCAGCACCACTATTAACTATTACTGTAACTTCATAATAAGTTTAATATCAGATAGATGAAGTTTTCTCATCTTGTTCTCCATTAAGATAGCTGATTATTCCTGGCTCTTGGCTCTTTACATCACTATATAAGTTTTAGAATCAACTTGTTGATTTCTACATAAAAATCTCTCAGAATTTTCACTGGGATTTCACCAAATCCAATAGTGCAATATGTGGAGAACTGACATATTTGAAATAATCAATCAAGCCATGTATCTCTGTTTACTTAGTTCTTCTAAATTTTTCTCCCTTTATTTTTTTATTACTTTTTTGAATACTAGTCTTGCACAATTTTTCTCTTATTTATTCCTAAGTATTTGTTGTGTATTTAATGCTACTATAATTGTTATTTTATTTAACTTTCTAACTCATTACTAATATATAAAACTACAAGTGATATTTCATATCAATCTTGCATGTAAACACTTCTAAAATCATTTATTAACTAATAATTTATTAGTGATTCTTTTGGATTTTCTAAGCATAAAATTATATTGTCTATAAATAATAGCATTTTCTTTCCCTTCCAATTGTAATATTTTGTATTTCTCTTCCTTCATTTATTGCACTGGCTAGAACCTAAAGTAAAGGATCAACTAATAGTGATAATAGCCAAGCACTGGACAAGTGCCTCAGTCAGTTATTCAAAAGGGTTCCATATTCAAAAGGATTGTGAAATTGATCCCTGGTCAGGGCGCATACCTAGATTGTGAGTTTGAGCCCAGTGAGACCATTTATGAGGGAAAACTGATCAACATTTCTCTCTCTCTCTCTCTTCCCCTCCTCTTCCTACCTCTCTAAAAATCAATAAATATATCAAAAAAAGAAAAGAAAAATAGTCATGATAGCCAGTACCCTTACTACTATTATTCCTATCTTAGAGAGAAAACTTTTACTATTTTAACATTGAATATGATATCTGTTGTAGTTGACACATATTGAATTTATGTTTTCTCTCATCACACAGAAGCAATCTAAAAATAACTCCGCTCAGCCTTTTTTATGTTTTATGATCTTGTATCAAATTAAGAAACTTTAATTCTGTTTTTAGAATCTTTACTATAAATAATATTAAATTTCATCAAATAATTTTTCTGACTCTACTGAGATGATCACATCAGTTTCTTATTGTATCCAAGTAGACTGTACTGATTAATTTTCTAATATTAAAACAACCTTGCACTTGTGAAAGAAATCAAACAAGGTCACTATTTTACATATTTTTATATATCATTTGATTCAGTTTTGTAACTGAACTTTTAGGGCTTTCAAACTATGAGTCAGCTTGGTGTACAATTTTCATTTTTAATAACCTTTTACAAGTTTTATTATAAAAATTATACTAGACTCATAAGGTGAGCTGGGAAGTGTTTCCTCCAATTTTATTCTTCATAAAAGGGCACAGAAATGAGCATCTGAAATATAAAATTCACAGGAAAATATCTTTATTCAAGAATATTAATATTTTCTGTTTTTCCTTGCATCAGTTCATGAGTTTTGTTGTTGTTGTTGTTTTTTAATGATGTTCTATTAGTTTTCTCACTTTTCCCCCATTTTCTCCCCTGCCCTGCTCACCTTCCCCCACTTCCACAGTCAATCCTCACCCTGTTGTCCATGTCCATGGGTCGTTTATACTAGTTCCTTGACTGGACCCTTTCACTTCTTTCCCCCTTACTCCCTCCTCCTCTTGGTCACTGTCATTCTGTTCCTTGTTTACATGCCTCTGGTTCTATTTTGTTCATTTGTTTTGTTCATTAAGTTTCTGTATTAGGTGAGATCATAAGGTATTTGTCTTTCACTGCCTGGCTTATTTCACTAAGCTAATATGCTCCAGTTCCATCCATGCTGTCGCAAAAAGTAAAATTTCCTTCTTTCTTTCTGCTGCATGGTATTCCATTGAGTAAATGTACCACAGGTTTTTTTATCTACTCATTCACTGATGGGCACTTAGGCTGTTTTCAGCAATTGACTATTGTAAATAATTCTGCTATAAACATAAGTGTGCATATGTTCTCTTGAATTGGTGTTTTGGGATTCTTAGGGTATAGTCCCAGCAGTGGAACTGATGGGTCAAAAAGCAGTTCCATTTTTAGCTTTTTGAGGAAATTCCATACTGTTTTACACAGTGGTTGCACCAGTCTGCATTCCCACCAACAATGCACTAGGGTTCCCTTTTCTTCACATCCTCACCAGTACTTATCGTTTGTTGATTTGTTAAATGATAGCCATTCTGACCATTGTGAAATGGTATCTCATATGGTTTTAATTTGCATATTTCTGATGGCTAGTAATATTCAGCATTCTTTCATATGCCTATGGGCCCTCTGTATGTTCTTGTTGGAGAAGTGTCTGTTCAGGTCCTTTGCCCATTTTTTAATTGGATCACCTGTCTTCCTGTTGTTGAGTTGTGTAAGTTCTTTGTGTATTTTGGAGATCAAATCCTTGTCCAAGGTTCATTGGCAAATGTATTTTCTCATACGGTTGGTTCCCTTTTCATTTATTTTTTTATTTTTTTTTATTTTTAAGTATATTTTATTGATTATATTGTTACAATAGTTCCAATTTTTCCCCTTTGCTCCCCTCCGCCCAGCACCCCCCTTCCCCAACAATCCCCTCCCCAAGTCCATGCCCATGGCTCACCCTTTCATATATTCTTCTTTTAAAAAAAAAAATAATTAATTAATTAGTTAAATATTTTAACAATAAAAAATAACAATCCCTCCCTCTCAGATTTAAGACCCTTTACAATCTTATAAAGGACAATGGACGAAGGTCTCAAGCTCCTCTAGCTGCTTCAAGCTGGACATGGTCGTCATCCTACCTACCCTCCCTTTTCATTTTGATAATGTTTTCTTTAGCTTAGCAGAAACTTTTTAGTTTGATGTAGTCCCATTTGTTTATTCTTTCCTTTTTTTCCCTTGTCCTAGGAGATATAGCGACAAAAACATTGCTACATGGGATATCTGAAATTTTCTTGCCTTTGTTTTCCTCTAGGACTTTTATGGTGTCACTGCTTATATTTAAGTCATTTATCCATCTTGAGTTTATTCTGGTGTATGGTGTAAGTTGGTGATCTAGTTTCATTTTTTTGCATGTCCCTGCCAAGTTATCCCAATATTATTTGTTGCATTTGTTAAAGAGGCTATTTTTACTCCATTTTATTCTCCATCCTCTTGTGTCAAATATTAATTGACCATAGAAACCTGGGTTTATTTCTGGGCTCTCTGTCCTGTTACATTGATCTATATGTCTGTTCATATGCCAATACCAGACTGTTCTGAGTACAGTGGCCTTGCAATATAGTTTGATATCAGGTATTGTGATTCCTCCTACTTTGTTCTTCTTTCTCAAGATTGCTGAAGCTATTCAGGGTCATTTTTGTTTCCATACAAATTTTTAAAGTATTTGTTCTAGGTCTGTGAAATATGTCACTTGTATTTTAATAGGGATTGCATTGAATCTATAAATTACTTCAGGTAGTATGGACATTTTATGATGTTAATTCTTCCCACCCATGAACATGGTATATGCTCCCATGTATTTGTGTTTTCCTTAATCTCTTTTCCTCAGTATTATGTAGTTTTCTGGGTACAGGTCTTTTAGCTCTTGGTTAAGTTTATCCCTAAGTACTTTTTTTCCTTGTTGCTACAGTAAATGAATTTTTTTTCCAGTTTCTGTCTCTGATATTTCATTGTTGGTGTACAGAAATGCTTTCAATTTCTGAATATTGACTTTGCACCCTGCTATTTTGCCAAATTCACTTACCAGATCAAGTAGTTTTTTGGTGGAGCCTATGCAATTTTCTATGTATACTATCGTGTCATTTGCAAATAATGAGTTTTACTTCTTCTTTCCCAGTTTAAATGGCTTTTATTTCTTTTTCTTGTCTGATTGCAATGTCTAGAACTTCCCAAACTATGTTGAATAGAACTAGAGAGTGAACATCCTTGTCTTGTTCCTGATCTTAGGAGGAAAGCTTTTAGTTTTGTCCATTGAGTATGATGTTGGCTGCAGGTTTCTCCTACATGGCCTTTATTATGTTGAGGTATGCTCCCTCTATTCCCATTTTGCTGAGCGTTTTTATCACAAATGGGTGTTGTACTTTCTCAAATGCTCTTTCAGCATCTATTGATATGATCACGTGGTTTTTGTCTTTTATTTTGTTTATGTGGTGCATTATATTTATTGATTTGTGAATATTATACCATCCTTGCATCCCTGGGATGAATCCCAGTTGATTGTGGTCTAGGATCTTTTTAATGTAATGCTAGATTCAATTTGCCAATATTTTCTTGAGGTTCTTAGCATCTATGTTCATCAGTGATATTGGCCTGCAGTTCTCTTTGTTTGTTCTGTCTTGCCCTGGTTTTTGATTTAGGATAATACTGGCCTCATAGAAAGAGTTTGGGAGTTCATGGGTTTTAATGTTACATTGTTTAAGACTGTTAGTTTCATCTAAAGTTTCAAATTTATTTGGCATAAATTTAGATACATAAGGATTTGTAGAAATGTAACTTTTCATTACAATGTTGTGTTTTCACATTTTCTCTCTCTTTTTCTCCCTTTGATCAGTCTGATAGGGATTTATCAATTTAATTATTCTTTTCAAAGTATTATCTTTGGGTTTTGTTGATGTGCCAGTTTTTAAAAATCTACCATTGATTTCTTACCTTCTCTTTATGATTTCTCTCTTTTCTCTAATCTCTTCAAAATTCATTTGCTGTTTTTTTATACCTTCTTGATGCTTATATCATCGACTAATCTATCTTCTTTTCCAATATATGTATTTAAAACAAAAAAAAATTCTTTTTTAGCATGGCTTTGGCTAAATACCATGAGATTGACCAGTAGTATAGTTATTAACATTTTAAAATGCTTTCTAATTTCCATTGTAATTTCTTTTTGACTCGCATATTATTTAAAGCATATTGTTTCTTTTTCAAATATTTGGGGATATTCTATTTATTGTATTATTATTAACCTTTGTCTTAACTCCACTGTCATCAGTGAGCATACTCTATTTTATTTTTCATTTTAATTTTTCTTATTTTAATCTTTTTAAATGTATTAAGACATACTTTTTAACTTAGCACATATTGAATTTGAGCAAATTTTTTTTGACTACAGAGAATCAAGGTCAAAGTATCACCATTCAATGTTATTTTCACTTTCTTACCTTCTTTGAATAACTGACTATTTTAATTCTAAACTCTACTGTTTTTTCTTTTAATTGAGGGGAGGGTTTACCCTGAGGGATTAAAATGTAGATTTTTGATTTATCAAAGTCTAACATAATTTAGTACTTTTACTTCTTCCAAGACAACGCAGGAACCTTAAACCTTGTGACTTCATTTTACCACTCTTCATATTTATATGACACTGTTGTCATGTATTTTAACTCTGTATATTTTATTATTATTTTAACAGTAAATATTTCTGTAGGTTTTCTCATATATTTACCCTTTTTGGTCTTCCTCACTTTTTCTTGCATTTCTAATCTGCTGTCAGGAATTACTTGTCCTTTCAGAAGATCATGATTTAGTAGCTCTCCATGTGGGCCTGCCAGTGATGCTTTCCCTCAGTATTTGGTTGTATGAAAATTGTCTTTATTTCACTGTCATGCATAAAGAATATTTTTATTGGAAATAGAATTCTAGATTAGCAGTTATTTTCTTTCAGCACTTATTTCATTGACTTCTAACTTTCATTGCTTCTAATTAGCTCATTGACTTTAATCTTTTTTTTTTTATTCTGTTCTATGTCTTTAAAACTAAAATTTTTTCTCAACATAGCTTTAGCTATTTATACTTCATGAGTTTAGATGGTTAACCCTACTGATTCCTTCGGAGTTATAAGAAAATTTTTTTCTGGCTGCTTTTAAGTACTTCTCTGTCTTTGTTTTTCAACAGTTTTACTGTGATGTGCCTATATGTGATTTTGCTTTGGTTTAATATCCTTAATCATTTTTGATATAAGTCCATTATCATTTCAAATATACTTTGCTTCATTTTCTTTCTCCTCTCCTCCAGGAACACTAATTTTCCAAATGTTAGGCCTATCTCAGACTATCCCCTAAGTTTCTCATACTATTTCACCAACTTTCTATCTTTAAAATTATATCTTCAAACCATCTTTTGATTCATTCATCTTCTCTACTGCTGGATTTAAGATGTCATACTCATTATTGCATTCTCAATTTCAGAGTTTTTGTTTGTTTAGTTCTAAAGTTTCCATTTAGTTCTCTGTTAAAATTATTGTGAACATAATCAGCATAGTTACTTTAAAATGTGTGTTTGATGCCTCCCTTTCCTGGATTTCCTATGGGACTATTCCATTATCTATTGTTTCTCTTAAATTTTGATATTATATTACTTATGTGCCCTTTTTATTATTTATTTACTTGGGTGCCAGATATTGTATATAAAAGATGTAGGATTTAATTTAGGCCTACATTATCTTCCCAAGAAGAGAGTTTATATTGCTTTTGGCAAGTGGTTAAGGGCTCTAACAATATGGAATCACCTTAATGCAATTTTAGAAACTGAGATTATTACAAACTGAGTTTCAGTTCCTGAAAAACATTTGCTTCATTTCCCATTCACTACTACAATGTCACTGTTTTACTGTAAGAAAGAAAAAAAAAAAAGGAAAGGAAAGGAAAGAAAGAGAAAAAGTAACACAATGAAGAGGGTCTCAGCTCAAAGCATTAGGATTTTACCAGAACTCACCTTTCTTAATAGGTTCTGCTCTCCAATATTTTGGAAACACAGAGATCTAAATTGAATTTCATCCAGAGAAGAATTAAATTTGTTTCTTCTGAGATCCAGCTAGTACTACTGACTTGAGAACACTCTAGCCCGTTCCAGGATCCCAGCTTAAATGGGAATCTTGTTATCAGTCACTCAACCCTGTTGCACAGCAAAGGCTCAATCTCCTTGTTTTAGCTGCTGCATTGGCATTACAAGCAGTGTAACACTGCGTTTTCCACAGATGCCTTCTCATTGCTCTAATTTTGCATCATAGACTTTTTTTTTCCACTTTACTCTTCATGTGTTTGTGTTTTGGGGGCTTTTAGAAATTTCTCCTTCCTGCAAGTTCAATGATACAAGAAAATTACTCAATGCAGGATTTATGCAGAATCTTCTTTTCATGTGGTAGAAGGTCTAGAAGCAAAAGTCTCAGCTTTCTAACTTACTATTTTTTTAACTTTTTGAGGAAGACAACATTCTCAGAATACTTTCCAGATGAAAGCCAAGTTTAAGCTGAAAGCTCTTACAGAAAACACTAATTGCACTTCCACTAATGACAAATACATGCTTTGAAATACTTTATAGCATAAATAAAATAATTAATTCTTCCTCTTCTTCATTATGTTTTGCTTGCTCTAGGTGACTCAACTATAAAAACTTAGTCTTACAGAGGAATCAGAATGGTAATCATGACCATCATTTATTATTTAAAGCTGAAGTTCTGACTTTAAAAGAAAGATTTACACAATGGTTTGTCATCCCAATTCTCTTATTCATAAGCTTTAGAACTTTCTATACACCTTACGAGGTGATTCAGCGTGAATGGGAGTTTTCAGTAGGTGTTGAGTGAATGTGAAAAAGGGAGAACTAGACTCAAGTCTGTAGCAAAAATTACATCTTTTAAAAAATTACTGTGAAATATTTTTGTTTCTTTTTATAACTAAAACATATCCAGACAGCTGAAGTATGTGTGAAGAAAAGTAGGAGGTATTACAACGTCCTGGCAACATGAGCAGTCAAAATGGCCCACTTTGCCTAATCATTCATATTTTAATGATAAAAATAATATTACCGTGTCCAAAGTCGTGAGTAAAAGGTGGTGTAGGGTAGTGTTAAAACTATAGCTTGAGATTAAAACTGACCTATAAGTTTAAATCCCAGTTCAACTAGTTGCCAGCAATTTAACTTTAAGTAAGTTTCTTAACTTTCCTAGGCTTCCAGTTTCTTAGAAAAATGTTAGTACTTGCCTCATAAGATTATTATGAAGCTTTCAGATATAATAACAAATTCCTAAAACATTGTAAAAATTCAGGAGATCTATCAAGTTTTTTTCTTCACTATGTTTTTTTTGTCAAGGAAAAAATAATAGTATTTGAGGAAATAGCCTTCCAGCCAAGCACCAAAATAGACCTCATGGCTTATGAGGGAACACAGAAACACATAAGCTGGTGTTCAATCCACACTTTGTCTAAACTGAGTAAATCCTAAATAGACAGCAGAAATAGTGAGAGATAGCTGGGG
Organism: Furipterus horrens; assembly: GCF_987537825.1. Lineage (NCBI taxonomy): Eukaryota > Metazoa > Chordata > Mammalia > Chiroptera > Furipteridae > Furipterus > Furipterus horrens. The sequence continues at coordinate 90,875,979 of NW_028327171.1, forward strand.
CATTAAAGAATCTTTGTCACAGTTATCTTTGATGTTTTCAGTAACACAGTTGGGAAATTGTTTTTAAATATATAATTATAAACCTAAGAGTGTTAAACTTGGAAAGAATTATTGGTGCTGTTTGAGGAAATAAACAATGAATTTTTTCTGGTTCTTTTCTTTTTTTTTATTTAAGTATATTTTATTGATTATGTTGAAAACAATGAATTTTTAAAAGAAAAAAAGGGGCGAAGGGAATGGCTACTTTTAAAAGCCATTAAATGCTTGAAGTTGGAAAATAGAGGCAACCCTAGAAGTTGGCTCCAAGAAATTTATACCTAAATAGTTAATATTTAAAGTAATAGAAGCTTTAAGAAAGTATATATATATATATATATATATATATATATATATATCCAACAAATATAGCCTATAGTACTTAAAAGAACTAGTTACATCTTCATTCATAATCACATTTGGTATTTATTTATTTACTTTTAATGTTTAATCTATTTTAAAAACTGTTTAACGTAATATTTGATAAGCATTTTTTTCATTAGTCTAAAATATCATTTTATTGTTGTTAAATTCAGATTAGGTTCAAAGTCATAAAAAATGTGGAGTAGTATGTATCATTACCCTAGTCCATTCTTGAAACAATTTATACAAACATGATTATTATCTGCCCTTTGGAAGACCCCAGTGATGAGGGAGGGAGTGTTGGAAACAAGGACATAGTGACTCCCAAACAAGTAAAAAGTCATTGGTAACAAAGGGCAAATGTAATTAAAGGGTCTTAAGGGCAAATGTAATTAAAGGATCTCTGAGAAGGGAATAGACAGCATTAGCATATTCACAAATCACAACAGGGGCATTTAGATGAACAGGTTAGATCGTAACTCTGGAGCATCCAGTCATTGAGAAACGGGGAAGAAGGAGAGGGGAGGGGAAACTAGTTGCGTTAGGGCGGGGAAGCTAATTGCTCTCACTTTAGGGTGGCAATTTCAGGGTGGGGAAGCCAAGACTATAAAACCAGGTTCCTCTGTCTATTTGGCGCGCACATTCTCCTGGCTGTGAGGGTGTGCCCGGCTCTGCAGACTCGTGAATAAAGGCCTCGCTTTACTCCTCAAGTCCTGTGTCCCGGTTTTTATTGTGAGCGTTTCTCATAGGAGGAAGGACAATAGGAAAAGTGGAAAGAAGAAAGGGGAAACGAGGCCCTAGGTTGCTGTCTAGAGTAAAAGGTATTCATTGTGGGCATTCCCAAGGATAGGGTGACTCTCCAGGGAAGGCAGATAGAAGGGGCACAGTTGGGGAGGATAAGACTAAGAGCACTAAGGGATGGGATTGTGGGTTAGGTGGAAGGGGGGCTGGGACAACCAAAGGTTGGAGGTGCTCATATGGCCACACTGTTTTCCACCATGCTGGGTCACAGGTACTCATAGGGCATGTCCAGCTTTGCATTCCAGATCTCAATCTCCTTATCCAGGTTGGCCAGCTCCTCCCTGAACTTGCTCAGCCCAGCTTTGTGCTCAGTGCCTGAAAAATACTCCTCCTGGTGCAGGCCCAGAGCCACCATAACAGGCTGGCATCTGCCCAATTGCCAAGTGATGGACATTTGGAGAGAAACCTGATGAAAGTTGGGCAGGGTTGCCATCACTGTCTCCAGAGTCACATCTTTGGTGGTCAGTGGGGGCAGTCACATGGTGCAAGGTGTGTTAGGGACCCAAGCATACCAATCCAGTCCAGGTGGACTGAGGAGTGATGGCCAGTGCAGGTAAAGATGCACATGGTGACAAAGTGGCAAAGCTGGTCCTAGGACTCCGAGGAGGTGGGAAATCCTTGGTCCTGGGCTCTCACAGCCCCACCTCAGTGATCTCTCAACACTAGGTCTGCAGTTCGAGATGATAAGCATTTCGTCGGCAGCCGTCCGCCTCGAGAGACGATGGCGTAGCTTCTTGAGAGTCTATCTGCACCGCCGAGAATGGCTGTGCAGTCCGATTCGGGAGTGACAATCCCTGCCGCACTTGGTACAGGTGAAGGCAGATGGCTGTTGTTGCTGCTGCTGACGCTGCTTCCGCCTCGATCTTTTCTGGACCGCCTCCTCGTTGCGCGCAGCCTCCGCGCGTGACGTACCTTGCCTGACCGCGAGCCTCCAGACTAGGCGGTCGTCTGCTTGAACTTCCCATGTGTTGAGATTGATGGAGCATTGTGTCATGTCCTTTTTGCAGATGTCTTTGAACCGCAGTTTTGGGCGCCCTGTCATCCTCTTGCCTTCTGCTAGCTCGCCGTAGAGGAGGTCTTTGGGGATACGGCCTGCATCCATTCTTTTGACATGGCCGAGCCACCTGAGGCGTCTCTTGCTAAGAACTGCATGCAAACTGCTCATATTGGCTCGCTTCAGCACCTCGGTGTTGGGGACCTTATCCTGCCAGGCGACATGCAGGACGCGTCGCAGGCACCTCATGTGGAAGCTGTTGAGTTTCCTTTCGTGCCTTGCGTAGGTGGTCCACGTCTCGCTGCCATAGAGGAGAGTGCTGAGTACGCAGGCTTGGTAGATGCGCAGTCTGGTTTTCTCAGTGAGGCTGGAATTGTTCCACGCTCGCCGGTTCAGTCTGGCCATAACTGTGGCTGCCCTGGCGATTCTCCGGTTGCCCTCCAAGTCGACTGACAGAGAGCTCGAGATGGTGGACCCGAGGTAAGTGAAGTCGTTGACAACCTCCAGGGTGTATCCGTCGATGGTGATGCATGGGGGAGTCCCCGTGCCTTGAGCCATAACATTCGTCTTCGTCAGGCTGATGGCTAGTCCGAACTCCTTGCATGCGTGGGAAAGGCAAGTGACTAGCTGCTGGAGTCCCTCTTCGGAGTGTGATGTCAAAGCTGCGTCGTCGGCGAAGAGCATCTCACGGATGAGCACCTCTTTGACTTTGGTCTTGGCTCGTAGACGGGCCAGGTTGTAGAGCTTGCCATCGGATCTGGTGTGAATGAAGACACCCTCGCTGCAGTCCTTAAAGGCGTATTGGAGGAGCATGGAGAAGAAGATTCCGAACAGCGTAGGCGCGAGGACGCAGCCCTGCTTTACTCCGCTGCTGACTGGGAAGGCCTCAGAGGTTGCGCCGTTGTAGGACACCGTGCTGTGCATGTTGTCGTGAAAGGACATGACCACAGCAAGCAGATGTGGTGGACAGCCAATCTTCCGTAGCAAGCTGAAGAGTCCGCTTCGACTGACCAGATCAAACGCCTTCGTGAGGTCAATAAAGGCGAGGTAGAGTGGTTTATGCTGCTCGTGACACTTCTCCTGCAGCTGGCATAGGGAGAAGATCATGTCCACTGTTGATCGGCCAGCTCTGAAGCCACACTGGGACTCTGGGTAGACGCGGGAAGCAAGGGTCTGCAGGCGGGCAAGAGCGACCCGGGCAAATACTTTGCCGACGACGCTGAGGAGAGAGATGCCCCAGTAGTTGTTGCAGTCGCTGCGGTCTCCTTTGTTCTTGTACATGGTGATAATGTTGGCGTCTCTCATATCCTGGGGGATGTAACCCTCCTTCCAGCAGAGACAGAGTAGATGGTGGAGCGGCTGTAGCAGGACTGGTTTCCCGCTCTTTAGGATTTCTGGAGGGATTCTGTCGCTTCCTGGTGCTTTCCCGCAAGCGAGGCGGTCGATGGCTTTGCCGAGCTCTGCCGCAGTAGGTGGGGTGTCTAGCTCCTCCATGACTGGTAGGTCTGGGATGGCGTTAAGAGCAGTGTCTGTTTCGGTGTTCTTCGTTGCGTACAGCTCGAGGTAGTGCTCGGTCCACCGCCGCATTTGCTGTTCCTGGTCAGTGATGACCTCACCTGTCTTGGACTTAAGGGGGGCGATCTTGGAGGGGATTGGGCCTGTTGCCTTCTTGATACCCTCATACATTCCTCGTGCGTTGCCTATATCGGCGGCTTCCTGAATGCTTCTGCACAGGTTTAGCCAATAGGTATTGGCACAGTGGCGGGCGGTCTTCTGGACTTTGTTCCTGGCAGCCCGTAGAGCTTGAAGTGTACTGGGAGTGGGCGTGACCTTGTAAGCCAGTAGGGCCTTCCTCTTAGCCTCGATCACGGGTTCCATTTCTTCCCAGTGAGCCTCGTACCAGTCAGCGTTCTTCCGCTCTTTCTTCCCGTAAGCAATAATGGCGGAGTTGTATATGGCGTCGCGGAGACGTGACCAATTGGATTCGATAATGTCGTCTGCCGCCATTCCCTCGCCGAGTGCATCTTCCATCCTGTTGATGAATTGCTGGGTCTTAACTGGGTTGCTGGCACAACTGGTGTTGATGCATGGGCGACCCTTCATCTTGGAGTGGTGCAACCTCTTCGGCATTATGCGCACCTTGCTTACCACGAGGGCATGGTCCGTGTCGCAGTCTGCACTGTGGTAGCTGCGGGTGAGGAGGGTGCTGCCAATATCCGTTCTTCTGGTGATGACGAGGTCAAGCTGGTGCCAATGACGGGAGCGGGGGTGCCTCCATGACACCTGGTGGATCTCTTTGCACTTGAAGAATGTGTTTGTCACGCACAGGCCGTGGTGACACAAAAGCTCAAGCAGTCGCTGACCATTCTCATTGATCTTTCCTCTCCCAAAGTTTCCAAGGCAGGTGGGCCAGGCCATGTGGTCGGCTCCCACTCTTGCGTTGAAGTCTCCAAGGAGATAGAGAGCGTTACTTCTGGGAATCTTGGATAACGCTTCGTCCAGTGCATGGTAGAACTGTTCTTTCTCTTCGGTGGTGGCGCAGAGGGTTGGGGCATACGCGCTAAGAATGCTGACTGGGCCGAAAGTTGTTGACAATCGGAGGGTAAGTAATCTCTCTGTGCCTCCTGTGGGAGGCTCTATGGAGTTAACAAGCGTGTTCTTCACAGCGAACCCAACACCATGCTGTCTTGGTTGGTCCGGAGACTTCCCTTGCCAGTAGAAGGTGTAGTTGGTTTCTCTGATAGTTCCGTTGTCGGCCAACCGGGTCTCCTGTAGAGCCGCAATGTCGATGTTTAGTCGTGCCAGTTCCCTATCGATGACAGCGGTTTTCCTGGCACCCTTGATCCACGGAAGGTCTGCAGTAAGTCCGGGGCACATGGTCCTGATGTTCCAGCTAGCGAGGCGAAGAGCCGGAGGCTTCTTTCTTGTTGTTTGCTTGGAATTAACTGGTGCGGGTGTTTTGTGGCCCACTTTTCGAGAGGCGCCTCTCTGATCCCCACGCACCCAGTGGGGCAGGTGAGCCATGGCGAGACGGTAGCTGTCCAGTGAGGTGCGATGACCTCTCCCACCGTCAGAGGAGACCCCTGGCGCTCGTTTCCTTCGCCAATCGGATGAGCTGATAACCGGTATCTGTCTCCTCCCGTGTTGAGTCGACATCTTGCGATGACGCTGGAGTGTCCTCTCAAGTGAAACTGAAGCTACAGAGCCTGGGCAGGGTGATATGGAGGGTCTGCTGTTGCCCATGCAGCAGACCCCCCCTCTCTTCGCAGCTGAAGGGTCCAAGGGAAAGACAAAGTCAATACAGCTTGGCTTCAGGTGCGCCGCAGGAGTTGCCGGTGTTGACTACAATGTCAAACCGCCTTAGGGACTCCGGCTCCGGATTTTCTGTCGGGGTTTACTCCCTTAGCCTTTCCCCTGAAGAGGTATGCCGCAAGGCAGCGGAGGTTTTTTGGGGTCAGAGTTTTCCTTCTCTGATTTTAGAGATGTCCTTCCTCTTTCCTCCTTTACAGTCTTGAGGGCAGCATTTACAGGCTAAAATAGAAAACTGGCAGTGTAACCTTCTAAGCAGATACTACCAATACCCTGCTTGGGTATACTCACCCAACAATAAACATCTCTTAAATGTCCTCCAAGTGCCATGCCTCGAATTATTAAATGGCAGTGCAATGGCAGCCAAACATTTGGATCAGTTTCACTAAGTAAACCACCAACACAAGTAGGTTTTTAAAACAATAGAATAGTGTCTCATTTTATTAAAAATAATAACTATTTTTAAGCAACTTACCAGCAACACTGAATAAAAACCTGGCTGTGTTTCCCACTGTTTCAACTGCTCCTCAGCTGGCTTTAACACAGCAGTATCCTGACTGGTGGCCTGAGTTAAGACTTGAAGAACAACAGTGCTGGCACTGTTGATAAGCATTTATTGAGTATATAACTACTAGAAAGTATTATACTGGTGTTACAGAATGAACCTGGATACAGGTTCCATTAGTCCCATCTGGGCTTGCCAAAATTGTTACAGAGGGAACCTGGCTACAGGTTCCATTAGTCCCTTCGTGGTCACCAAAACTGTTACAGAGCAAAAGGGGGTTCTTTCACTTGGCGCCTTGGTGTAAAACCCAACAACTAGTGTTGAGGAAAACAGGTTTTTATTTAAAATATTCCAACCTGGGGACGACAGTGAGCACTTCAGCTCAGAGCCCTATTCTCCTACAGGATCCAGCACTTCCCTTGCTCCACAAAAGGCTAGAAGCCAAAAACATGCCCGCAAGTTCTCCATCCCTTATCTGTCAGCTGTCTCCTTCAGGATCTGGGGTACGATGTCATCAGCCTCCATATAACAGTCCAGGAAAACATGTGCCATGTTGCACTGGATCATGCATGGTTCTCCCTATCAAAGCAGCATGGAATTCTCCTCTGCCCTCCTTGCAAACCATATGGATCTCCTTTCCTCCTCTCAAATCTGCATGAAGATCTCCTCTTCTCAAAACCGCACGGAGAACCTCCTTCTCAAAACCTCATGGAGAACCTCGCTAAAATGCCTGCCACCTATTTTTAAACCCCTGACTGCGTCCTCTCACGCAGTGGGCATGGTAACCAGTTCTGACCATTCACAGAACCTTGCACAGGCTCTGTATGCTCTTTCCATACCATTCCATGGTCAAAACCCCGCCCATCTTCTTGGGGCCTTGGAAGAACCAAAGCAATTTGCATAACTGAGACACTAAGCTTCTAGCCATAGTCACGCAAAGGCATCTTAAAAGCTGTTCCCTTTTCCCCATCCCCCAAACTGCAGGTTCTGGGGGTTTTTGGAGATCCCCACTCTGTAACACTGGCTCAGCAAGTGATTTAAAAAGAAGGTAGGATATGGTTTTTGCCCACAAGTAAAGTCATACACTACAATATGATTTTAACTGATTGTACAAATTTGATGATACTGCATGCAAGTGTGTATAAACTGAGAAAGAAGAGACATCTGAAAACATCAAGGAAAAAGACTTATACCACTTTGCTATTCAAAAGTTTAGAGCTCTGGCCAGTGTGGCTCAGCTGGTTGGAGAGTGGTCCCATAAACCAAAAGGTCATGGGTTTGATTCCCCATCAGGACACATGCCTACATTATGCATTCAGTCCCCCACTCAGAGTACATACAAGAGGCAAACAGATTGATGTTTCTATTTCTCTCTCTCGCAACCTTCTCTCTCTAAAAGCAATGAAAAAATGTCCTTGGGTGAGGATTTGAAATAAAAGCTTAGAGTAAAGAACCTTCTGTATTTTTTCTAATACACCCTAACAAAAATAACAAATTTCATGTATTAATTTCTGCCTACAAGATGGAACAGGCACTGTGTCAAATTCTTTAAATATTTTATTTAATGTTCACAATAACCCTACAAGGTAGGTAGGTACTCTTTTAAATCCATTTTCTAGATAAGCAGTTGAGAGTAACTTGAGGTCATACAGCTAGCCAGTGGCAGAGCTAAGTCTTGAACTTTGGCAATCTAATGAAGAAAGAGCACTTCACCACTCACTGCACTGCTTCATAAACATCCAAGTGAACCACACATTCATCCAGATGGAACTCCATTTCACATAACCTGTTCTGAGGAAGCCAGCACTCTTTTTGCCAGGCTCTTCTCTATATTTTTCCCCCATTCTCTTCTGCAACATGAGTCCACTGACTATTTCAAAGTTGCCTCAGCATTATAAGTGAAATAAGTCAGAGAAAGACAAGTGCTGTGTGATCTCACATATGTAATCTAAAAACACCAACCTCATAGAGACAGTACAGTGGGGATTGCCAGGGATTCTAGGGGTGGGAGAAATGAGGACATGTTGGATAAATGGTACAAACTTTCAAATTGTTTTTTTTTTTAGTATATTTTATTGATTATATTGTTACAGTTGTCTCAAATTCTAGCCCTGGCTGGTTTAGCTCAGAGGATTGAGCGTCAGCCTGCGAGCTAAGTGTCGCTGGTTCGATCTTCCAGTCAGGGTACATCAGAGAAGGAAAACTCTGACTCCAAAAAACCTCCGCTGCCTTGCGGCATACCTCTTCAGGGGAAAGGCTAAGGGAGTAAACCCCGACAGAAAATCCGGAGCCGGAGTCCCTAAGGCGGTTTGACGTTGTAGTCAACACCGGCAACTCCTGCGGCGCACCTGAAGCCAAGCTGTATCGACTCCGTCTTTCCCTTGGACCCTTCAGCTGCGAAGAGAGGGGGGGTCTGCTGCATGGGCAACAGCAGACCCTCCATATTACCCTGCCCAGGCTCTGTAGCTTCAGCGTCATCGCAAGATGTCGATTCAACACGGGAGGAGACAGATACTACCATGTCACTCCCGAGTCGGACTGCACAGCCATTCTCGGCGGTGCAGATGGACTCTTGAGAAGCTACACCATCGTCTCTCGAGACGGACGGCTGCCGACGATGTCTCAAATTCTACTCCCTTCCCTCCCCTCCACCCAGTACTCCCTTCCCTCCAGCAATTCCACCCCACCTTAGTTCATGTCCATGGGTGTGTAGATAAAGTTCTTTGGCTTCACCCTTTCCTCTATTATTCTTAACTTCCCCTTGTCTATTTTGTACCTACTGATTATGCTTCTTAGTCCCTGCACCATTTCCCCCTCTCAGCTGATAACCCTCCAAATGATCCCCATGCCTATGATTCTGTTCCTATTCTGGTTTGCTTAATTTGTTTTTGTTTTTGTTTTTAGATTTTGTTGATAGTTCTGAGTTTGTTGTCATTTTAATGTTCATAGTTTTGATCCTCTTTTTCTTAAATAAGTTCTTTTAACATTTCATATAATAATGGTTTGGTCTCAGCCTAGCTGGTGTGGCTCAGTGGATTGAGCATCGGCCTGTGAACCAAGTGTCCTTGGTTCAATTCCCAGTCAAGGCACATAACTAGGTTGCACATCAGGTCCCCAGTTGGGGGCGTGAGTGAGAGACAACCACACAGTGATGTTTCTCTCCCTCTCTTTCTCCTTTCCCCTCTCTCTAAAAATAAATAAATAAATAAATAAACAAACAAACAAATTATTTCAAAAAATAATAATAATGGTTTGGTGATGATGAACTCCTTTAGCTTTATCTTGTCTTGGAAGCACTTTATATGCCCTTCCATTCTAAATGATAGCTTTGCTGGATAGAGTAATCTTGGTTGTAGGTCCTTGCTTTTCATCACATTGAGTACTTCTTGCCAGTCCCTCCTTGCCTGCAAAGTTTCTTTTGAGAAATCAGCTGATAGTCTTATAGGCACCCCTTTGTAGGTAACTCTCTGCTTTTCTCTTGCTGCTTTTAAGATTCTCTCTTTATCTTGAACCTTTGGCATTTTAATTAGGATGTGTCTTGGCATGGTCCTCTTTGGGTCTAGCTTGTTCAGAACTCTCTGTGCTTCCTGGACTTGTATGTCTATTTCCTTTGCCAGATTTGGGGAGTTTTCCTTCATTATTTTGTCACATAAGTTTTTAATTTCTTGCTCTTCCTCTTCTCTTTCTGGCACCCCTATGATTCGAATGTTGGCACATTTAAATTTGTCCCAAAGGTTTCGAAGCCCTTCTTCATTCTTTTCAATTTTTGTTTCCTTATTCTATACTGGTTGACTGTCTATTTCTTCCTTACGTTCAAAATCATTGGTTTGAACCCTGGTTTCCTTCCCTTCACCATTGATTTTGTGTGGACTTTTCTTCATTTAACTTAGCATAGCCTTCACTTCTTCCCTTATGTGTTTGCCATACTTAAGCATATTTGTCAAGTCTGTGATCATCTTTATACCAGTGTTTTGAACTCTACATCTGTTAGATTGGCTATCTCCTCATCTCTTAGTTCTATCACTGGAACCTTGATCCATTTCCTCTTTTGGGCCATACTTCTTTGTCTCTTCATCTTCACAGGCTCCTGTGTTTGCCTCTGCATCTTGCATAGAGCTATTGTACCTGTCTGGATGAGTATTTCTTCTTTATTTCTTTGTTAAACTTCCACACAGCTCAATTTGCTAGAACTTCTGGTTGTTTAGTTTTGTGGTAGTTGTATTCTTTCTTAGTTGTGGAGGGAAATGCAGGATGTCTACCTACACCTCTATCTTGTCTGGAAGTCCCCCAAACTTTCAATTTTAAGATGAGTATGTTTCGAGCACCTAAGGTACAGCATTGTGACTACAGTCAAGAATATTGTGTTGTACACTTGAAAGTGACATAAAAGATGTGTTAACTAACCTTATTGTAGTAAACATTTCACAATATACATATGTATTAAGTCATCACATTGTACACCTTAAACTTACACAATGTTCTATGTCAATTATATCTCAATAAATCTGGAAAAATAAAAATAAATAAAAATTTTTAATTTTCTCAAAAACCTCTGGATTTCTTTATTTCAAGAACTGTGTTTTATTTTAGTATCCTCATATGTCTTAGCACATAACTCTAACATGCAAATAAATTTTAATTCAGTTCTAACATGCTAAGCACTGGAAATGCACTAGTGAATCTATGAAATATGTATAGCCATCATATTACTATGGTAAACTTACTTAAAACATCAAAAAAATATATCTTGAATTCCCACATAGCATTGATATAGTTCTGTCACACATACAAGAAGTTGAGGGTATAATCTGTTCTCAGCAAGTTTATAGTTCAACCACAGAAAGAGATAAAAAAAAAATACATAAAAAATTAAATAATTTGAGAGTGATATATTTCTACACAAAAGAATAAAACAAAGCTTATCACAGGGTGGTATGACTAATTATTAGGATACCATGGTGAGAAGAGGTTATGTAGTAAAAACATATAAAGATTCTAGATAATATATTCAAAGTTTCTTTAATGCATGATTTCTCATAGCTTTTGTATGATAATGTTCATTATGAATTTCCAAGAGTTTCATATGCCAATGTTTTCCAAACTTCTTTGGGAAAAAAACAAAAACATTGTTTCATGAGAATTCATTGCTTCTGTGTGGAAAAAAAAAAACAACAACTGTCTTCTCTGTAAAACCTTTTAAAAAACTAGACGGACAAGTGTTATTAAATATATAACAGCAAGCTGAAGCCTTATATGCCAACTTCATGGTCCACACTGCTTATGGCTACCTTTCCCAAGAGCTGGGACATGGTCTCACAATTCTCAACAAAGTACTCTGGCTAGTCACTCTCAAATGATTAAGTACAGATGATGAAATACTTTTGCCATCCCTAGAATTAGTCAAATGAGTTGAAGGAGAAAGACACCACTCTGATCTGAAATAAACCAGCTTCAAGTAGGAGATAAATATTGAACTGAGCTTGGACATGTGAATGAGAAATGCCCTCATTAATTCTAAACTTTAATTTATTTTTGGAATCTAAATGAAATTATTTGTTAACTCAATCTTTTCCTTTAGCATTCTCAAGAAAGAAAGGTTAAAAGACAAAACGGGAAAGAGACACACTGCCAACTATAATTAGGCTGGAAATAGTTACTAAATATAGTCATGCATATGTCAAAGGGCTCATGAAAAACTACTAAATAACCCCCACTGGTGTGACTTGAGTTTCTTTAAGCAGTCCTCCCTGTTACCCAACAGAAACTGGGCTAGAATGGGTCTGCCTCAGGCAGGTCAGTAGTGTGGATTCTTGACTTCATGCAGGAAAGATTTCACAAAACAAATCCAGGTGATTCTGAGAGTAGGTTTATTTAAAAGCTGGGTACAGTGAAACAGGGACTTGGGATAGAAAAAACAATAGGAGAGAGGCTAGGCAAGGCTGATTTGGCTCTCTTAGAAATATATAGGAATGATTCTAGACAGGCCTGCCTTGGCTTATTACCAAGTCAGAAAAAAGGGGCCTTGGAGACAGGTTCATGGGGTTAGCCTGGGATGAGCTGTCACTGCCCATTGCTTCCCTAGTTGCAAGTCTCATGGGAACCCTTAGAACTTAGGGAGGAAAAGTATACCGGAAAAAGAAAGCAGGAAGAAAGGCATGGGTATGCTCCTGACAGGGAGAGCACACCCCGGGTTTTAAAGGTTGGGAGTTTAGGGGAGGTCTTAAGGGAGGATCTCAACAGAATATTTAGTATCTTTATGCTGATCCATCCTCAGGTGTGGCTGGCACAAATGGCACTAATTGGATTTCTGCTATCTATCTCCCTCAGTAGGGTGATTTAAGCTATTTACCTTCTGGTTGGGGACGAGAAGTGTAATTTACTCTTAAGTGTCCCTGGTTAGGTAAGATAGGATTTTGCAATTTACTAGATGGCTATAAACAGCCTGGCCATTTAATTATCTGTCTCAGTTTACCTATTGACTGTCCTGGCTTACTAGCCTGTCTTATCCCCAGATTTGGGGTACTAGTAGGATAATATTAATGGTCACATCTCAAATTTCTCTGAGCCTGTCTCATCCCCAGCATTTGAGTACCAGTGAGGGTGCTGGTGTTATTGTCAGTAATGCTGCTTGTTGGTGCTCCTCAAACTGCAAACACTTGAGGTGCCTACATGGTATGGACTCCTCTATAATTTTCTTTAAACTCAAGTCCCTCTATGTTGTAACAAATAGGAAGAACATCCTCCTTCTCACTCTGTGTCATCACTTGTCACTTTAGAACTGTTACAGAATGGGGTCCCCAGAAAACCCCAGAGCCTGTGGTTTGGAGGATGGATGAAGGGAAACAGCTTTCAAGATACCTTTACATATCTATGGCTGGTAGCTAGGGTCTTAATTATGTAAATGGCTTTGGTTCTTCCACAGTTCCAAGGAATAATAAGTAGTGAATAAGCAAGGCTTGTGGAAGGTTCTGTGAATGGTCAGAACCAGTTACCATGCCTACTGCATCAGAGGCCACATCAGGGATTTAAGGAGAGGGCAACAGACATATGAGAAGGAAAAAAAGAGGAGAGGAAAAAAGAAGAGGGTTTTACACGGCTGGCAGAGGAGGAGAATTAGGTGGTTTACGAAGAGAAAGGGAGAGAAAGAGAATCACGTGGTATGTATTGCAGAGGTAGTGGAGAGATCCATGCTTTCTTTGCAAGGAAGCTGGGAACTCTACAGATCTAAATCTGCATAATCTTTAAATAAATAATCCTTTTTTTTTTTTCACCAAACTCTGGTGTTGAGAGTTATGCTTCTGGTGACAGGCAGTTGGGCCCCTCATAACTGAAGAGCCCATGGGGTTCTGTAACAGAACCAGGGCAGAGTTGTCTCTCTGCTTTGTGCCCTTGTATTCCAGAGTCACTTGTGAAAATACTTTCTTCAGCTTCTGTTTGGAGCACCTTGTTGGGAGATAATTTTGTGGGTCTCTCACATTACTGCACATCTTACGAGCAGAGATGCTAGCTGTCTTTGTTCTGGATTATGTTTTTAAAGATCTTTGCATATCCAAAAGCCTTGGAAGATGGAAAATATGCCTCTGGAGCAAAGGACAGATATGTTTACTATCCCCAGGGGCAAAAGTCAGGCAGGCTCTCTGCCCATTATAAAAGATTCATGTTCTCTAAGCTTGAGGTTCTCCTGTAACACAACACATTGCATGTGCAGACATCACCTGGTCCTCTTTGCATCATCCTGTCAGAACATGCATACATGCTATCTACTGTGCCATGAATGAAAAAGTTCTTTGTCTCTGACCCAGTAGTCTCAAGTCTTCCAAGAGTCTCAGGTCTTCTGTCAACATCCATGACACTTGCCAGGCTATCCTGTTACTTGGTAAATAGTGTAAAATCTTAGACCCCACGCAATTGTTGACACAACTCCCAGTACTGGATTTAGATATAAGTCCTTGGATAAGAACCACTATGTAAGACAGACACTGTACTGTCCTGATCAGTTCTCAGAACTCCCACAAAAAGAACCTCTATTTCACCTGCAAAGAGTGCAATTCACTAACAATCTAGCTGTAGTATGTTCAACATCCACCTTAGCTTTCAAACAAAGACCATGCCCTTCTTGGGCAGCCCCAACCAAAGTGTGAGTAAGATGAAGGTATTAGTGTCAGGACAGTTCTGCTCAGTAGAGGACTCAATTTCATGGACAATCTTAGCTCCAGAGCTCCCTGTTGTATTGGCCAACACTATCATATTTGTAGACTCTCACTGCTCAATACAGTTCCTCTCACTTTTATCATTCATGGATGCTTCCCCAGTAAACTATTTGCACTCCCAACTCCATTTCAGTGTTTGCTTCCCAGAGAATCAGACTGTTATACTTGTGTTTTGTCACAGACACCAAAACCAAACATTCTCCTGCCTCTGAGAGCATCCCATATAAATCAGTTCATAAATGTTAACATCTCATATGAATGCCCATGTTCATCCAACAAGCCCACTCACATTAACTCTCTGCTTAGGTTCAAGTTGGAAGTTTCACTGCATAAAAAGTGTTCAATATAACTTAGTATACTTAAAATGGTTATGTTAGGATGTATAATGTTTATGAAAAGCTGACTTAAGTTTAAGAGTTAGCATGTATAATGCATTTATTTATGTAAGACTAAAAAGCTGGTTTTAAATTTAAATACTTATAGTAAATTAATATTTACCGTATTTCAACAAATTTAAAATGCCATTAATTACAAGCATGTTATTTCAAGTATCATTAAGAAAAAATCACCAATTAATCTTTGACATAATCTTAAGATGCTTCTATTTTAAGGCAACTTGCAACTTCAGTGATGCAAAAACATGGGGGAAAAGTACATCTTTAATCTAATGAAATGTGGTGTATATGACCTTGGAATTTTCCTGGTCTCAGATTATGTATATATTTCTAATCGTTGAAATAGACAGTAATAAAGAGTCTCCAATTCCTTAATTACAGTAGTTTCCTTTATCTGTGGTTTCACTTTGGTTTCACTATGGTTTCAGTTGCCCAAGCTTAACCTGGGCCCAAAAAATATTAAATGGAAAATCCCAGAAATAAACAATTCATAAATTTGAAATTGTGCACTGTTCTGATTAGTATGGTGAAATCCTATGCCATCCCACTCCCTCCCACCCAGGACATGAATCATTCCTTTGTGGAGTGTATCCATGCTGTTCACTAACCCCATCCCCCAGTCAGTCACTAAGTAGCCATCCCAGTTTAAGATCAACTCTCAGGGTATCACAGTGCTTGTGTTCAAGTAACTTTTGTAGTAGTAACCCTAAGACTATGTCCCAATGCATGTTATTCATCTGACTTCATTTCACCATGCAGGCACTGTATAATCTCACATCATCAAAGAAGGGTCATAACAGTATAATAGGATATTCTCAGAGAGATACTGTTAGAAATAAGGACATAGTGACTCCCAAACCAGTAAAAAGTCATTAGTAACAAAGGGCAAATGTAATTAAAGGGTCTTAAGGGCAAATGTAATTAGAGGATCTCTGAGAAGGGAGTTGACAGCACGGGCATATCTGCAAATCACAATAAGAGCATTTAGATAACCGTGTTAGATTGTAACTCCGGAGTAACCAGTAATGGAGAAACGGGGAAGAAGGAGAGGGGAGGGGGAGCTAATTGTGTTAGGGCGGGGAAGCTAATCGCTCTCACTTTGGGGTGGCAATTTTAGGGTGGAAAAGATAATCACTTTAGGGTGGCAATTTTAGGGTGGAGAAGATAATCACTTTAGGGTGGCAATTTCAGGGTGGGGAAGCTAAGACTATAAAACCAGTTTCCTTTGTCTACTTGGCGTGCACATTCTCCTGGCTGTGAGGGTGCGCCCGGCTCTGCAGACTGGTGAATAAAGACCTCGCTTTACTGATCAAGTCCTGTGTCCCAGTTTTTATTGTGAGCGTGCCTCACAATACCACATTCGCATAACTTTATTACAGTATATTGTTGTAATTGTTCTATTTTATTATGTTATTATTAACTTCTTGCTGTGTCTAATTTATAAATTAAACTTTATCATAGGTATGTATATACAGGGAAAAACGCAGTACATATGAGATTGAGTTCTAGCCACAGTTTCAGGTATCCACTGGGGATTTTGGAACATATTCTCTGTAGATAAGTAGGGACTACTATACTTTTGCAGGACATGTGATTATTCTCAATTAAACAGGTAAGTATCTTAACTTGTTAATCAAATGTTAGATAAAAAATCAAATAATTTTTTGATTATTAAACATGTTACCTAATTGAATGTTTAACATTTAATACAACAAGGGACATTTTTTAAATTCATAAATCTTTTTTTTTTTTTTTTTTTTTTTACTGGCTACATTTTATTCTTACAGGAGCCACGTCCCTAAGGGCAGATAATAAGCTTGCTGTGCAGAGGGAACTGGAGGTTGGCGGAGAGGGAGGAAGGGTTGTGGTGGAGACACTGGTTCTTTCCAGGGAGTGAAGCTGGGGACGGGAAGGGTGGCTCGTGCCCCCAGTTACATGGGCTGGAAAGCCAAGGCTAAAGCCAGAAGGTGAGGGACAGCAGCGTATCCTATCTTGGGGCTTAGGGGAGCGTCTCCCTGCACCTGCCCTCCTCATCCATAGGTCTAGGTCTTGGAGCTCCGTGTTGGGGGCTGTGTGGTGTCAGAAAATGGGGGTCAGCCTAGCTCACAGTCCACCTCCTTGGGCCTTGTGTCCATGCTGGGGGATGGGGCTTGGGCAGCAGGGCCCTGCTGTGTCGTTAGTCTGTGCTGTTCTGATGTGGTTTGTGTCCAAGGATGGCGGACAGCCAGGCGCCAGGAGTCTCATGGAATGAGGTGCAGGGTGGGAGGCGGCAGGGGCAGGGAGTGGAAGGGGAGGAGTATGGGGCTAGGGTTGGGAGGCGGAAGACAGCAAGGAAACCATGGCCATGCGGGGCTAACTGGGTGCTGGTGCCTTTGGTTGCTGTTCTCACACGATGGCTTGGACCAGATCTGTCTTGGTCACGCCCAGCCCAGATGACAGGTCCTCCATGTTCAGTGGCTCTTTTGGTGAACCTTCAGTGAACTTCTCCAGGGAGTTCTTGCTCATTTCAAACAAGAGCCACTGATGCATCCAGCTCTCAAAGATCTTCCAGTCCAGGCTCTCCATGGTGCTCTTAAGTTGTTTCAGGTTCTCTGGGAAAGTCCCCTTCAGCTGTGGGTACACCTTCAGGGGGTCAGCTTTCAGGAACAGGTGCATCACGTGGTCCATTGAGGTGTTACCGTACTTGGTGGCGTTCTGCATGGGCCCTTGGAGCACGCCTTCCATGGGCAGTGCGGCCATCAGCATGGGGGTGGCCATCCGCATCTTGGTCAAAGGCTTGGCAGGCTTGGGAAGCTTCATGCGCAGGTTCTCCAGCTGCAGGTTCTGCGAGGTGACCGTCAGCTTGTCCAGCCGGCCCTGCTGCTGGTACAGGAAGTAGGTGGTGGTGGCCTGACCAGCCAGGAGCAGAGCCACCAGGACAGAAAAGCCTGTGTACAGGGCTCCGCGGCTGCACTTGCTCTCTGGGGCTCTGGAGCGCTGGCTCAGCATGGGCATCTGCTCATGGTTGGAGATGAGGTCGCGTTGGTCGTCCATGGTTCTGGCCTCTGGTCTAACCCAAGCCTCTTGCTGCCTCTGCTGCCGCTGCTGCTGCCTGCGTGTCTTGAGACTAAATTCATAAATCTTAAGGTTAATTAAATTCCCCTTCTGATTCATAAGGTAGGTATATTTTCTAATATTGGAATTGAAGTGGAATTAAGATATCACTGAGTCTAGTCCCTTTGTTGTTCTAAAAATCACCATGAAATTCAGAGGGTGAGTATGTTTTCTTACAGATGATCAACGATGGAGCAGAACCAGAGTCTCCTGCCGAGCAGCTCTCCCCACCCCCTCACCATGCCAGACCTCAGACTGCCACGCTTGCATTGGACAAGCCCTCCTACAGCCCCTCAGAGATCATCTCCCTCCCTCAGCACAGAGGTGAGATGGTTTCTTCATTGCCATAAATAATGTAGGTGCAAATAAATTCAATAGGCTCAGAGCTTTAAAAATGAGAAAAAATCTTTTTCTCTTTTTTTTCTTCTTGGACCATAGCCCTAGTAGGAAATTATTGGGATCTACCAGTCCTGGGAGGGAGATGGGACTGTCCGAGATGGTGAATTTATGGGTTGACTTGATGGCAGCCTTCTTCCACGGCACATCCCCAGGAAGAACCAACCCTGATAGCACCACTGTGAGGCTGGAGAAATGATGAAGAGTCAAGAACTATTTCAACTCCCACTTTCCACACCCAAAATATAGGGCTCTTGAGCACTTATAACCAGAAAATTCAGCTATTCCACAAGAATACCAAAGAAAATAAAGAAGTGTGGTGAAACTTGCTTTATCATGACATAGGGGAAAAAATGTTGATGTTGTCTTAAAACATTTATGTGTCTCTCTTTTTTGGTCCTCAAACTCAGTTTAAACTAGTGTGGCAGCATGAGCCTCTTTCCAGCCTCCCCACCCTGTCACCTCTGTCCTGGGGTCAGTAAAGATGCCATCAAGTGACCCAACTGGCAGCATATTTCTGACTTTTCCTCTTTCTTATAGCAATATTGACCATTTTAGAGAATAAGTAGAAGGGAAATGCGGGGAATCACTCCTTGTGGTTTAGGGAATTGTAGCCCCAGCCATGAGCCTGACTTGCTGCCCCCTCACCCCTCAGGCTTGTCTTTAAGTCTCAACAGAAGGCTGTGCAGGAGACATAACCAAAAACCATTCAGAGGGTTTCCATGGGGATTGGATTTAAAGAATGCTTATTATGCTTTAGAACTTGCTCTGCTTTTCTTATCTCTTAGTTAAGTATAAACAATCTCTAGCAAGGAATGTATGAAATCTTGCACCTCATGCCAGTGTGGCATCAAGATGTTTAATAGACCCTGACACAGACTGGTCACTGTGCCCTCTGTACTGGTACTTGTAATCCATTATTGTCAACTGTAATTCAGGTGCCTAAAAGCTATTGATGATTCATGAATCTTGACCTTGTATCTCCCATGCATACCTTTCTCAATAAAAAGCTTGAGGAACAGAGGTCTCGCACTTTCTCCAGTAGAGGGAACAGCCTCCTCTCTTAACCCCCAGACAAAATACAGTGTCCTGGATAAGTTTGTTCCACCGTGGTCATGAAGCCTCTGCTGGATATAGTAGTTTCCAACCGAGCCTAGGGCTTTGAAGGCAACTCCACCTCATGGAAAAAGATAAGATCACCAGTGCAGACAAATAAAAAGGGTGAGGGGTGCTCTATAGAAAGTAACCTCATAGCACGATCTGATCATAAATTCCTAACTGGGCAGTTCTTGGTGGATAGTCATGCCCCAGGCATATAATTGTGCAGTAAAAGGTTTATCTTTGCTTTAAGCAAGCCCTGTCTATTGTTCCTGAACCTCAGGTTAACACACCTTTGAAGTAAACAGCAATCAGCCTCTGGAGAACACAGAATCCTGTTAACTATCCTGTAATCCAATCCCGGCCTTGCTTTCTCCCACTTTCACGTATCTTCCTTACTTCCCCCTCTTTAGTTTCAAATACATGAAAGAAACTGCAAAACTGTTTTTGTTCAGAGCATTTGAGACCTTGCTTCCCAGCAATTGTCATCAGTTTTGCTTGAATAAACTCATAAAATTCTCTACAGGTCTGGATGTTCCTTAGGTTAACACCAGTAACAGACTGATTTCTTTTCCCCTCTTTTTGAATTGCTCTATCTGGACAGCAAAATGCTGGGTTACTGAGTTCACTGATTTATAGGGAATATTCTTTTTATGACATAACATCCACACCATAGTTGTTTATTAAACATTTATCAAATACCTATGATGGGCCAAGCACTGACTGTTTCTCATATATATTTTCTCATTTAACTTAATCCCCTCAACAGTTTTGTGAAGTGCTACCATCCCTAGCACACAGATAAGAAAACAGAAATATAGAAAAATTTAAGAAACTGATTGAAACACCTATACCTGGTAATTTCAGATTACTACTCATGATGTCCTCTTCTCTTTTTAAAATTAAATTTATTGGGGTGACATTGATTTCATGATATCTTCTTTAAAAATCAGTTATGTTTTTTTCTCAGGTTTGTGATCAAAAGGGGGGGGGGTGAGGATGTCCCGTTATATCTAAATCATAAATCCTGCACCTAAAATCAAGGTTTCAAATTCACAGGCTTCTCACCAAATGCAGTCCACTCTAAATAAGCTTTATCCTGGCCTTTTCCAAACAGCAGGTTGAGTAATGTCATTTAAATTTGTAATGCCTAAAAATGAGCCTATTTATGTTGGGGTATATGAGAAAGTAAATAAACTGCGGGGTTTTTCCTTTCCCAATTTCTACCATTGAAACAGGCAGAGAGTACAGCAAATCAGAGATAAAAATATCATCCTTCTGATGGATATGGCGTAGATGTGTGGCACTGTTCCTAATACCCAAGCTCAGAATGGAAATGACTCTAAACTTCCACCCTGTTCCGTGTGTATAGAGGCTGGGGGCCAGGGGAGCCAGGTGAAGTGCGGGTGGGGAGCAGAGTTGTCCCTTGTTTGGCTGGCGGCATGGGGAACATAATGAAGAGCTCCTTCAGCAGTCAGGGAAATCCCAAAGACAAAGGAAAGGAGACAGGAGAAGAGTTATGCCCACCCAGTTACCTATCCCAAACTCAGCATTAAGCAAAAGCACTCTTTCCCCCTGAGGATATGGAGAAAGGTCAAGAGCGATATGCTAATTCTTGTCCCTCCTCTTAAACTTTAAATCTGAGAAAGGAGGGATTACCCTCCACCCACACACATGTACTTTGTAATACAGTTCATTCTCTTCATTTTGCACATGTTGGGTCTCAGGCATTTCAGGATATGACCATTTTCTTCATAACAGTCAATAGGGAGTAAGAAGTCCTGTGAAGAAAGTTGGTTTTATGTGTAAGATAGGCAAATATATGTAAAATTTTGACATTATATAGAATTGAAAAAGAAAATGACCATGGGTGAGCCAAGATTAAATAGCCAATGGTTAATTTACATCTCAGAATAAAGGAAAGCCACCAGGAGACTCTGTGCATCGCAGCAATGCCTCAGCAGTTGGAGAGCCAGCCCACTTGTGTATAGGTAAGAAGAGAAAGGAGGCCCCAGAAAAGGTGTGGGGATGGATATGAAGCAGGGTCTGTGTTTGATGTTAACACGTCCTTTTAAAATGGTACTGAAAGAAGAGAGGGGAAAAAGTCAAAATTACAAATGACTTAGTTGTCCCACAAAGCCTTTCCTTCTTTCCTCCCCCATCAGGGAAATTAGGCACAGGGCCCAGGTGAAAGGAGACATAGTATGTGGCAGAACAGCTGCAATTGATAAAGCTACAGGAACTGTCAAGAAGAACCATCCCACCACCAGCACTAAATGTATGGCTTAAAACCAGCTGAGACCAGCTTGATGAAACATGGTGACTAATTTCACCTAATGGTGATGCCCAGCCACATACACTGATTGTAATACTTTAGCATGCTAACGGACACAACCTGTGCCCCTAGGACTGGAAAAGGAAAGCCCATATAAGGACATAAAATGACCCACAGAGCTTCTCTGAGAAATCTCCACCCCTTTCTAGGAAAGATTATGAATAGTCCTCCCTCTTATTGGATACCCTACCTCCTGAGTAAATGAACCTCAATAAAGGAAGCAAATTCCACTAAAGGGGGGCTGCTCTGTATGTGCAGTAGCCCATTCTCTGTCTCACTGCTTCACCAATTGTGGGGTCAATACCTGGTTCTCCCACCACCCGTGAGAAGGGCTGGCCAGGTGTCCCCTGGCCAAAAGGAGTGTGCATTGTTTTGGGAATGGACTGTAACTCTCTCCTTATCTCCCTTTGTCAGAAAATTCTCATCCCATGACTGCTTCTTCACTTTTTCCTTCTGCACATGCACACTGAGGTAAGGTAGCTCCAGGCCACACATAGGTCTGTGCAAACTGGACCCATGCTGCCTTTGTCCGGGACCTTTTATAACCAGCCTCAGACTGGGAGAGGCATGCTCTCTCTCACACGGATCAGTTGCCGGTGGTGCCCTGCCCTGAAATGTGAGGAATAAACAGCATTTCCACATCTGTTAATCCAGCAGGTGATTTTTTTTCCCCAGAATATCATGAACACTTAAGTAGCTTCTTTGTTTGGGACTCCTGAACTATACCAATAAACTCACTTTCACTTTAAACTCTATGCTAAGTCTTTTTTTTCAATAAAGTAGTCTTTTCAAAAATATTTTATATATTTTAGAGAGAGGGGAAGGGAGGGAGAAAGAGAGGGAGAGAAACAACGATGTGTGAGACATACATCCATTGGTTGCTTGCTTCCCAGATGCTCCCAACAGGGGACCTGGTCCACAATCCAGGCATATACCCTGACTGGGAATTGAACTGTTGACCTTTTGGTTCACAGGTCGGCACTCAATCCACTGAGCCACATCATCCAGGACCATGTTGGATCATTTTTAAATTCTTTCCTGCATGGAGCCAAGAACCCACAGTGGACTGCAGGATCTCGGGTCCCTGGTCCCCTGGAATGCCTGCATTGAAAGCTCTAAACTAGAGGACCTGAAGGAAACATGGCAGTCTCTCCACTGCCAAGGGATTGAGGTCTGGCAGTCCAGTCTCAGATATGGAATCACCACCATAAGCTCTAGTCCTGATTCCTATTGGAACTTCATGATAAAATATTAGATATATCACTTCTGCTGTTTCTTAGTTCCTTAGCAATAAGATTAAGATACTTAATTTTGCAGCTTTTACCTCCCAGTAATTCTTATAGAACACTTGCCATGCTCCCAACCAATCACATAGACAGCTAGAGGGGCCACCAACGTTCATCTCATCCCCTGTGCATCAGAGGTGCAGGTAGAACTCCAGCCCTAGCTTGATGTCATTTCTCTTGGCTCAAGCTTTTCACTAGAAAATGAGGCAGAAAATACCATGTAAGTATTTATTGAAAGCCTAGTGGTGTATAGCAGGAGCCATGTTAGAGATAGTGAGTAACACATGAAATTGGGATCCTAATTTCTTGGAGCAAACGGCCTAGAAAATCCTTCTGACTTTCATCTACTTAGGTCTCACTCATTGTTTTTTGTTTTGTTTTTTTTTTAATTCAATTTAATTGTATTTTTTCATTGCCATTTAGCCCGTTATATCTGCCCCCCTCCACAATCACCTCGTTGTTGTCCATGTCCATGAGTCCTTTTATCTTTTTGCTCAATCCTCCACCCCTAAACCTGCCCTTCCACTGTCAGCCTGCTCTCTATCTGAGTGTGTCTCTATCTTGCTTGTTAGTTCAGTTTGTTCATTAGATTCCACAGATGAGTGAAATTATATGGTATTTGTCTTTCTCTAACTAGCTTATTTCTTTAACATAATGTTCTCCAGGTTCATCCATGTTGTAGCAAAGGGTAAATTTTTTTTTCTTTTTTACAGCCAATTAGTATCCCCTCATGTAAATGTCCCACAGTTGTTTTATCCACACATCTCCTGATGAATACTTGGGCTGCTTCCATATCTTGGCGACTGTAAATAATGCTGCAATGAACATAGGGGTGCCCCTATGAAGTGTTGAATATGGTCGGGGATGCTGAGATAATTCCAGCAAGCAGGATGAATGGCCAGTATGCACTGAGGACTGTGGCTCGCTCAGACCATCAGTGAATGAGCGAGAGGTCACACTGTCCTTTTATTAGGATTTCAAAAGCTACTAGAACAGGGGATGTGACTTTCCAGCCAACAATAAAAGAATTTTTATGAGTGAAAGAATTCTTACAAAGTATCATTAATATGTAAAATACAGCCAAGGTAACTTCTGGTTTAGGTAACACCAATCAGGCATGCATAGCAGATCCACTAATCATCAAGGCCAGCCCCAATTTAAGACTTTATCTTCAAGGAGGCAGATGGAGTACTCAACAGACCTCTTTGTCCTCAGGATTCCATGACCCAGTGGCCTGAACAGCCTAAAGCCATAGGCGGAGACAAGATTAGCTCATCATCTCCTGAGTCACATGACACCTGGGCAGAGGGGCATGGGTATGCTCCTACCCAGAGATCTGTGTTCCTGCAACACCCCTATGTTCACTCATTCTTAAAGGTTTTCACTGCAATCAATTCCAACCACTACATTCTGTGGCCCTTCCCTCTTCTGATCCCAGAATAATCAACTGCCTTTACTCTCAGCAGTTCACATGTTCTAAGGTCTTGAACAAAACCATGTAAAGGCCCAGGACCCTTAGAAACAAAACAGCCACAAGCAGATACTGAAGTCTGAACCACCCTTTTCCTCTTTCAGTCAGGAATTTTACCCTCGGAGATATTTACAGTGTCCATAAATGCCTTTGGGACATGAGGCTGGAGGTTAGTTCTGTGAATCGTCTAAAAATTATATGCAGAATTGTATATACAAGGTCTGGCTGGGAGAAGTCCAGCCATTGTTAATATAACGAGAACAGTTTGTGCGACATCCATGTAACATGGCAGCCAAGGAGAATGGACTGGAATGCACATGTGTGAACAATGACAACTTCACTGTACTTGTCAGTGGGGTGATAGATGCTCTTGAATGTATACTGTGTGACAATCACATTCAAAATGACTGAGCAAGTAGAACAATGAATATACATCAAGTTTTGCATTAAGCTTGAACATTCCTCTACAGAAACTATTCAGATGATCAGAAGGCCGTAGCTATGGACAACTGGTGATTGGCAGCTTTATCACAACAATGTGCCTGCTTATGCATCACTTTGAAACATCAAATTGCCCAGGTGACTCAGCCCCCCTACAGCCCAGAATTGGTGCCCTGTGACTTTTGGCTTTTCCCAAACTAAAATCACCTCTGAAAGGGAAGAGATTTCAGACCATCAATGAGATTCAGGAAAATACAATGAGGCAGCGGATGGTGACTGGGAGAACTGTGTGAGGTTCCAAGGTGCCAACTATGAAGGGGACTGAGGAGTCATTGTCCTCTGTACAATGTTTGTTGTATGTTGTAGCTTCTTCAATAAATGCCTCTCATTTTCATATGACATGGCTGGACACCTTCTGGACAGTCTGGCATATGCTGTTTCTTGAGGATGAATGCAAAGCTTTCTTTGGATTCTCAAAGGAATTCTGGAGTCAAAAAGTTAAGATCTGTTTTACTAGGTTTTAAGCAATTATGTCACTTTTTAAAATCATTATATTGAGCCTGTCATCTGCTTTACTTTAGCCCTAATTTCCAACAACAAAGAATGTGATTTCCAAGAATATGTTCTTTTTAGATTTGTAAGTACCATTAAAAAATTTAAATGTAAAGTGCAATAGAGGTTATTGTAAAGATTTTTACCTATTTTATTATGTAAGTTACCCAAGGGCTTAAACTAGCTTGCTATCATTTTACACTATATCATGGAGGAGAAACTTGGACACCTAAATAGAAGGAGTGGTAATTAATTCTAACAAGTTACAGTGAGAATCATAGCCATTAGTGCCAAAAGCTGAAGCTGAAAATTATTGAAATATGTGTCTAATAGAACTGCCTTGTCTTTCTCTATTTCTGTCATTTGACACTTAAATTACATTAAGAGTATCAGAAAAAGACCTTAAATTTCCAGAAAGGGATGAATTTTTTAAAATCTAATATTCAATCTTATAGTTAAACATTCCTAAATACCTTTTATACTCTAGTTGGCTTTGGGCACACCAGAAACAGCTGCAGCAATAATACATATTTTGGGGGATACCAAGGGAAAGGAGCTTTAAATAAACATTTAAACAATGAATAAATACTTTCCCCCTTAGATCACAATTGTAAAGTTTAGGTAGAAAAAGAAAGAGGGGGGAAAAGCCTTCAATTTTAAGATTACCATTTGGGCATTTTCTATTTTGTGCATAATCAGGGGGCATAAAGAGAAATAATATATTTGAAAAATTAAATAAGTTCTTTGTAGTCTGAACCCATATAGGAGAAAGGAGGCATGCAACGTCAAAGAGAGAGAGAGAAAATGGCTCTAAAATCAAACTCCTGCAGGAAGAAAAAAAAAAAAACTGCAGAAACAGTACATCATAATAATAATAGTGTATGGTTCTTAAATAAGAAGTGTTACATATTTAAAAATTAGATGTTTTCATGTTAACCCTATGACACTCCATCAATATCAGCACATGGCATTATCACTGTTCTCACTGTAATGATGAAATAAAGTGTAAGTAATATGCCCAGGATGGAGAGCAGACTAATAATAGAAGGAAAGACAGAGCCAAGGGACAAATGCACATTTTCTTCACAAAGATACTGCTGCAAATTCCCTCAGAAACATAAGACATCATATTAACAGATGCCTTTCAAGGTCAGTACCATGAGGAAAGCCAGTGCAACCTTTCACATTATAATCTTTAAAACTTGAAGCTAAGAAAGAAGATAGCTCCCTTGATTTTGTAGTCCAAAGTCCTATAAAACATTATTACAACTGAAAACCTAGGCACTAAAACAGAGTTTTTCTTCAAATTAAGGATATAGTAACATATTGACAGACCCAAATAAGACAACACAGCAAACTATATAGTATTCACAGTTAAAAATAAAAAAAAACTGACATTCTTCAATTTTTATACTTGATGATTTCTGGACTTGTTTAAATTTTAAATCTCTGTTTCCTATATGATCACTATGTATTCTATATCGTTTTTTTTTTTCCCCTCCCAGTGTTCCTTAAGTGCAGTTCAGTGCAATTCAGGAACAAGACAGCAAGTTAATCCAGGGCTGCAGGCAGCTCATAATTACTTCTAAAAAGATCTGCTCCGTGACATAAATTCAGTGAAACAGAGGTGTTTAAATAGAATAACTCACTGAATTTATTCACCAGTCCCATCAAAGGAAGGAGGTAAATGGTTAAGCAAAAACACTTCCATTTCACTTTCTCTTCCTTTTTTGGGCCATTTATTTTTATGGCAACATCAGTTGTGCACATCAGGACTTATAAAGCACTGTGAAAACTGTGTCAATCATAAGCTACAGGGAGCAGAGATTTAATAGTAGTATTGGAGAAGGGAAACCAAGAGGTGAAGTTGAGAATGACAGAAACCAAGCAACCTTATATAATATATTACCAGGAAGAGCCAGGCATAACAGAAAGAACTGAGGAAGATGACAGGGAGGAGAGATTACATAAAATACTAACGTGCCCCCAGGGTTCTGGAACTAAATGGTGAGGCTATGTCTAGATAAGCTAGAGAGAGTTCATTGTAAATTTGGAGTTCAGAGTATAAAATGACATGAATAAAGAGATAAGTGCCTGAGTGCCCAAGATGATGACAAATGCATTGGCAGGCATTCCCGCAGGGGCTTAGAGAATACACTGATTACTTTGCTTCCCTAGAGGCCTGAGGGACTCAATATGCAGCTCAGGGGGGGAGTATGCTGGGTACCTTAGCATACTATTATCAGTGCCATTAACACCAGTCCTGTTACCATCCCTACTGAGCTCTCTCTCTCTTATCTATGCCTTAGCAGTTTCCAGGTTCATAAGTTTCCTCCATCCACCTGATATCAGTTTCCTCTCTTGCCATTTAACTACTTCAGGTCTTTGGGGAAGCAATTATTAAATCCCTATCCCTGGATGCTAAATGATCCCTCAGGAACTGAGGCAAAACAAGATTCCCTTTATGAAGAAAGCAGTGTGTTTCCTAGCCACCCATAGAAATAGGCACAGGAGAGACCCAACGTATATCTTAACAATCATGCACAAGTGCATTCATTCATGCATTCATTCACTCATTCACTGAATAAAGATATACTGAGCACCAACTATATGTTATGCTTTGTGACATTGGAGATATAGAGTTGAAAAGCACGTTTCTACCCTCAAAGAGCTCACAGTCTAGAAGAGAGATTGGCACAACAACGACATACAATATTGTTGCTGTTGTATATCAATCATTTCCAGGTAGGGATGCAGAACCTTCAGGAGCTCTAGTAAGTCTACATGGAAGATCCTGAAGAGCAGATAAGACAAGGAAAGTATTACCTGGATATCTCCTAAAGGATGAGTAGAAACTTACCTGGATGATAATACATGGAAGACATTCCAGAAAGAGACCACACAATTTTAGTCATTGAGATAAAGTAAATATTATGTGAAAGGAAATTATCATTCCATCATTTCTCCAGAGTTGTTCATTTTATATGGCCAGTGATTCATATGATTTGTAAGTGTTATCATGAGCATTTACTGATGCCACAGAGTGAAATTTGGCCCTCTCACCCCAAGTGTCTCTCTATCCAGGTTGCCTTATCAATGTCACTGGGCTCCGTCATGTCCTTCAACAAATAATGTGGCATCACTGGCTGATTCTTCCTGCCTTATAAACACTATGTCTTTGCTTTTCTCTCCATCCCTTGGTCCAGTGCAATAGCTCTGGTGACAATCTCATTCTTTTCTATTCCTTATAGGCAGAAAGGAAAGTAGGAGAGGAAGATGGCTTCACTTTTGAGTCCTTCATAACTATTGGGCTTGTGTAACACCAGGTTTAAGCTCTCTGATTAACACATTCTTATCCCCTGGGGTTAGCTGCCCTGATCAAATTGGAAAGACTTTCCTGGTCCCTGCTCCCTCAATCTTTTATTTTACTCTGCACTGACAGATGATATTCAGGTAGGAGGGCTCAGGGTCCTGGAAACCTGACCCTCCAATTTTGTGGAGCATGTAAAAGACCTTCAGAAAATTTTCATAGTCACAACCACTAAAGATAAATGAGGAATAATGGAGACTATAAGTGTAACATAAAGGTCATATAGAATGTTCAATTGCTAGCAGCTATCTCTCTCCCATTCTCTCCTATTCAAAAAACAGCAATTAAAAGGGATGTAAATCTGCAGGGGTGGGGGTCAAAAAAAAAAAAAAAAGGGATGTAAATCAGGGTAAATTTTAAATAGATAATCTCTATCATAATTAATCTATAGTTAACTTACTCAAAAACACAAGCATTTTAAATATGAACAACATTATCTATTATTAGAGCCAGCTCTCCAATGGGTACTCCTTGCCAGGCTGCCTGACGTCACAGCTGGCTGTACTAGCTGTACTGGGAGACAGAATACTGGTTTGCCCCACCTTGTTTGCTGCACTCTGGTGTTCTAACCCAAAAGCTTTCTCTGCATGGTATGTGGAACAGTGAGCAGTACTTGCTTTATGCCACGGTCATGTAGATAACAGAGTGGCCCCTTTACTGAGAAAGAATGAAAGGCAGAGTAAGAGGCTGAGTGAGAGAGTAGAACTAAACCTTAGAGCTCTTAATCACTTCCTACTTTCATTCAAACAAAGAGTGAAAAGAAAGTGGCCAAAGAAAAGGAAGAAAGGAAAGGATAGATAGTGAGCACTTTAATCCTCAAAACCACTCTAGGAAATAGGTGCTATTATTAATCTATTTTACAGGTTTGTGAAAGGTTAGTGACTTAATTAAGAGCACAGAGAGTCAGTAAATGGGACCACCTTGCAATCTGAACTGTCTGGCTCCCAATACCATTTTCTATAAAAGCGTGCCTACTGAAGAACATTTTTCCTCAGTAGAAATTCACCATTAGGTTCCAGTCTTCCATGTTATTTTATTTCTACATGTCTCCACATACCTGGCAGGAACCAAAGGGTGGGAGTCAGTGCATTTCCCATATTTCATTCACTTTTTGACTTCTCTTACAACTTCACCCAAATCAATAGGTTTATATCTCCTAACAATAGGGTTCCACTGTCCAACAACCCCCAGATAGGCTGAGGTTCTTTCTTAACATCAATAAGTAAGTAATTAGAAACCAGACAGGTTTATATTTGTATCAAACCAACTGGATTAATTTGTTTCATTAAAAATAATCAGTAAATGTGAATAAATTTAGTTGAAAATTTTAAAGTCTATTGTTCTTTATTACATAGTTGTTATACTACTATTACAATTAAGGCAAGGATAGCCTCAATAGCTTTGATAAATAAAATAATGAACCAAACTTTTTGTTTTTTCTTATTGCTAAACCAATAAAATTTTAATCAAAATGTCTTCCACAAGTATGTAGTGAGTGTGATATTTTTTAAAAAATGAAATGCCAATCTCTTTCTGAGTTGATAAATAGGCATTTTTATCATGATTGTGTGGCAGCAGAGATAAAATACATGGACTCTGGAGCCAGAACATAAGGATTTGAAATTTGATTCTGCCCACTTTTTAGCAGAAAGAAAATATACTTGACTTCTCTGAACTTCAGTTAAATAAGCTAATATTTATGACAGTGTCTGGTATGCACCCAATAAGTCTTAGCTATTATTAACCCACAGGGAGCATTTGCTATAAGCAATTGCTCTAATTTAATTGAGAATTCTCATAAAACAAGAATACACAATCTACAAATTGCCTCCAAATGTAATGAAACTTTAACACTAAATTTAACAATTAATGAAGATGATATAATGGTACACTCTGGAGATATTTAATTAAACATTTACTGTTTCAATCTTTCAGTTTCCTTTGAGTATTCTAAGCCCGTTCTTTCCCTTTGTGATCTCAAATATTTTTATTGGTCCTTCATGTGGGGAACTGTTCCTTGTGGTTTAGGGAATTGTAATGCCAGCAGTGAGCCTGACTTGCCCGCACCTCCCCCACTCCCCGCCCCCCGGCTTGTTTTTAAGTCTCAACAGAAGGCTGTGCAGGAGACATAACCAAAAACCATTCAGAGGGTTTCCATGGGGATTGGATTTAAAGAATGCTTATTATGCTTTAGAACTTGCTCTGCTTTTCTTATCTCTTAGTTAAGTATAAACAATCTCTAGCAAGGAATGTATGAAATCTTGTACCTCATGCCAGTGTGGCATCGAGATGTTTAATAGATCCTGACACAGACTGGTCACTGTGCCCTCTGTACTGGTACATGTAATCTGTTATTGTCAACTGTAATCTAGGCACCTAAAAGCTATTGATGATTCATGCATTTTGACCTTGTATCTTCCATGCATACCCTTCTCGATAAAAAGCATAAGGAATGGAGGTCTCACACTTTCTCCAGTAGAGGGAACAGCTGCCTCCCTTACACCCCAGACAAAATACAGTGTCCTGGATAAGTTTGTTCCACCGTGGTCATGAAGCCTCTGCTGGACAGAGTAGTTTCCAACTGAGCCTAGGGCATTGGAGGTAACTCCGCCTCACCTTGAAGACTTCATAGGCCTTCAGCACTGTGTCTGCAGTGCCTGATGGACAGAATGGCCTTGGCTAAGGCAAATGAGGCAGCTCTGAACGCTACCTTTTCGGGCTTCAATTGTACTCCTCTGAGAGTCTGCTTCCTGGAGAACACTTTTCCTCAGCAAGAGCTTGAAAAGGTTTCCAGAAGTTTTGGTAAGGTTTCTAAAGAGGGATTCAAAGATAGTACTGGAAAGCATATCCCAGATACCATTGATGAGCCAAAATTCTTAAGTTACTTTGGTTTAAATTCAGTGTTTGTACCAAAACCTAGGCCAAAGCTGGCCCTGCAATGAGGCATAAATAAGGAGAAAGAGTGATTTAGTAGAGTGTTGGAACTGGCACTGATCCTGTAAGGAATAGCCTTTTTAATATAATGGAACTACATCTTGACAGACAGTGTGATCATGTCACTTTTAACTCCAAAATATTTAGTCTTATGTGATCAAAGAAAAAAATTAAACTTTTACCTCAATATATAAAATGGAAAAATATTTACTATTTCAAAGGGGATGTATTTCAAATACTATCATTTTTTTAAAAAGCCTATAAGAAGAAACATGAGACATGTATGAAGTTATTTTAAACGTTTAAGACAGTGGTTCTCAGGATATGGTGTACAATGGATCATGAGAGCAAACTTTCAAAATAATGTTAGAGTACTATTTAACTCTTTTACTCTGTTGACATTTGTATTTTGCAAATTGCATTACAAAAGCAATGGTGGGTAAAAGCACAAACCAAGGCAGTAGCACTAAATTGTACCAGCAGAGAAGAAAAAGAATACAAGGAAAATCCAGTGTAGTTCTAGAATGCCCTGATGAAGCAATAAAAAAATTTAATTTTATTAAATCTCAACCCTTCCGTATGTCTTAATATGTGTGATGTAATGTGAAGTACAGTATTCCCTCACTTATCACAGGTATTATGTTCTAGACACACACACACACACACACACACCCGCGATAGGTGAAAATCTGCGAAGTAGGAACCTTACATTTATTTTAGTATTTATATATATATTTTAAGGCTTTATAAACCCTTCCCACACACTTATAAACTGTTCCCAGTCCCTTATTAACATTTCCTACTCCCTTATTAACCTTTTCCACACTTTTATGTTCTTAAACATATTCTACACTCTTAAACCTACATAATTTTAACAACATACGTATACAGTACCACAAAATCCTCCAATACAGCGAAAAATCCGCGATAAATAATTAAATATAATATTTTTTAAAATCCCGCGATACAGTGAGGCCATAAGTGAACCATGATATAGAAAGGGACTACTGTACACATAAAGCGTTTCTGCTACTTACCGAAGTACAGTGGTTCTCTCCAGAAAAAGTACTTATTTGAGTTACAAACTAAACTAGCTGCTTTTTTCATGGAACATAATTTTTACCTGAAAGAAAAAACAACAGCAGACTATAATATGTATACTTGGGTATTTGGCAAACATCTTTGGGAAAAAAAAATTAATGTAGGGGCCCTACATTTTATTATGTTTCATTTTAATAAATTAATATCCTAATTTCTAATATGGAATATCAATTGATATAACCCATATAAATAAAGTTCTGTGTTCCTCAATTTTTATGAGCCAGAAAACAGTTCTTGGAACAAAATTTGTGAGAATCACTGAACCAAGGTTAAATGAATCTAAGCCAGCAGCTATTGTGACATCAGTATTAGGTCAATAATCAGCATGAAGGAGCGCATGCAGTTACCATTTTTCATAAGAGCTCTCCAATGACAGCGGCCTGCAAGAAGCTAACCAACTATGAGTGCCCTTGATGTTCTCCATAAAGCATTCTACAATGTTACCAGGAAAGACATACAACAGATAGTAAGAGAAAGACCATTTAATTCAAACATTGCTCTTTCCTTTGATTCTCATCCGGTCTTCCAACACCTTGCCTCGTATTTCATTGTAGAAGATGTACAAACTTCAAATCAAAAGGATAAAAGCTGCTGCTGGACATATGTGGACTTCAAATCTCTCCAAGATCAGACAATCTCTTAGTAATGTTTACTATAAATGTAAAAACCAGCATCCACATTCAACTAGAAATTCAACTATGACTTCCTATGGTTATGATCAAGATGACATTAGTACTAATGAAGAAATGAATGTTATAACAATGCTCCAAGATAATAAAACTGCCCAAATTGACATCCATGGGAAAATGATTGACATCGTCAGTGCAGTAGCAAAAATCCAGAAAAAGACCAACTTCCATCAAAAGCAGATGGAGGTACTAGAAGCCAGAATGAATGTTAATGACAGCAAACAATGTACAATAACTAAAGATGTTGTCTCTATGAAAGAAGACATTGATGCTTTAAAGAAAAAGATAACAGAACTGGAAAACCAGAATTCTTGCTGCAGCACTCATTGTTTAGAAGTTCTGGAAAGAGAAAAGGGTAAAGAAGTCATGGGACTGCTTCATAAACTCATACAATCACAAACTTTGAAGAACATGTTGACTTCTATGGACTCTGAGAAAGTGCCCAGTTATTCCAATCCTACTGATCATCTTGAGGGAAAAACAATTTCTCCCAAAATTAAATTTCTAAAGCAAAGTAACGACCAAAATACATTAAGAAGCTTTAAAAAGGTAAAATCAAATATTTATATTTATCCAGACTTTATTACATGGGTCAAGCTAACTTTTGTCCATGGAGGAAAATGGAGATTTTTTTCTCAGTACTACCAAGTTAGAAGAATTTTTCCAATGGCTTGTTTCTAGGCCAACCATCCATCCCTCCTGAAGTACCACAACTCATAATTCAGAGATACTGTTCATTCACTGGGCCTATTGTGAGCTTGACCACAATCTGTCTCTCTGTTTTCAACTACATTTACTATCTTTTTGGCTTTTCAAAAGAGGAAGTAACTTGATTATAGAGTTAAATTCTTCTTTACCTGGCACAAAATAAATGTAACCTCATGGCTCCAAACATCCACACGTCTTTTGTGGTCGCTGTGAACTCCTTGGTAGTTTCCTCACTGTGGGCCCATGAAGTTTCTACACATCTACAGTAAGTTAAGGTGTATTATTCCACAGGATGGTTGTGGTGCATTTTCTGTCCATGTTCTTGTTTTCTCACTGGCAAAATCCTGAGGACTCATCTAGTGCCCATTTCACAGATAAGTGGAAGAAAAAAAATAAAGGGGTCCAGTGAGTGAGAAAGATGTTTGGTAGCTCCAAGTCAGTTTTCTACCCACCCTTATCTTAGTGGCCTTTGATTATGATTTGTGATACCAGAGACAGATTCTACTAACAAAATTCTTAAAATCATAGAGTGAAAAAGGTACCAAATATCAAGAGTGCTAATGTTAGAGGTATAAAAATGAAGCTCATTAAAAGGACGAATTAAGCTAGAAAATATTCATTCCAAAATGGGATTTTTCTTTCAACTTCAGATTCATCTCTATCAAACAGAAACAGGGGAAAAACTGGGTATGTTACATTTTCATGAAATGAGACAAATACCATGTTTTGTAGGTTTGCTATAGAGAAAAAGGGAAACAAAATCTAAGGAGGGATTTGTGACCCAAGTTAAATTTCACTATTATATACCATGGATTCTTATATGACAAAGTCTTTTTTTTTTTTTTTGGTATGACCATATACCATATTCCCAGGATGGGCTTCAGTTTTAGATATAATAGCTGGTTGTCATAATAATGTAATTTTTATAAACATCATGCAGAATACCTGCAAAATAATGTTTCCTTCACCATGTAACTGTTAGTGAAATATACCAATAGAGTCATATGCTGTTAAATTACAAACATTCATGGTAAATGTACTAATTTAAATTACTCCCAGTTAATAATTTGAAAGAGGGCTTTGGCAATTAGCTAAGAACAACCTAGTTTCAAGTGAGGAAAAAGGCACTAAGGTAGGTATAAAGGAGATTAAGGGAGAAGCGTGATAAGAAGACACAATATTGTCTAGTACCACTCTGGTGATAATTATATGCTACAAATTTTTTCATTTACAAATTTATAGATGTGTTCACAAATAGTTTCTAAATATGTCAATAAGCAATAGGTGCACCATGGATGGTGTTATCATATACCTAAAGCAAGGATATCTATTAAATGGTTTGTTTGAAATGGAATAACCAGGCTGACAAAGTAAAGTATCATTTTGGAAAAGATGTCTGCAATCACTATGTATTTCTCACTGTCAGAAACACCCATAAAGAACAGCCAGAGTTCTGGTTCAGCACAATGGGTGTAGCCCTCACATCAGAGAGTCACTAGGGAAGGGAGGCTGTGACACAGGCAAATGATATCACAAGTGGCTTCTGGGAGAGTAAAAAGTGATTTCAGTGGTATTTGTTGTGTCATCTGAACCCCTGCATATTTGTGCGTGCTTTCACTTCACTTTCTCTTACATGCCCCCTTAGCACTTGCTTATGTTTCTACAGAGGCAAAGAATTTAGGGAAAGAGCACAGGGCTGGGAATCAGAAGACCTTAGATCTGAACAATCTTAAATCCTACATTTACAAGCTCTGTTAGTTCATCTCAACTAGGTTTGTTTTGTCATCTTTTAAAAAGGGGACTCATTCTATTAACTTAGTAAATACTTCTTCAGCGTTCACTAACAGCAAGGGGTCATGGAGGATAACAGAAGTAGAAGACATTCTCTGCTCTGTAGACACATAACACTGAATATGATGAAGACAATGTGTACACACATAACTCTAATGCAGGACAGATGGGGATGGGCAGCAAAGAGCAATATAAGTACTGCTGGTACCAGGGGAAAAGGGGGTGATGAGCCTTGTAGTAAGTAAGGGGATAAGGAGAAGAATGGGTGTTGAGGGCAGTGTGCAAGGCAGAAGGAAAAATGAACAAGAGCACAAGAGTGGAATCTGGAGAGAATGTGAAAAATCAAAGTGTTACTAAACAGCAAGTTGGGGTCCCACTGCCCACTGCCACCCTCTAGGCAAATTCCAGAGGCCAAGGTTTGGTGATAAAGGAGTCTTTATTCAAAAGCAGTCATTTAAGCCTATCAAGTCACAGCTTCAATCACTTAAACCCATCAATCAAGGCTAAATTCTAACACCTGGGTTCTCCTATCTTTTTCCTTGTTAGTTTCTATAGGATTAGTTTACAAACTAAAACAACAAACTACACAAAAGCTATGCAACTCTGGAAGAATGACAGGCTTCTGCCTCAGAGCCTGTTCCCTCTAGAACATCGAAAGAATAAACCTGACACACTCTGCCAGGCCAGCTTGATCCTAGGCTGTGCCTGATGTTCCTTCCCATACAAAATACCATCTGTTGGGAAATGCAGGGAGCTGCAGAATGATCATCCAGGCATCCTTGAGGAAGAAGAGCCTGAGAGAGAGCCAGCTCAGGAGCCAGAAAAAGCTCATGAGCCAAAGCGCCAGCCCCCTTTTTATTTCCATTGGCTCTGAGGGCATTCAGCTTCTCAGCCAATTTCATCCCAGACTGCTTCCCATTCCCTTCGCAAACTCCTCCTACAGCCCCTCCTGCTTCTCCCCAGTGAGCTTAAGCAGATCTCTCTGTATCAAAAGCCACCAAGTATTTTATAAACATAAAGTACTGACAGGTTATTATTTCAACCCTTTTATGCATCCCATATGCCTCTTCAGTGATCCCCATCCTGTTCATTTGAGCCTGACTTTTGCCTATGTAAAAATCTTAGAGGAGGGGAAAGTGAATAGGACACACATGATTTCTCATTCTCAGGCTATCCCTGAGGATGACTGCCTGGTCAGTTTACCCAAGGTCTCTGTGAGGAACAGAGATTTTCTTTTGAGTCCGTTATCATCACCACCTAGATGATATCTCACATGACTCATTAAAATTGCAACTCAACTTGCAGCTACATGTGAGAATATGATTTTTCAACAGTTTTTGCTTTCAAATTCTCCTGCCTCATATCCAATTCGCCTCCATCCCACCTGGCTCGTCTCTCCTGTCTACAATGTTCCTCTGGTGGCTTGCAGGGTCCTCTTCCTTCCCCTATCTTATCACCACCTACCAGCTCTTTGTACTCAGCTACAACAATGTGTCTTGGCCTTGTCACTGTCTTGCCCTGCTCTCTTGCTGATCTCCCATCATCCTCTTTGAATTACAGGCCCTCTTTCACTGTCCCCTCTTCCCATTCCCTCCATGACTGCTCATAGGATTGTCTTCCATAACAATGCTCTCTCTTCTCTTCCCTTCACTCTGGAAGATCCTTCCCAGTTTCTTAGATGATTCCTCTGTCACTAGTTATTCCCTTAAAATACTCATGTTCACTTTAATGACTCCCGAATCAAAGGACTGTTAACTCAGCCTCTTCAGGTACCTCCTGAGCTCCCATCCCAAGTGACTATTCATCTGTCTACAGCAGCCTGAAACTCCTTATTCTTAAAGTTAACCTTAGTAATTCTTCCTTCTTCTAATGTAAACTAACTTCTCTTCCAGTGTTCCTCTTCTTCATGGCATCGCAATGCAAGTTATCTGCAGCCCTAGACTGGGAATTACTCTCAGTTTTTTCTCTCTCATTTGATATACTGATCATCAGATATTTCCCTGCTTATTCTCCGACAATTCATGGGATCCATCTCTATCTATGTTCCCATGTCTACTGTTTTGGCTTAAATCTTCAGGATGTTGATAATCCAAGTCTTAAAAGGCAATTTTTCTTAAACAGTTCTAAAATGTTTTCATTGCTCCTTATGTCAGGCAAAATAAAATGCAATTTATTAACAGAGCCTACACAGCCCTTTCCATCCTGTATTTTTACTTAGGAAAGTAGAGTTCCATCGTGGTGAGGCACAATAGCTTGTACATGAGGCTGACCTGATTTCAGAGCTGGCTCTGTCATTTACTAGCTGTGTAACTTTGAAACAAAGCCGAAGTTTAAATTCCCATGGTTTTAGTATCCTTATTCCTAAAATAAGAATTATAATCATGGGCTGTTGCCAGGAA
Organism: Furipterus horrens; assembly: GCF_987537825.1. NCBI lineage: Eukaryota > Metazoa > Chordata > Mammalia > Chiroptera > Furipteridae > Furipterus > Furipterus horrens. The sequence continues at coordinate 90,914,256 of NW_028327171.1, forward strand.
TAATGAAGATTATTATGTGAAGTTCCTAGCAATGTAATTGATGTACAGTAAGTGTGAAATAAATGCCATTATTACTTCGTCTTCCTCATCTTCCCAAGATAACTTTACATGCAAATCACCATCCAGCCACAGTAAATGGACATTGCAGATTTTTTTTCAAATATTGTATCTTTGTATTTGCTGCTCCTACTATCTTGGATGTCCTTTTATCTAGATAATGAGTAACAATTTGTCATTTGAGACTTAACTCAAATATTTCTCCTCAAAGACATCTTCTCTGATCCTTCTTCTTTACCTCAGTATCTCTGAGGCAGAACTGGGGAATCCCTCAACAACAACACCATTGTTGATGTTTATAATGTATGTCAAACATGGAAACCATTGTGCATTCACCAAAATGTCTTAAATTGTTGTTGTTGTTGGAACTATATATTGAAAAAAGTAAACACATTCAAAAAAGAACAGACCTTAGAAGAGCTATTTACTGAACATCTACTATGTATCAGGTACTGTGTTAGGAGTTGGTTGTACAATGGTAAATTATATGAATATGTGATTTTGGCAAAGTCCTGAAGCCTTGTATTGTTTAGTTTTTTCAACTCAAAATTGAAAACAATTTATGTCATGACTGTTTTGTTAATTAAATGAAATAATACGTATAACCTTCCCAGAACAGTCTGAAGACCAGTAGAACATAGACCCTGCCTCAAGGAGCTCACATTCAGAACACTACCTCCTTTTGTCAGCCATAAAGAATTCCAGACAATATAATGAACCAGGTGATAGACTAAACACAAAAATTTCAAAACAACTCTTGACTCCCTCATCCAAAGATAGTGTTACAAGAATAAGATAGCGTGTGACGCTCTCCTTTTGGTATGGGCATTCAACAAATATTCCATCACCTGTAACAGCAGTTCACCAACCTTTAACTGCACACTATAAAAATAAACATCAGAGAAAAGTATTTAGGGAGAAAGGGAGGAACTCAGTATAAGGTAAGTAATTTCATTTGGTTTGGAATCCAATGTCTCTCCAGAAAAAGTTCAGCCATTGTTAATATAAGGAGAATAGTTTGTGCAGCATCGATGTAACCTGGCAGCCAAGAAAAGTGGACTGGAATGTGCATGTGTGAACAATGACAACTTCACTGTACTAGTCAGTGGGGGCAGTAGGTGCCATTGAGTGAGATTGTGTACTGTGTGGCCATCACATTCAAAATGACTGAGCAAGTAGAGCAATGAATCTGCGTCCAATTTTGTGCTAAAGTTGAACATCCCTCTGCAGAAACTATTCAGATGATTCAGAAGGTCAGAACTACAAACAATTGGTAATTGGCAGCTTCATCACAACAATGCACCCACTCATGCATCACATCTCACGCAGTTTTTTTGTCAAAACATCAAATCACCCAGGTGACTCAGCTCCCCTATAGCCCAGATTTGGTGCCCTGTGACTTTTGGCTTTTCCCATATTAAAATTGCCTTTGAAAAGGAAGAGATTTCAGACCATCAAAGAGATTCAGGAAAATATGGTGGGGCAGCTGATAGCAATCGGGGGAACTGTGTGAGTTTCCAAGGTGCCTACTTGGAAAGGGACTGTACAATGTTTCTTATATCTTCTTCAATAAATGTCTCTAGTTTTCATATTACATAGCTGGATACCTTCTGGACAGACCTTGTCTTTGCTCGCATAGATAGACAATAAGAGCATTCTGTTCATTCAAAAACAACATTCATTAACATTTATTGAAATTTGACTCTCTGCCAGGAACTAACTGAGCTAGCCTATGAAGAAATAGAGATGGAAAAGACACTGGTCTTTTTCTAAGGAAACATACTTTCCAACAGTGCTCTCTCTAGCTGCCAATTATTTTGGACTGTTGCTTAGATTTGGAGTGGGACACTGCACACTTCATTAAAACTTAATTTAGTTTTTTATGGTATATAACCCAAGTCCCATGTAGAAAAAGACATTGCTATTCCTAAAAATAATGTTTTAAGGTTAATTCTTCAAACCACAAAAACCCAACCTTTTTATATTTATTGTTCTATAATCCCACAAAATGCAGACACTCCCCAACCTATTAGTAGATTATCCTCCAAAACTTCATTTGTAAATCTATATTTACAATTCAGAATGTACACTACAAAGAAACATGATCAAAGTTGGATTTGGTGGACCAATCTGTAAAAACTGAACTACAATATGCCTGAGAGATTGCTATTAATAAAACTCTGGAGCCAAGTTTTTCTGTATTTTCATGCAAAGTGTATTCAGATAACTAATTACAAAAGCAGTAGTCTTGGCAGCTGAATTGGTCTCCACTTTCTTTGCCCTCTCCTCTACCTGATAGTGGAATAAAAATTTCACAGATCAATGGCACAAAGAGAACACTTTGGGGAACAGAGGAACAAAGAAGAGTCAAATGGGGACCATGGAGGAACTCTAGGGGTGAGAAACTGACATGGGAAATTCTTGGGCAAGGAAAGAGACAGGGTTCCATGTGGCTCCTGAGAATTGAGTACAGAGCATAGGGCTGAAGTAGGACAATGGTCATCTTTTATAGTGATGAAAGATTGAAAGCTGAGCTAGAAGGAAGAGAATTATAGATGTAAAGCACTTAGCATAAGTCCTGGTGACCCGTCCCGCAGGTCGAGCAACGAGGACCCTAGAGGGGGAGTGAGGATGAGAAAGGGACAAGAGGCACAAAGAATGGAGACAAGACAGTGCTCTGATCAAGTCTCGTTTATTCTTAGTAAAAACAGCATTCTTATAGCTCAGGAGAGGAGGAATTTTTCACTAGGGAGGAGCGCAGCTGCAGCTGGGGCGTTATCTTGACAGATAAGAGTTACGATGAAGGACAGCAACTCCCAGGAAGAGAAAGAGGGAAGTTGCCCTTAATTAGGAGCAGACAACTGTTATGGGATAATGAGGCCATGCCAAGCAGAACTTTAGGATGCCGGTCAGCAAGACTTTAGCCGAGGAACTTTTTAGTTCCCCACATCCTGGGACACTGTAATGTTAAATAAATGGTGATGGAAATACTGGAAACAGTGAGGTGGAGGCAAATTTGCAGGCTTTGCACCCTCAGTTGTCTTTTGGAATACAGCCTACCTAGATAACTGTATTTTTGATGAATATGGAATTCCAAGCTTTTCTGAGCTATGAAATGTTAGTGGCAGGTGGAGTTAGTGGAATAGGGCAATAGTTAGGCCAATGGAAAATGCAGGTAGAAGTATTGCCCTAGTGGACTCTTGCAACAAAGATAGGACAGATTTGCATATCCCTTCATCTTTCACCTTCCCCATTCTATTCTTTTCACCTAAAGTTTGAGGTGCAAGAGTGTGGGATGTGGGGAGATGCACCCTAGCCAGAAGCAGAGTCAGGGAGAGGGCAGATGATAAGGAGAAGTCTCCCACTAGGTGTGAGAAACAGTTGAGGTTTGGTGCAATCCTTCATACAGTAAGGATACTTGTAACAGACAGAGGTAAGGCACCATACCACGTGTCCTGAAAGTACAAAAAAGGCAGTGTACCTCTATAGGCAGTTTAATCAAATGTGATGGTCATTCTTCTCCAACTCTCAATTACATGTTAACTCTAAGGAATCTGCCTAAGCTTCCAGGAACAACTCTCAACTGGATTCTTTCTGATCCTTTCCTTTAGTCAAGGGTTCCAACTATTTTTAAATACTTCTCTCCTCCCCAGTTCTCACTGAGGATAAAAAAAGAAATGCATGAAAATGTGCCCTGGTAATAGTCTGATTTCAAGTATATATATGTATATTTAAAACTTTTCTACCAGTCTTTTCAGAAGAGGTGATCTTGCAAGTCAATATCCTGATGGAAGGCATAACACACCTCTGGGACATCAGAAAATTAAAATGTGGGTGCCACACTCATTTATATTGACCCTCAGTCAACTTATATTTGCCAACTATAAAGATAATAATTGCTTGATGTGCAGTTTGTAATTAGATCACAGCCATCAGTGACATGGTTATTTGTTGTTATAGCAATATTAACAAAATCATGCCTTCGGCAGTCTAATTAGAAGAGCACCATAGGTGACCCAGCTGGCATTTTCAACATGTTATCAAAGAGGTAAGATAAGACAAATCAGAGCTTAATGAGATTTCTGATCAGAGGTTGTTCTGAAGACAGCGAGTTACTAAAGGAGACAAAGAGGAACTGATGACTGGCAGATTCACACAGGCCTTTAGAGGACAACAAAAAGCAGTGGAATACTAGACTCAACTTTATTGTAAGGAATAACAATAAAAGCTTCCTTCCTTTGCAGCAATAGAATCCCAAAGTCATAGAAGGGTAGCTATAAAAGAAGCCTAAAGAGTACCAAGTTCAGTGACAATCAAGTGGGGGTACCTCCAAGTGGCTTTTTAAAATCTGGTAGACTTTTGCAAATTAAACCCTCATCAATATCATAATATGCCCATAGGTCACGAGACATATCCTTACTCCTATCCCATTTGAAAATCATGACTATAAGGAGCGGCAAATGTAGAGACTAAGAACACCTAGATATTAGATAGGTCTGAATTAATGAGGGCTATGTTACTTCTCAAGTGTGTGAACTTGCTGAGTTTCTTAAATTCTCTGAGCCAACATTCTTCTTTCTTAGTTGGGGATAATAATAGAATATAATACAAAATTATGCGCTGAGGATTAAATGAGGAAAAGTACTTCATTCAGCATCTGACACATAGTAAGTACTCCATAACTGTTCCATATAACTTGTGATGGTTGATTTTATGTGCCAGCTTGACTGGACTAAGGGATGGCCAGATATCTGGTAGAACATTATTTCTGGGTATTTCTGTGAGGGGGTTTTTGGTTGAGATTAGCATTTGAAGAGAGAGACTGAGTAAAGAAGATGCCCTCCTCAATGCAGTGGGCATCATCCAATCGGTTGAGGGCATGAATACAACAAAAAGGTGGCGAAAGGGTGAATTTGCCCTCTGCTTAAAGTGGAACATCCATCTTCTCCTGCCCATAGACATCAGCACTCCTGGTTTCTGGCCCTTAGGTCTTGGACCAGCATTTATACCATCAAGTTCCCCAGTTCTTGGGCCTTAGAACTCATTTTTGGATTTACACCATTGGCTCTCTTAGTTCTCAAGCCTTTGTGTTTGAACAAAAACTACAGCATCAGCTTGAAGATGGAAGATCATGGGACTTCTCAGGCTCCATAACCATGTGAGCAAATCCATAGTAATAAGTTTCTTTCGACTTATCTATATCTATTCTATTGGCTCTATTTTTTTAAAGTATATTTTATTGATTATGTTGTTACAGTAGTCTCAATTTGTTTTCCCTTTGGTTCCTCCACCCAGTACCCCCCTCCACTCCAGCAATCCCACCCCCCCTTAGTCGTGTCCATGGGTCATACATATAAGTTTTTTGGCTTCAGTCTTTCCTATATTATTCTTAACTTCACCCTGTCTGTTTTGTACCAAACATTTATGCTTAATCCCTGCACTATTTCCCCATTTCTCCCCCTACCCCTCCCAGCTGATAACTCCCAAACGATCCCCATACCTATGATTCTGTTCCTATTCTGGTTTGCTTAGTTGAATTTTGCTGTTATTTTTTAGATGCAGTTGTTGATAGTTGTGAGTTTGTTGTCATTTTAGTGTTCATAGTTTTGATCTTCTTTTCTTAACTGCCTTTGACATTTCATATAATAATGAGCTGGTGATGATGAGCACCTTAGCTTCACCTTGTCTAGGAAGCATTTCATCTGCCCTTCCATTCTAAATTATAGCTTTGCTGGATAGACTAATCTTGGTTGTAGGTCCTTGCTTTCCATCCCATTGAATACTTCTTGCCAGTCCCTTCTTGCCTGCAAAGTTTCCTTTGAGACATCAGCTGATAGTCGTACAGGCACCCCTTTGTGGGTAACTCTCTGCTTTTCTCTTTCTGCTTTTAAGAGTCTCTCTTTATCTTGAATCTTTGGCATTTTAATCATGATGTGTCTTGGTGTGGTTCCTCCCAGAGTCTAGCTTCTTTGGGACTCTATGTGCTTCCTGGACCTGTATGTCTATTTCCTTTGCCAGATTTGGGGAGTTTTCCTTCATTATCTTGTCACATAAGTTTTTAATTTCCTGCTCTTCCTTTTCTCCCTCTGACACCCCTATGATCCAGATGTTGGCATGTTAAAAGTTGTCCCAGAGATTCCTATGCCTCTCCTCATTTTTTTCAATTCTTCTTTCCTCATTCTGTACTGGTTGAATGTTTATTTCTTCCTTATGTTCCAAATCATTAATTTGAACCTTGGTTTCCTTCCCTTCACCATTGGTTTTGTGTGGATTTTCCTGCATTTCATTTAACATAGCCTTCACTTCTTCCCTTATGAGTTTGCCATACTTAAGCATATCTGTCAAGCCTGTAAGCATCTTTATCACTTATGTTTTGAGCTTTATGTCTGTTAGGTTGGCTATCTGAACCTCTGTTAGGTTGGCTATCTCCTTGTTGCTTAGTTCTCCCACTGGAACCTTGATCCTTTCCCTCTTTTGGGCCATACTTCTCTGTCTCCTCATCTTGACAGGCTCCTGTGTTTGTCTGCCTCTGTGTCTTAGGTAGAGCTGTTGCACGTGTTACATTGTAAGGGGTGGAGCCTTATGTATTCATCAGTACAGAGCAACCTTTTTCACCACGTTGTCGTGCTGTATGTGGGGGAGGGGTATGAGAGGGAACAATGCCACTTGCTCTGCACTCACCTCTTTCCAGGCACTTCTCCTACTTTTGCATAGGACTGGTGCCTCTCTAGCTGTTGCCCTGGCCATCGTTCCCAGAGTGGGTGGGTTTGTGGATGTTCTAGGACTGCAGGAGCCCTTTAAACAAGCAGACTCTACTGAGAAACCAGCAGTTTCTTCCTCTGCCCAACCCCCACTGGTTTGCAGTCAAAAGCAATGAGGCTTTATTTTCCCCAGCGCTGGAACTGTGAGATGTGTGGTCTGGTCTGGTGCTAGGAGTGCTCCCCAGGTGTCCCTCCCTACTTTTTAAAATATGTGACTGGGCTTTCCGCCAGCCTGCTGCTGCTGTCACTGCTGCAGCCACACTGCATCCTCTCCACCCCAGCTCTGCCTCTCCTACCTGTCTGGATGAGTATTTCTTCTTTATATCCTTGCTTGTTGGACTTCCATGCAGCTTGATATTCTGGAACTTCAGGTTGTCTCTAGTTTTGAGACAGTTGTATTCCTTCTTAGTTGTGGAGGGAGACCTGGCATGTCTCTCTAGGCCTCCATCTTGGCCAGAAGTCCCAGAGAGTGTTTTGATGTTTGCCAGATGGGAGAGGTGTTTGAGGAAATGGGTGAAGAGGTGAGGGAATTAAGAAGTACAAATAGGTAGTTACAGATTAGCCATGAGGATGTAAAGTACAGTATAGAAATGCAGTAGCCAAAGAACTTATATTCATGACCAACAGACGTGAACAAAGGTGTGGGGATTGTCTGAGGAAGCAGGGGTGCTGGGTGGAGGAGGGCAAAGGAGAAAAATCAGGACCACTGTAATAGCATAATCAATAAAATATAATTAAAAAATAAAAATGTCAATAAGAATTGCACTTGACTGAAAGTTACCAAAAAATGTAACTACATTGGCTTAATATGGGTTTGTTTCTCATATACTGAGCCATGAGGTATAGGCTGCTGGTGTTGTTTCAGTGGTTCATCAATGTCAGGGCTGGGGTCTTGATCTTTTTCCTCACATTCACACGAAAATGCTGAAGTTACAGCCACTATTTCTGCTTTCAAACAGGAAGAAGGAGAAACTTGGAAGGGCTTACCAGTTGAATGTGTCCCTTTTTTATCAAGGAAGCAAGCTGCCCAGAATTTCCTCCAACAGAACTCAGTTTATATCTGGGCCCAGGGGATGAAAATAAACTGAAAAAGTACATATTTGACTACCGAGCCTGTGTAGTTGGAGGCAACATAATAGAAAAGGATGGGAGATGGTTAACCCAATCAACAGTGTTGGTCACAACAATAAGGAGCCTAGAAAGCATCCCTGGAGAGAGAGAAGATCTTGAGGACAGTGAGGCCACTGAATCCTGTGGTAATAGCAGTGGCAAGTAATGGCCAGGGCCAGAGCAGATCAGCAGGATTCACCACACAGCAATGACCCTGAAGAGATTGAAAACGGGTTGGCATCTGCAAATGAGTGAAGAGGAATCATCAAGAAGACAGAAACTCTGTGGTCTTCTAACTTATTCCCTGGGAACCTCAGAATAGTAGCATATGGGTTTTACTTATCTACATATCACCAAATACTTAGCATAGTGCCTGGTATATAGTAGGCTCTCAGTGATTGTTTAATTAGTGAAGGAATAAATGAATCATCTGTGACCATGTGAGATAATCCAAGATGATAGTAGTAGGAGCTGGTGCTGACTCACTCAATTTGGGACTTATTTCTATGGGTTTGGGGTGATTTGGTAAACTAAAATATTTAATTTTTAGACTAGGAGGAGAACATCACCCCTTTCTTTTTCTTTCTGATGCCTGTCCTAGAAAGGGGCCTGTTTTAAAAAGCCACATAGAACTAAGGAGTTTGGGATTGAATTAAGTTTCAGGGCTTAGCAGAACTTGGATTCCTACCCACTGTGGGGACTGCAGAAGAACACGCAGGGTAGAGGGTTCTGGTGCAGCCTACTCCCACTGTGTCCATGCATGCCTTTCTTGTCCTTAAAGGACATTCTGTGCATTTAGTTCACAAAGAGAACACAAGATTTGGCTGGGGAAATTTTTCATTAAAAATCCCATTTTTCTGTGGGTTGAGCTTGTTTTAATAAAGGGAAAGAGAAATGAATCTGAGACTGCTTAGTTCTTTGGCCCCCTTAGATGAGTCATGGTGAATTGAATTTTTCCAGTTTTTTCTGTCTTCTTTAGACTGCTCAGTCATACAGTATTCCAAAAGTTATAAATACATTGAAATTGATTTTATAATTTTCAAAATTCAAAGCCTATGAATTTTAAAAGAGGGAAAAGGGGGAGCTATACAAGCTATCCTATCTCGGACTTAGTAATTTATAAATATCTGAAACTTTTGTCTAATTATATTGTCCATGTTATTCTTGACTTTCCTTTTATTATTATAGATGGCAGAGTTCTGATTAGTGTTTTTGCAAAACATGCTTTTTCTAAAAGCAATTTTTATTGAACTGGGAAAAACAACCAAAATACCTCCTAATTCTCCATGAAAATTAAAGAAAATTAATTTGTTGGAAACCATAAAGGGGCCAGAATATTACAGCAAATAAAGAGAAGAAAATTAGATTAAGACCCTTTTTCATTATATCTTCTCAGGGTAGAGAGTTTTTTCTCAACTGACTATAGGAAAAAAATAGAGTAAAAACAACTGTAGTTAATGTTATTTCCCTTACTAAATTATAACTTGTTCCACTCACCTGTGTTTGAAATTCAGACTAAAACATATTCAATTGTCTTCATTATACAAAGTAAATTCTGTAATACAATTTTATTCTATATTATGACTAGTTTTATGGTGGAAGTAAATGAGGGTTGGGTTGCGCTGACTGCGATGGCTCATTTGGTTGGGCATTGACCCACAAAGTCAACGGTCACTGGTTCAATTCTTGGTCAGGGCAAATGCCTGGGTTGTGAGTTCAGTCCCCAGGTGAGGTATGTATGAAAGGCAACTGACCAATGTTTCTCTCTCACATCAGTGTTTCTCTCCCTTTTTTTCTCCCTCCCTCCCCCTTTCTCTAGAAATAAATAAATAAAATCTTTTTTAAAAATGAAGGTTGGAGTAAAAACAGAAAGGTATGGAGAAGTAGTGAGTATTTGGGAAAGTGTATTAGGGAGCATCCTTAAGGAGTGAATCAGAGTGGAGATTCAGTCCAGAGTAAGAAATGGAAATTTAAGCAATCATAAAAAGGAAAAAACCAGAAGGTGAAGCATGGTTTTTGGCATGAATTGGAAACAGAAATCAGGACATGGGGAAGTAAGTCTGGGGAATGGATATGGTGATAAACAACCAGGAGGGGACCAAGATCATGTATGATGTTAATTTTATGTGTTAGCATGACTAGACCACAGCATGTCTAGATAAACAGTTAAATATTATGTCTGTGTGTGTTTCTGAAAGAAATTATAATTTGAGTGGATGAACTGAGTAGAGCAAATGGCCTTCTCCAATGTAGGTGAGCATCATCTAATCTGTTGAGGGGCTGAATAGAACACAGAAAGTGGAGGAAAGTTGAATTCACTCTCTTCCTGTAGAATGAGCTGGAACATCAATCTTCTCCTGCCCTCCATTCTCCTGGGTCTCAGGCGCCTTCAGACTTGGACCAACAGCTTAGACTTCTCAGCCTCCATTACCAAGTGAGCCAATACCTTACACTAAATCTCTCTCTCTCTCTCTCTCTCTCTCTCTCTCTCTCTCTCTATATATATATATATATATATATATATATATTGGTTCTCTTTTTGGAGAATCCTAACTAATACATGAGGGTTACCTGGAAGCAGATTCAGGAAGAGTAGGGGAAGGTCAATACTGAGGTTTATGGGCTGAAACCAAGTAGGAGAAAAGGGGAAAGACAAGTGCACATGACCTTGTCTGGCAAATGAATATCTATAATATGTGACCTCATGGGTTGCCACACCATCCTGAGAAAAACTGAGATGAAATGAGGAAAGAGGGAGAGACACAGAGACAGGTGGAGAGACAAAAGCAAAGAAGAGGGAGAAACCCACAGGTGGAAATAACACTTATACAAAACACAGGAAAAGAGAGAGGGAAAAAGAAATATTCTGTTTTAAAAGATGGTGAAAACGAAGACAAGCTAAGAACGGTTTACTAGGTTTTACCTTGAACATATGAATACATATTTCCTTTCAAATTCTTTTGGTCCTTTGAATGACAGGCTTTGCAATAAGTTAGCATCATCCTTTAAAAGTCATATAAACTACTTAAGCATTATTTACAACTCTTCAACTTTTAAAAATGTACTATAACATTTAGAGGTACTATCTGAGGCTTCTACCAGAAGTATATGTGTGTGTGATTGTTATATTATTACTTTTTAGATGAGATCGGGCATGTTCACAGTGGTATAGCAGTAGGTTTTTTTTTTTTTTCTTTTAAAGCTATAACCATAGTAACAAGAGCAATATCACTGATGATATGCACCTAATACATATGTATACATATAACTTGATATCAGATATATGTATGTATATATATGTGTATGCATACATCACATTGCCATATAAAATTAGCATCTGATCCCTGATGAAATGCTCAGCTTATAGAAGAGTTACATAGCAAATTCTGGTGTGAGAAAGGTCAAAATTTCATAGATGATGGAACATAGACTGAATGATCCGGGAAAGGGAGCTTTGGTTAGATGGTAGTAATTGCAGATTGCTTATCATTGATCAATGCATTGTCCTATTTATGGAACATTAAGGACCCCACACAAATGGTGAGAGGCACAGTTAAATGTGTCTTTGACCCCTAGGCCAGTGCACTTTCTCTTCATCTCGCTATTCCCTTAGCTGTCAGAATGCAAGAATTCAGTGTGGCCTAAAATGCAAAAGACCTGCCATCCTGAATCTTGTAACCTGGTCCAAACTCATAAACTGGGTAACTTTAGGCAACTCACTTCCACTCTGGGATCTCAGGTTGTTCCTCAGTGAATCGGATTGACCTTCTGGTCCTCAGTCAGTTTCTGCCTTAACATCCTGGATAGCTGCTGCCCAGCCCATTCAATAGTAATAATAGTAGAATAATAAACTCATCAGGGTTTTGCAGAGAAAAAGAACCAGTAGAGGACTTCTGGCCAAGAAGGACATCTAGACAGACACACTGAGTCTCCCTCCACAACTAAGAAAGAATACAACTACCTCAAAACTAGAGACAACCTGAAGTTCCAGAATATCAAGCTGCATGGAAGTCCAACAAGCAAGGATATAAAGAAGAAATACTCATCCAGACAGGTAGGAGAGGCAGAGCTGGGGTGGAGAGGATGCAGTGTGGCTGCAGCAGTGACAGCAGCAGCAGGCTGGCGGAAAGCCCAGTCACATATTTTAAAAAGTAGGGAGGGACACCTGGGGAGCACTCCTAGCACCAGACCAGACCACACATCTCACAGTTCCAGCGCTGGGGAAAATAAAGCCTCATTGCTTTTGACTGCAAACCAGTGGGGGTTGGGCAGAGGAAGAAACTGCTGGTTTCTCAGTAGAGTCTGCTTGTTTAAAGGGCTCCTGCAGTCCTAGAACATCCACAAACCCACCCACTCTGGGAACGATGGCCAGGGCAACAGCTAGAGAGGCACCAGTCCTATGCAAAAGTAGGAGAAGTGCCTGGAAAGAGGTGAGTGCAGAGCAAGTGGCATTGTTCCCTCTCATACCCCTCCCCCACATACAGCACGACAACGTGGTGAAAAAGGTTGCTCTGTACTGATGAATACATAAGGCTCCACCCCTTACAATGTAACACGTGCAACAGCTCTACCTAAGACACAGAGGCAGACAAACACAGGAGCCTGTCAAGATGAGGAGACAGAGAAGTATGGCCCAAAAGAGGGAAAGGATCAAGGTTCCAGTGGGAGAACTAAGCAACAAGGAGATAGCCAACCTAACAGATGTTCAGATAGCCAACCTAACAGACATAAAGCTCAAAACATAGGTGATAAAGATGCTTACAGGCTTGACAGATATGCTTAAGTATGGCAAACTCATAAGGGAAGAAGTGAAGGCTATGTTAAATGAAATGCAGGAAAATCCACACAAAACCAATGGTGAAGGGAAGGAAACCAAGGTTCAAATTAATGATTTGGAACATAAGGAAGAAATAAACATTCAACCAGTACAGAATGAGGAAAGAAGAATTGAAAAAAATGAGGAGAGGCATAGGAATCTCTGGGACAACTTTTAACATGCCAACATCTGGATCATAGGGGTGTCAGAGGGAGAAAAGGAAGAGCAGGAAATTAAAAACTTATGTGACAAGATAATGAAGGAAAACTCCCCAAATCTGGCAAAGGAAATAGACATACAGGTCCAGGAAGCACATAGAGTCCCAAAGAAGCTAGACTCAGGGAGGACCACACCAAGACACATCATGATTAAAATGCCAAAGATTCAAGATAAAGAGAGACTCTTAAAAGCAGAAAGAGAAAAGCAGAGAGTTACCCACAAAGGGGTGCCTGTACGACTATCAGCTGATGTCTCAAAGGAAACTTTGCAGGCAAGAAGGGACTGGCAAGAAGTATTCAATGGGATGGATAGCAAGGACCTACAACCAAGATTAGTCTATCCAGCAAAGCTATAATTTAGAATGGAAGGGCAGATAAAGTGCTTCCAGACAAGGTACAGCTTAAGGAGTAGAGCAACCTAGGCTGTAAGTCCCTGCTTTTTGTGACTTTGAATATGTCTTGCTAGTACCTTCTAGCCTGCAAAGTTTCTTTTGAGAAATCAGCTGACAGTCTTATGGACACTCCCCTGTAGGTAACTAACTTGTTTTCTCTTGCTGCTTTTAAGATTCTCACTTTGGCATTTTAATTAGGATGTGTCTTGGAGGGGGCTTTTTAGTATCCATCTTGTTTGAGATTCTTTGTGCTTCCTGGACTTGCATGTCTATTTCCTTCACCAATTTAGGAAAGTTTTCTTTCATTATTTTTTCAAATAATGTCCAATTTCTTGCTCTTTCTCTTCTCTTATAACATTAATGTTGGACCTCTTGAAGTTGTCCCAGAGGTTCCTTGCACTATCCTTGGTTTGTTTGTTTTTTTAATTGTTTTTTCTTATTGTTGTTCTGATTGGTTGTTTTTTGCTTCCATATTGCCATTGCCACTATGAGAGCCAAAACTGCCTTTGCATCTTGGGAGTTTAATTACTCTTTCTATTCTTATGCTCTCTAAGACAAGGGTGAAAAACTAACCCTAAAGTGTTATTCATTCCTGAGGAAGTTTACCAGCATGTCAGAGCTCTCATGGTTGTTTGGTGCCCATCCACTTTTATACTTTGGTTGTTTGCCTGGGAGTACTTATCTGAATCACTTGGGGGACTGGGTGTGAGAAGTTGAGACCTGCCTTGTGTATAGGTACTCAACTTCCAGGCCAGTGAAGTGACATAGATTCCTGTTTGCTTCAAATAAGATTATGGCACCTTATCTCTTATATATTCCCCTACTAGGAACACATCCATAAATTCCTTCATACATCTAATCTTCTAGAGTATAGATACTAATTTCAAGTTCTGGGGGTATTTTTGCAAATGCCCTTAGATCACTAAGACTATTCCTTCTAGAGAATTTAAATCATTAGTTCATTCTAAATGAGAATCATATTTAAATATTTTAAATTTCACACCCTTTATCTCTTTCTCTCCTTTTGTTACTAAATAGAAAGTGGTTCTGTCATAGCAAAATCTCCTGTTCTGTGCTCTGAATCCCATCTTTTCCCATTTTCTCAGGAACCTCCTCCTCTACTTTATAGCTATTGTCTCTTAGTTAATTTCAAACTCTTCTTTTCTTACTAGAAAATTTTCATAATTTAAACATACTATTGTCTCTCCCATTTTTTAAAAAATTGAAATTTTACTAGACTACAAATATCCAACTAAAATTATATCTATTTTCCCAGTTACAAAATATATAGCTATAGCTTCAATATCTAGTTCTTACTACTATTGATGTCTCAGTCCACTCCAGCCTGGCTTCTATTCTTACCACCTAAACTCTAGCATTAAGTCACCAATGGCCTTCATGCTGCCAAGTCAATGAAAACATTCATATCTATCTTATTTGAAGTCTCTTTTCTTTGTACATAGATTTCCACTCTTCCCTCCATTAACAGTCTATTTCCTTGTCTTCCATTCTTCCTTTGTTTTTCTTCTTATTGTCAGTCTGCTTTGTTGACTTTTCCTGTACTCAGCCTTTATGTGTAGAACATCCTCAAGGCTCAGCCTTGCGCCCTTTTTGTTACTCTCCAAAAGCGATCCCATTTACTCCTTTATCTTCAAACACCATACCTACTACTACAGGAAATGATTTCAAAATCATATCTTCAGCTTAGGCAGTTCTTCTAAGTTAAAGATCCATAGATCCAAATGTTTATAATATCTCCATTTGGGACACTAGAATGAGTTACAAGAATCTCAAGTATGACATGCTTCAAAATAATCTTATTTTCTATAACCACCCTGCCCCAAAACTGCTTCTTCTCTAGCATTCCCAATCATTGTAAATGGTACCAACATGTAGCCATGTGATCCAGCCAGAAGCCTGTGAGCTATCCTTAATACTCCCCTGTCTTTCAGTGATTCTCCCCCACTCCCACTACCCAAAATCAATCACAAATCCAGTTGGCCTCGCCTCCTAAATCTATCTGCTTGCCAAGTTAAGTCACCATCATCTCACACTTGGACTACTCAAATTACCCTCTATCAGTTTCCTCTAACCCACTTTTCCTTGCTCCAGCCATGACCCAAATCGTTCCTTACTAAAACCATTTTATCATTTCCCAGAACTTAGTATTAAATCCAAAATCCTTCTCTGTGTTACCTGAACAAACAAGTGTTTTTTTGCCTCTATATATTATATTTGCCAGGAATGCTGTTTCTTCCAGACTGTGCACAGCTAACTCTTACTCATCTTCCAGGTATGAGTTTAATTACTATTTTCTTACAGAAATATGTCCTGATTAAGTTAAAAATATATTCTCTATTTATTTCCATACCACCTTGTGATTACCAATTATAGGACTTGTCACCATAGTAATTAAACCCTACTTGTGTGACTATCTAGTCAGGAGACCTAACTAAAAATATAAACTCTCAGGGTAAAGGTGATATAATTTGTTCAATAATATATTCTCAAAGGCAAGCAGAGGAAAATAGTAGGTGCTTAATAATAGTTATTGGATGCATAAGCTGAGTTTTATATAGTTCTGGCTTTAAGGCCCCTACTAACTTACTGTTCTAATCACAGACATATATGACTTTAATTATGACTGAATATTTATGTTTTAACTATGATAGCATTTAATTATAATATAGTTGCACTTCCAAAGTATTTAATTTTGAAAACAGATATATTTCTAAAAACTAAAAGAAGTCATAGATTTTTCTAGCAAGTTAATTTTAAGAACAGAATTTTACTGTTCTTGAAGACTACTGACCAAGCAATTGTCATGTTTGTTTGTTTTTTAATATTTTATTTATTTATTTATAGAGAGAGAGGAAGGGAGGGAGAAAGAGGGAGAGAACCATCAATGTGCAAGGGAAACGTCCATCAGTTGCCTCTCACTCGCCCCCACCAGGGGATCCGGCCCACAACCCAGGCATGTGCCCTGACTGGGAATTGAACCAGCAACCTTTTGGTTCACAGGTTGGCACTCAATCCACTCAGCCATACCAACCAGGGCAATTGTCATATTTTTAAAAAAAGAAAAAATGTCAAAAATCAACTATTTTAGTAAAATTGGCATATTACCCATCAAGTTTCAAAATATATTAGAATAACATCTTCCACTTTTTTGATACATTTTCTAAGTTGAGTGAAATTTTAATTCCAAATTTACAATTGTGGATTAAGAAAAGAAGTTGGAGAGTGACACTCCAAAAATTATTAACGTTTTAATGTAAGGATGTTAAGAGCCAATCTGTGTCCCTAAGGCTCATTATAAATATGTATGGGAATAGAGTAAGTAACATAGAATGTGAGAGTATGGGGGAAACCCTTTCCAAAGAGGAAAAATACTGGTGAGGATTTAAATTGAGAAAATCCAAATTCTCAAGGGTTCTGATCTGTTGGCATAAGAATATTGGGCAGAAAGAAGTGAGAGGAAGAAATCATTAAAAGACGTTTTTCAGCCTTGGCACTACTGACATTTTGTGCTGCATAACTCCCTGTGGTAGGGGGCTCTCCTGTGCTTTAAAGGAGATTCAGCAGTAGTGCTGGTCTCTCCTCAATGGAAGTCAACATACTCCTCCACCCTGAAACAGTTACACTCACAAATGTCTCTAGACTTTGCCAAATGTCCCCTGGGGAGGAAAAATTGCCACTAAATTAAAGAGAGTCAAAGGGATTTGTCAATTCAAAAAAGTACAAAAAGATAGTTTTTCTGTCATTCACTGGTTTATTGATTCATACATTAATTCATTAGACAAGACATAGTACTAGACACTGTGTTCCATGGATGAGTAGAGCTCAGTTCCTGTTAAGAGCTGAAAGTCTACTGAAAGACAAAGAGTCGGCTGTCTTAGAATAATCATGACATTGAAGGGTCTGCTATCTTAGAATAATCATAACTTTGCAGTTATGTGAGATGTGTAGTTAAGCAGGTTTTAATGCATAAAGAAAATGACACAAGAAATGTCTTAACCTTGCTTAAAATGCATGGTACACTCATTATGTGGGACATAGGGAATTAGCATCCAGCTTCCTAAAGCACCCTCCTGACTTGCACTAGTTGGAGAACAAAAACTACTTTGCCCAGAATCCCTTGCTGCCAGGTTTCCTGGTGCAGACTGGCTCAGTCCTTTATCTCCCTGCATGAGCCTGAATCCACAAGTGAGGCAGAATCCATCTTCCTGCTGCTTGCTGCTCAGAGGCAGTCCTTGAGACCCTGGGTTTCCCCCCAAGGTATTCCAGTGTCCATGTCAATCAAGTTCTGTGGGGATAACGGTGGCTTCCTGACCCCTGAATGGCAGCTATGACACTTTGAACCCAACAGGTCAGCAGTGAACTCCTAATTTCACTATCCTACTCTGAGAAAAGCAGAAGCCTTCCTGGCCAGCCAGGTGGCAGTATTATTCTGGAACTTACTCTGAAAGATTCAGCTATATGCCTCTAGCACTCTCATGAATATGTATCAAACTGAATCCTTGAATTAGAGCTCATCCTGCTTAAACTATCTAAAATGAGGCCTGCAAAATGAAGCCTGTCTCCCTGTACAACAAACTGTAATAGCTCACCAAATCTATCTCTTACTGTGATTGCACATCCCCAGTATGGAAACAGATTATAGAGTCTCCAGCTAAGCACCAGACGAAAAATTTGGCTTCCATTTAGGGGCCATGTTGCATGAAAATATGTTTGTTTTTGTTTACGTGTTATTGAATTGGTACAAGTAAAAATATAAGATTGCACTGTAAGTGCAGTGCCAGAGATAAACATAAGGTGCAATATGGATATAATACATAGGGAAGATTTTCTAAAGAAGTGATGTCTGAGCTGAACCTTAAATTATGAGTAGGAGTGTGCTAGAAAAAATGCATATGAGCATGGGGAAAAGGCAGAAGATGTGCATTAGGTCTAAAAAGTCGAGAAAGCATAGTACATTTACGGAGCCAGGAATTGCTCAGGGTAGCTGAATTGTACAATGGTAACTAGGAGTGTTGAGAGATCATTTGGAAAACAGACAAGACCATGGAGTAGCCAGAGCAATATAACTTCCACATTTTCTTGAGTCTAAGAGACCACTGATTATAAGATACATGGGGGAGGGAAGACACTATGCTAAATGTACTCACTTCTTTTCATTTGTTAAAAATTTATTGATTTAAGAGAGAGGAAGAGAGGGAGGGAGGAAGGAGCAGGGAGAGAAGGAGACAACTCATTGTTTCTCCCATCCATGCATTCATTGGTTGCTTCTTGTATGTGCCCTGACAGGAGGTCAAACCTGCAAACTTAGCATTTCAGAACGATGCTCTAATCAACTGAACTACCCAGCCAAGGCTGTACTCACTTCTTTTAAAATGAATTAAACTCTTTTCAATACCTAAATCAGAATTTGCATCTAAACCTTGACAATATTTTCCTATTAGAGTCTAGAGGGTCTAGAGATCCTTCTAAATCACTTTTGATCACTTGGTGGTTGGTTATATTAAGCTTTTCACCAGTGCCAGTGGTCTTGACTTCGTTTAAGATTAACAGTAAATTTCAAGCCATAACAAATTATATTAAGATTTCCTCCTCTGCATTTCCTATTTGTTTATTCCATTATTAAGTTACATAAAGTAATATGTAATTTAGGTCAAATAACTTCTCCTAAAAGTTAGCCAGGAACTTTTCATGGGTTGATATTCCATAACTAAATAACGGCCTTATGTGAAAACAAATTAACCAGGCTAATTTCTCCTCTGAAAAGTCTGTGATCTGTTTCAAGAGATTTGGCAAGTTCAATACCCTTTAATTCCATCACCTGGTGTATATGACAGGCAATCTTCTATGTACAGAATTTATTTTCATTTCGGTACTATATCATAAAGACATCTTTTGCATAAATTCTAAGCAAAGAATTAGGAATCCAAATTTAAGGATAAATTCAACCACTTGTTATCAATGCAAAAAAGCTCAACTAAGAGACAACAGAATGAAGGGATACCATGATGCATCGCTTAGTTCACACCTGTTCAAGAAGTGACAATGGTCACAACTCTACAACTCTCTCTTCTGCCTGGAAACTTGTAAGACATTTTGACTATAAGAGTTTTCCTGTCTTATTTATTGTTTGTCTATTTCAGTTGTCCCATTTTTTTCCCTCATTACTCCCTCCACACCCCACCCACCCCTTTTCCAACACTCAATCCCTACCCTGTTGTCCATGTCCATGGGTCATTTATACTAGTTTCTTGACTAGACTCTTCCCCTCTTTTCCCCACTCTCCTACTCCCCTCTTCCTCCTGGTCACTGTCAGTTTGCTCCTTGTTTCCATGCCTCTGGTTCTATTTTGCTCATTTGTTTGTGCTGTTCGTTAGTTTACTGTATTAGGTGATATCATATGGTATTTGTCTTTTGCCACCTGGCTTATTTCACTAAGCATAATTCTCTCCAGTTCCATCCATGTTGTCGCAAATGGTAGGAGTTCCTTCTTTCTTTCTGCTGCACAGTATTCCATTTGTGTAAATGTACCAGTTTTTTGATCCACTCATCTACCGATGGGCACTTGGGCTGTTTCCAGCACTTGGCTATTATAAATAGTGCTGCTATGAACATAGGGGTGCATAGTTTCTTTTGAATTAGGGTTTTAGGATTCTTCATTTTCCTATCTTAAGAAGTAGTAAAAGGTAAAGAAAAAAATATCTCAGGTAAATTGGGGCCTGGTACAAGGTCCAATGTAGGCCCTCTGCATACAACAGAAAAACTTCTTTCTCCTTTAGAGCAGGAGATATGGAGTATGGGCAAGGCTGGGCAAGGAAGATGATTTTGGATGAAAACTGAGAGTGGAAAAAGAGGAAAAGAAAACAGAATATTTTTGCTTTAGTAGTAGGGATAATTTTATTGAAAGAGAAAGGGGAAGGGGGAGAGAGAAAGAAAGAAAGATGGAAGGAAGGAAGGAAGGAAGGAAGGAAGGAAGGAAGGAAGGAAGGAAGGAAGGGCTCAGAAGGCAGATGACTCACCACCATAATGGAGGGACATTCAAATATGCAAATGATCTGTGGTTCATTTAATCCCTACAATACACCTAATCTTCTTTTTGACCTACCTTCCATCTAAGTGGCGGTAACAATTTATGCTTATTGATTATACTTTGATTTTTCTGGTTTGTACTATCTCCATTTTAAACATTTAATCTACCAGAATTTCATTTCCACATCCAACTACTTAAAAAATCTCCTTTGGATGACTCTGTTTTATGGACTTCAGATTTCTGCTCTTCCCCCTCCTCATTCCTAAAGTAACATCTAGAGTATCGAATGTGGGGAGGTATGTGGCTCATGTAATCTCCAGAAAGCAGGGGCAGAAAGGTCCTCTGATCTTTGCTCCTCTGCCTCCACAGCAAGATCCTTTATCCACCACTTGACCATGGCCCTTCTGACATTTGTGGCTGATGCTGGGACACTATAGCTCAGAGGATGGTCCATACCATGGTAAGGATTCCATATCCCTTTCTGGCTGATTCAGTCCCATCTCTGCCCTCTCTAGTGTTATTGATAGCCGCCCCCCCCCCCCACACACACACATACACACAAACACATGTCTGGCTCTGTCCCCCCTGCAGCTTTTATCTCAAGCCACTTCACCCCTCCTCCATAGTGATACCCCTCCTACATATTGGCAAGCTCTCCAGTCAGCCTTTCCAGGAATTATTCTGGGTTCCCCTTCAATGGGCTGAGAAAATATCTACATCTCAACTACAACTTAGAAATGAAGAGCAATTTGGAAAAGTTAAGTTCCGGAATTTCTTCAACCAACCCCTCCCCCCAACTTTGCCGAGTTTTTTAGTGTATTTTGATGCAGTCACTCACAATTTGGTGTGGGACGGTCTGTGAGGCATCTCCTTCCTGAGTGCCACATGTGAAGAAAGGACCCTTGGTAGATGATGTTTCCTCAGCTTCTCTAACAGAGACATCTATTGTCCAAGCCAAAGCCGGCATCTCCATCCTCCCTCCCTTCCTCCTTTTCACATTTTGGACCCAGTAAGAGCTTTTCACCTCTTCTGAATCATTTCTTTGTAGTAGGTAGGAGGACACTAGTTACTATAACAAACATACTTTGTAATGTTTATGACTTAACAAAACTATCTCACTCATATTGTCACAGGTCCATGCATGGGTTCTTATCAGGTGCCTTCCCGTGTGGTCATATGGTAACAAAGTTTCTGCCATCACGTGATTCTGATCTTCTCTTGGTCCTTGAGGGACCCTACATATAAGGTTGTCAGGAAACATGTAAAGTTGTGGTGGTGACAGAAATCATTGCCATTCATGTCCCATTGGCCAGAATGCAGTAACACAGCTATACCTGAAAGCCAGGGAGGCTGAGAACCGTAATCTACATGTCTGTCTAGTAAGAACAGTAAACTCTGGGAGAGCAAGCTTCACGATATAGTTTGCAGGAAAGGAAATTTTTTACACAAAATTCTGAGTCCTCTAGGCTCAGTTTTCTATATACTGAAGCAATTCTTATAATCTTTTTCTACAAAGGCTGATCTTCTAATACATATCTTGCTTTAAGTCTTATTTTGAGTTTTAGAAGCTGATGGTAACCCTTTTCCTTCACACTTCTCATGTAATGCATGTAATCCCACATATTAAGAATTCCTTGAAGCAAATGGATATTTCCAAGTACATGGAACTGCAAAAGATTAAAGCACATTAATACTTTGAAAATAGTCTCCCTTAAATAAAATTATTGTAGCACTGAATGCTGTTTCTGAGATTCCCAAAGACGCCCAAAGAAGTTGCAAAATTAAACTTATGCCTGAAGGAAGCCAGCAATCCCAGCAATCTGCTCTCATGACATAATAAATTAAGATCCAAACAGAGCCTAAAATCCTTAACTCCTAGGCCAGCTCAGTGTTAATCAAACCTATCCTCTTTGTCTACCAATCTTAGGCCTCAGCAAGACCACTCTAACTTCTAACCTCAGAGTGATCCTTGTAGGACTTGTTAAGATAGCATATTTTATCCCAAAGACTAGGTGGTAAGTAGCATAAACAGATTTGCATTTTTGAGAATATTGGAGAATAGATGCAGGGAGTCCTGTACAGAGTTGATGACAGTGATCCATACAAGAAAAAATGAGGGTCAGAATTTTAGAAATGAGAAGGGATCTGAACTAGAAGGCCAATCAGATGTGAGGATGGGGGAGAAGACCATAGGAAAAACTGCCATATATCTGTCCTGCAAGTCTGGAAGAATGGTGGTGACATTTAAGACACAGGGGTTGAAGTTGAGAGTGTGGTGAAAATAATGATCTGTCATAATTGTTCTGAGTTTGAAACTGTCAGTGGTACATCAAAGAGGAGATGTTCATTGGGCACTTTTACATGTGGATCTGCAGCTTAGAAAGGAGTGGCTAGTGGAATAGATTTGAGAATCTTTGCAGTATTAAAGATAGTTAATGTCATGAGACTGGATAAGCACAGTCTCCCCCCAAATTATGTAAAATAAAAAGAGGGATGAAAGGGGACCTATGAACATCAACATTTTAAAAATATGCATAGAAAAAGAACCAAAGATTGAGCTCTGGCCAGGTGACTCAGTTGGTTAGAGCATCATCCTCTACACCCAAAATGTTGTAGGTTCGATACCCGGTCAAGGCATATACCCAGGTTGCAGGTTCAATACCCAGTCAAGGCATGTACAGGAGGCAACTGATCAATATTTCTCTCATATTGATGTTTCTCTTTATCTCTCCCTCTCTCCATCCCTTTCTCTCTCTCTAAATAATAGTAATAATAATAATAAAAAAGAAGACTGAAAAGAAACACCCAAATAAGGAGATAGAAGGGTGATGGAAGAAGAATCAAATATCATTTTATCAACTAAGATAACTATTTTGATTTTTTTTTTAAAGTAAATAGGTGTATGGGCTTTACATTGTCCCTGCTTATGAAATGCTGGGCACCTCGTGCTAGTTCCATTCAGGTTTTCTGTTCCACCAACCTGATTTAAGTTTTCAAAGACACACTCTTCTTCAATGAATGCTGAAAACTGGGGGAAAGAGGGAAATGTATTTACACCGTGTAGTTGGACAGAGCTAGATTTGATTAAAGGCTTGGACAAGGATGGACAGACAATAACACTCTGGCTAGACAGTGACCCAGCACGGGAAATCCTCATTAAGCTCCAATGGGAAGGCAACAAGAAGAGTCTCTAGATGACAAAGACACAATCTCCACTCTCAGGATGCCTTTGGGCACTTGACAATGTCTCTCAATATTCCTGCTCCCAGACAGCTCTCATTATTGGCTGGATCAGCCTTTCCAGATCTAGCCATCTTTTTCTCATCCCCATAACCTCTCTGCTCATTTCTTTAGTCTCTGCATCTTCAGTACAGGTTTGGGGATGTTTTTCTTTTGGAGATTCTTGAGAAAGAGGTCTTGCTTTTAATTGTGATAGTCCCCCAAAGTACCATAGGGTTTTTCAGACAAAAAAAAAAGGAAGACACTTTGATTTCTCTTCCCCACCTTGTCACATTCTTCCAATAAAGCAAAGAACTTAAAGAATCTAGCTGCTTAAACTGGGTGTTGAAGGGTGTATCAGAGAACAAGGAGGGAAAGAAAATGTCCTATCAATGGAAAATATTTACTATATAAAATATTAGGCTGACAACAAAAAAAGGAGCTGGTGCTAAGATCTGAATGTGTCCCCCCAAAATCCACATGCTGGAACCCTGATGTAAGTGGTGTTAGAATGTGATTGCGTTAGAAGATATGACCTTTTAGCAGGTGCTTAAATCATTCAGGTAGAGCTCTCATGAGTGGTATAAGTGTTTTTATACGAGATCTCATAGGGTTCTCTAGCCCCATCCACTATGTGAGGATAAAAGAAGAAGTCCAGGACCCATAAGAAGGTCCAGCCTTCAGAATTGTGAGCAATAAATTTTTGCTGTTTATAAGCTACCCAGTCTGGTATTTTGTTATAGAAGCCTGAACAAAGACAGCTGTAAATGTTAAAAAGATGCTTTTGGACATAGTACTGTAAGACCACTATTTGTCTAAAAATATAAAACAACAATGACCAAAAGACAGAGGTGCTGAAGAAACAGTCAAGAGAAATGGACAGAACAATGGGCATTACATTCTTACTGAAGTCTATTTTTCCAAGGCCTAAATCCCACTTCTACCCCAAGAATAAATTTGCTACTTTGAGTTAGATATTGACTCTTTCTGAACTTCATACCATTTAGAATGCAGGAGATTCATAAGATAATCAAGAGTCAGGTCATAGGTATAAATGTTTATCAGCCATTATTGACCAATTTCATGTCATTAGTTCCAACAAATTTGTCTGTTGGTTAGTCCATTGCACCTTTTCCAAACATCGGGTTCAGGTAGATCATTAGCAAAGGCAAAGGCAAAGGCCCACAATTTGAAAAAGTGAAAGTAGTACCTGATTCCAGTATCTCTAGCTCTGATCTCTTTCCTCACCACACTCCGAAGTGCTAGGCTTCTTATGAGGAAAGACTAGAAAGTGATCCAAGTTCACTTTGATAGTGATACATCACTATCTACATATCTTTAAAATCTTGCCTTTCTACTTTAATCATAGGATTTTGGCCAATGTTGTTGTTTTTTCTATATTGAAACTCTTAGGACACTACCTGCCATATATTATGCACTCAATAAATGTTCTCTCCTATTATGTAACAATAAATGTTATCTACTATTGTTTTAGACTCAATTACAAGCACATTTTCAGCTTGTTACTTTAATGTCTTATCTTACCATTTTTAATGCCCATCACTTTGCCAAAGATAATAATTAGTCATTGAGAATGATAATAATACACATGATAAAAATGAAATCACAAGAGATCAAAAGAGAGAATTCGTATTTTTGGTCCAGTGTATTGGACACTTTTAAAAAATATTATTGGAATGTCTGACCTTGACCTTGGCAAATTACAAGAGGAAAAAAATAGATGTTTGTGAAGAAAAACACCATCTCTTAATAACCAATCTGACTTACACTGTAATCAGTTCAAATATGATTGTATAATATAGTTTATCACAAAACATTTATTTACTAACTGCAGTAACATAATTTGTCCTAATATAAGATGTATTTTGTTAATATTTTTCCTACTAAGATAGGACATTTAACCAATTAATCCAACTAATTCAGTAATAAATTCATTACAATAACAAAAAAAGGAATTCTTTGGGCATCATCAAAATCTTTTTTTTTTTTTTTGACAATGTCAGCTGGGAATGATAATGGACTAAAAAATTGAATCCAAGGTTAGAGATTATGGGCAGGGTGCCACTTCAATAAAATGTTTTAGTACAAATAAAAAAGTATATAGATTTTTAAAACTGACGAATGACTACTTTGACACTTAGACCCAAAAGGCTGAAGAGAAATATCCTTAATATTAACCTAACATGGTAACCCATTATGCTTTGTCATTGTAATCCTTAGCCATTAGCTGAGACACAGAATTTTGTACATGAGGGTATTGTTCTCTCTGTGAAAGAAACACCTTTAGAAACATTTCAAATAATTTATTATAAAAGCTTTCTGGCGAGGCTATGCGGTAGTGAGAATGCTATTTTTAAAAACTCTAAGAACTTTTGATACTAGGTATGATATAAAATAACCTAATTTGAACTTGTAATTTCCAGAAGGACTTCTTGTTGAAACAGTACTAATTACACAATACTAACTTTTCTCTTGAAGAATTTTATATTTAAATAAAAAGATCAAGGAAGC
Source organism: Furipterus horrens (assembly GCF_987537825.1). NCBI lineage: Eukaryota > Metazoa > Chordata > Mammalia > Chiroptera > Furipteridae > Furipterus > Furipterus horrens. The sequence continues at coordinate 90,940,409 of NW_028327171.1, forward strand.
TGTTGGGTGAGGTCAAGGTACTATTATAAGCAGCAAAATGCCTGCATATGTAAATGTATGCACGTCTATGTATGCATGTGCTTGTATATATGTATATTGTGTATATATAAGTATGCATAAATTCATGTTTGTGGGGGTATGTCCATAAGTGCCTGTACTCACTGTAGGGAACTGTCCAGGTCCACCCTTCAGGACTCAGGCATGCATTTTGTCAGCCCCAAGGGAAATTGAATGCAGACTGGTCACAGCTCAGGTCTGTCTAGCAATCGCCCTCAGGGAAAGGGAGATGACTCAGTCAAGTTTACACTGCCTCCTGGGCAGTCTACATCCAATGACTAATCACTGTGGGTGTAAAAAGGCTTTGCTTCAATTCAGAACAATTCTAAACAACCATCCCAGCCTCAGAGCTGCCTTTGATATTAGCCGAAGCCTTTGCTGCATCTATACTGCTTCCCTTACTCACTCAGAGCAGTTCTCCTAGAGACCACGCCCCACTAAACTTCCTGAACACAAAACACAAACGTCTGTTTCCCAGGAAACCCACACTAAAGCATTAAGCATTTATTATTTAGCATGACTTTTAGCAAAGTGTTGGCTTACTGATTTATAAATGTTGAACGGAGATGAAGGTGGGATGAATTCCTGAATTTAGCCAGACTATTTGTTGATAGAGAACTAGCAAGAAACTAAGATGGTGGTTTATAATTTTGCTAACCTGATACCTTGTGTGTTTTATTTCATGAAGATTCCCAGATAATTGTCTAAATCAACCTAAAAGACTGGGGGTGAAGGGTGGTGTATTTTCAGTCTAGTTGTGCCCAGCATTCCTCCAACCACCTCCTTATTACCACCACTACCTTTCACACACCTGTTGGTGTTGTGTGATCCTTTGAGATTAGAAGGGTTTAAACCAAGATCAGGAAGATAACACTGCAGAGAAGGACTATAGAGATGTCAAAACAGTGTATCATTTCAATAAAGTAATGAACAAAATGTGGTACTTTAGGTAAGCAGTGGATGACAGGGAAGTCAGCAAGACGTAATCAGAGCATGACAACCATTGAGTGTTGGTTGAGAGAAGGCACAATTGAGAGATCAAAGCAGGCAGGTGGCATCAAAGAGACCTAGAAGCAACACAGCAAGGAACTGAGGTTCAAAGCTAAGGTTCCAATATAGTTCATGTGGAAAGGGCCTGGCTCATGTCTGGTGGGAGAATAAGTATCTAAAACAGAGCCACCATTTGACTCTCCCCCATATTCCTCAATATTTGGGTTTCCCACTATTTTTGCATCATTTTTTCAGCATTGTAATAATCACCTTTTTAAAAAATGTTGACACTATAATTTTGGAAACTATTCTTATGAGAAGAAACATATTTTCATTGCTGATTAATCTCAGAGAATACAGTGAGGCTGAACCCACAGGTGGAGATCAGAAAATCCCAGCTACGGAGAGAGGAAGCATATGAGGAGCAAGCTAAAAAATTTATCATAATAGAACAGGGACAGAGCCTGGGATAGACGAGCAATTGCCAAATATTAAGGAAGAATTGGCTATTTGGAGAAAAGGGAGAAAACCACTGTTGCAGAAGAACTTTGGAAAACATTCTGGGAAGAAACTGTGGGTACAGAGGAAATGGTAACGTATACATTCCATTCAAATTGCTTGTAAAAATAATTTGGTTCACAAACATACAAAGAAGGCATATCTTCTCTCAGTGTGTGAACCCCTGATGGTTTTCCCTAAAGGGTTAGAGTATATTCTATACACTTATTCTCCAGTCTAAGGAGAATTAATCTCATTATGTTTTCCTCAGTGGTTCTGATAAAACCAAAAATTGAACCTAAATATATCTAAAGGGAGATAACCCCTGCCCCCTCATGTTACGTGAACTGTGACAAGAAAACTTGGGAAAGCAATGTTTGAACTTCCTGGAGGAAAAGGCTACACCAATGTTTTATGGTAGGACATTATACAAGGATCTAGTCCCTCTAAGGATAACCAGAGGGCCCTGCAAGGCCATCTTTGGAAAAGAAAAGCTAACAAGCCAGACAAAAAGGAGTTAGGTCTCAGCCGGGAAGAGCCGGCCAAGACAGGGGCTGCCATCCAGTGTCTGGCCCACAGGAGGGGTCATGTCTCAGGGGACAGTAATCAGGTTTCACACTGAGAAGAATCTGGAATGTTGTCTAGTTTCTGCACGGCTTCCTCTCAAACTGGTGCACACAGGAAAGTCATCACAGTGAGAATGTACTTGGAGAGATGAAGGATGTCCAGGGCCCCATGTTCTGCTTCCTGCTTGAGGAGGTCCGCGTTCAGAGCGTCTTTGATCTCACTTCTCAGGCAGTTCTGGCGTGGTAATAGCCATGATAGCAAGCAAGATCAGCCCAAGAAACACAGTCAAAGAAGGGGCTAATAGGACAAAAGCCCCTTTTCAGGCCCTCTTTGCCAGATCTACCTGGACGCCATAAAGCATGTCAACTTGTATGAGCCTCTATCCTCACCACTAGAAAATTACTGGAAGTGCCCTGAAGGCACAGAGGCTTCGGGAACTTAGGAAACAGGACATACCAGACCACAACGACTGGACCCTGCACCCAAAGATAACATCGAACAAGCTGCAGCCTATACAAGAGCAACTGAAACATCCTGCTCTACAACCACCCTGATTACCAGATAAAAGCTCAAAGTCCCCACCCCTCAAGGCTGGTGTATCTCTCCACACCAAGCCCCTCTCCACTCCTGGAGTGAATAAAAATATTTACTGTCTGTAAAAAAAAAAAAAAAAGATGGTGATAGTAACTCATGTGTTTTTCTTTTATGTATATATATATATATATTTTTTGATATGCTTTATTGTTTATGCTATTACAGTTGTCCCAGCTTCTTTTCCCTTTGTTCCCCTCCATCCAGTGACCCCCTCCTTCCAGTAGTACCCCCCTTAGTCCATGCCCATTGGTTGTGCATATAGTTCTTCTCAACATCTTCCTATCTACTCTACTCCCTCCTACTATGCTTCTTAATTCCTGTACTGTCTCCCTCGCTTTTCCCCCTGCCTCCTCCCCACTGACTTCCCCACAAAATGTTCCCCATACCTATAATTCTTTTCCCACTCTTGTTACCTACTTTGTTTGCCTTTGTTTCAATTCCCTAACTTCTGTTGTTGGTTATTGTGATACAGTTTTCATTTTATGTTCATAGTTTTGATCCTCCTTTTCCTAAACAAGTCCCTTTAACATTTCATAAAACAGTGGTTTGGATCTGATGAACTCCTTCAGTTTTACTTTGTACTGGAAGCACTTTCTCTGCCCTTCTATTCTGAATGACAGCTTCCCTGGATAAAATAATCTTGGTTGCAGGTTTTTGTTTTTCATTACTTTGAATATTTCTTGCCAGTCCCTTCTTGCCTGCAGAGTTCCTGTTGAGAAATCAGCTGATAGTCTTATTGGGACCCCTTTGTACGTAATTCTCTTCTTCTCTCTTGCTGCTTTTAAGATTCTCTCTTTATCCTTAATTTTTGACATTTTGATTATAATGTGTCTTGGTGTGGTTCTCCCTGGGTCCAGTTTTTTTTGAACTCTCTGTGCTTCCTGGACCTGTAAGTCTATTTCCTTCCCCAAGTTAGGGAAGTTCTGCTTCATTATTTTTTCACATAATCTATCAATTTCCAGTTCTTCTTGTTCACCTTCTGGCAGCCTTATGATTCAGATGTTGTCCCGCTTATAGCTGTCCAATAAGTTTCTGAGCCTCTCCTCATTTTCCTGACTTTTCATTTCCTCTTTCTGCACTGGTTGACTGTTTGTTCCTTTCCTATGTTCTGATTTGTTGATTTGATCCCTGATTTTCTTGCCTTCACCACTAGTTTCATATGTGTTTTTGTTCATTTCAGCAGGACTAGCCTTCATTCCTTCCCCGTCTTAAGATCTGCTGTTAGGTCTGTAAGCATTTTTATAAGCAAAGCTCTAAACTGAGCCTCAGAAAGATTTCCTATCTGCTGAGCTGTTAGATTAGATATTTGCTGTCTGGTCAGCTGTGTCACTGGGATCTCTATCATGATCTGTGACACCCTGACCATTTTGTGTTTACCTTTGCTTCCTGGGCAGGGCTGTCACACCTCCTACGCTATAGGGGGTGGAGCCCTGTGCACTCGTCACAACCGGGCGACCCGTCTCACCACGTTGTGGCATTTTCTGCAGAGATTGGGGTCCAAGAAGGATTCCTGCCACTCACTCTCCACTGAGAGACCGGGATCCTCTTCCTCCATCCCCACCCCCTTCGGGTCTCACAGTCCAAGGCAAAGGAGGTCTGTCTTTCCCAGCTTTGGAATCGCAAGCTGATGGGTCTGGTCTTCAGTCAGGGGTGCTCCCCAGGCGCTCCTCACCTCCCGCTAAATACGGGTGTCTGTGCTTACCGCTGTCCTGCCTCCGTCAATGCTGCTACCTCGGACAGAACAGCTTGAACTCTCCTCCCCGGCTTCGCCCCTCCTACCTGTCCGGACAAACACCACTCCTTCATAACTTCATACGTTGGACTTCCACTTATTTTCTGAAACTTCTGGTTATTTCTGGTTTTTCAGTAGTTATATTCCTTCTTAGTTGTGGAGGGAGACAGAGCATGTCAATCTAGGCCTCAATCTTGGTTGGAAGTCTCCTATGTTTGTTTGCTTCTGTGTCCCAGGGAGAGCTGTCACTCCTACTATGTTGTAAGGGGCAGAGCCTTAGGGATTCATCAGTAATGGGTGACCTGTTTCACCACGTTGCGGCGCTGTATATGGGGAAGAGGTTCAAGAAGGAACAATGCTGCCCAGCACTCGCCCCTTTTCCAGGTACTTCTCCCACTTCCGCACTGGACTGGCACCCCTCTAGCTGCTGCCCTTGCCATCGTTTCCAGAGTGGGAGGGTCTGCAGATGTTCTAGGACCATGGGGGCCCTTTAAACAAGCAGACTCTGCTGAGAGACCGGTAGTTTCTTCCTCCGTCCCAACCCCCACTGGTTTGCACAGTCAAAAGCAATGAGGCTTGATTTTCCCCAGTGCTGGGACAGTGAGCTGCTCGGTCTGGTGAGGAGCTGGGAATGGTCCCCAGGTGCCCCTCCTGACTTTTTAAAATGTGTAACTGTGCTTTCCGCCGGCCTGCCGCTGTTGCCGCTGCTGCCACCACCACACCTTGTGTCCTCTCTGCCCCGGCCCTGCCCCCTCCTACCTGTCTGGATGAGTATTTCTTCTTTATATCTTTGTTTGCTGAACTTCCATGCAGTTTGATTTTCTGGAACGTTTGGTTGTTTCTAGTTTTGAGGTAGTTGTATTCCTTCTTAGTTGTGGAGGAAGACGCAGCAAGTCTCTCTATGCCTCCATCTTGGCTGGAAGTCCAACTCATGTGTCTTATACCTGATAAAACTTGATCACACATGATCTCACTTAAGAATGCCATTTACTGTTATCATTACTTTATAGATATAAAAATTAGAGCTGTTATATTACAAAAGACATCTTGCCAGGAGGTATCAGAGTCAGGACAGACTCTGGACTCCTAAATTAACTCTCACCATATCACTCCATAGAACCTCTGTACACCTATACCAGTTAAGAGTCAGATACCCTTGAAATACTCAGTAAATGTTAATTAAAGGAACATTCTGTGATTAGCACTGTTTACTCATGACATGATATTTTCTGCCACCTAGTGGTTTTCTAAACCTAAGCATGTGAGGTCATCTTTTGGGGGCTCAGGTTCCAATAATAAAATAGAGTTTAGAATAGATATTTAAATTTTTTTCTAGGTATAAAATGTCATGGTTTCTTCTACAGCAAATGATGCACAAGCCTGCAGAGGGTGTGTGTGTGTGTGTGTGTGCATGTGTTGGCACAAAAGATTTTCCACATTGATTGTATCCATAGGATAGCAACTGATGTTCATTAAAGGATATTTGATGGTTCAAAACTTTCCTATATTTCTTATATTCACAGGGTTTTTCCCTTCCTTTGAATATTCTCAAGTATATTTAGGGGTATGCCTACTTAATTGATGGTTTTCTAATCCTAGTTAACTGAAGAGTAACTTATATAACTATTAGTGATCAATCATTCACTAATACTGATACAAATTGTGAGAGAGAGTTTAAGGAAACAAGGTATAACTAGAGTTGCATTTACAAGTCCAATTGTGTCATATGTGATTATTCTTTATGATTACATTATACATATAATTTACAAAACACTTGGCTTATGTGGCTTCACACTTTATAGCTTTCTTTCACATATACTCACAGAGCTCTTTGTGCAATATTTATGTGACCTTTGAGTCATCCCACTTATTTTTTTGCTTACTGAGTGGTTCTGACTGTCCTAAATTCTTTCTCTGGTATGTTAAAAATACAGCCTACAAACTTTAGAAATATGCTTACTGCCCTGGCCAGGTTGTTCAGTTGGTTGGATCATTGTCCTGTACGCCAAAAGGTTGCAGGTTTGATTCCCAGTCAGAGCACATACCTAGGTTGCAGGTTCTACCCTTGGTCAGGGCATGTATGAGAGGCAACCAATTGATGTTTCTCTCTCACATTGATGTTTTTTCTCTCTTTCTCTTTCTCTCTCAAATCAATAAACATATCCTCAGGTGAGGAATATATGGTATATATACGCCTACTACCTAAAAGATCCAGCTTGATGTTTTACAAAACCTATAGACACTAATATGTGACTTTAGTCATGTGAAGTATCTAAAATTCTGAAGTAATTCAGCTCTACATGCAAACTAATCCTTTTGTCTTCATTAAGAAGCAGAGGTACACTGGGAGTTCATTTCATTGTATCTCCATACCTGTGACAGAGTATCCTGTTTGAAAATTACAAAACCTTAGCTTTGCAAGGGATTCCAGAATATTGCTGAAAATACAATTTAGGACATGCTAGGTTGTCTCAGTTTAATTTTTGCTCTTTGCTTCTTTTGATAAAAGTTTGTTCATCCTAAAAAAACACTAATAAGTCAAGGATAAAAATGTTTACTGTAAGGGGATGGTTCTAATTGCATGTTGGACTGCGTTCCTATTTATCCAGGAATTAGTATTTCCTTTCAGTTTACTAATTACTGAGTACATGCCATTGTACCACTCAAACTGGTTTTTATATGTCATTGTATTTTCATATGCTTTCTTAATCTTGATGTACATTGTTTTTAATAATCAGTTTTTTCTTCTTATGACTTGCTCTTTTCCAGCTATCACCTTCTATTTTTATCTTGTTATTTTCACAGATTCTTAAATCTACTATTTTTAATTCTGAAGTCTTAGATATTTATAAAAAAAATTTTATTAAGAATAATACATTGATCCATGTTTAAAATTGTTCTATGTTATACTTCTTTATTTACTTTACTTGAGAGCTTACTCATAAATTACTGCCCTTCTACTTTAATTTCTGCTAATTGTTGTTTCATAATCTAACTTTTATTTGCCTTCTACATAGCTGTCTTGTTTACAATTCTATTCACTTTTTTCTATTATTTCTCTGATTAACAAACACTGTATAAAATTTGGAATAGAATAAAACTAAGTGGAAGCAAGATCAGGACCATAAATACTCTGCCTTCTTTAGTAGAATAATTATAGTGTAAAGTAATAGTCTACCAACACAAAGAATAAAAACACTCAATTTGTAAGTCCAAATGATAATTTTCCTAGGACTCATATTATGAGGTCTTCAAATATAAAAATAAGTCTTTTAATACCTTTCTGAAAACTGAAATTAGTATATAATTCAATCATTTGTTTATAGGCATTTAAAAAAATCTAAAATATAAAAAACAATGAGAAAGAAATAGATGACTTGTATAGTGTCACATAGATAAAATTATTTTACTGCTTTACTTAGGCACTACTGAAATGAATTTCTCTATTATATTGTAAACTGGGCCAAGACATCATTATGCTACACATATGAATGAGTTGCCATCTTAAATTAATTCTTTACAAAGAATGCCTCAGAAATTTCTGGGAGATCCTTGAAGAATCAGAACACTTTATAAATATAAAGCAACTGACAAGAGATTTGATACCTCAAGCAATATAAAAGTTACAGAAATGAACCACAGGAAGATTTATTTTTCTGACTAAAATATATCAAGAGACTTTTTGATTGGAGAAATCATGATATTAAATTTACTGTGTTTATTTAAAAATAGATAATTGATAAAACTTGAGGTATTTATTTAGAAGAAAATATCCTTTCTGTTCAGTTTTGGAAAATAAACTGAGAGATATTTCTGGGCAAATAAACATCTTAAGGGTTTACATGAAACCAAAAGGCAAATAAATATTCCCAACTGTTCTGTAAATATGATTCTAAAAATGTTTTCCATGAGTTCTATTTTTTTGTTTATGTCAGAATCCAATATACAGAACAAGACATGATTGAAGGCAAATCAAGCCTTTGGTGAAGGTCCCATGAGTATCTGCACACATGAAGCTGTACAGTAATGGATTCCTTGTCCCATCCCTTCTCCCCATCTGCACCCTCTTGATCTCACCCCATTTACTCTGGTTAGTTGGTAGTTCCCCTGATGTATGTATACATGTAACCCAACCTACCCCCACCCTCCAGGAAGTGATCCCTTTCCAGACCTCCCATGTCTAATCCCTGATAATCAGAGTAGATGGATCTAAATTTTACTTCCTAAAATTATTTTGACAGAACCATGGATTTGTAAGCTGCTGTGGCTTATATATAGAATAAACATATAATTTATCACAAAATATGTTATTTGTGAGGGAATAAAAGGGATCAATATATTATAGTTACTGTATTAGTTAACTATTACTACTACAACAAATCACTATAAACTTAGTGACTTATAACAACAGAAATATACTATTTTACAGTTCCAGAGGGCTGAAGTCCAAAATCAGCCTCATTGGGCTAAATTCCAGGCATTGCCAGGACTGGCTCTTTGTAGATACTCTGAGGCAGAATCTGCTCCCTCGCCTTTTGTATCTTCTAGGAGCTGCCTGCATTCCTAGACACATGGCCCCTTCTCATGTCACTTCAGTCTCATGCTGCATCATCACATCTCCTACTTCTAACTCTGACACTCCTGCCTTCTTCCCAAAAGTACTCTGTCATTACATTGGGCTGATCCAGATAATCCAAAATAATCTCTCCATCTTAAGATCCTTAAGGGAATCATATTATTTCAAGTCTCTTTTACCATGGAAGGTAGCACTCAGGTTCTGGGGATTAGGACACAGACATCTTATTCAGCTTACCATGATTACCATAGGTCAGAAGGTATAAATTGGATCTATCCACCTAAAAATGGGGTGATCAGAGATAGAATAGACAGAACTGAACATCTGTTGCCACCTTCTCTCTGTGGCAAAGGATGATCAGAGATAGAATAGACAGAACTGAACATCTATTGCCACCTTCCCTCTGTTTTTTTGCCATTGCCAAGTCCTGGTATGCTCTCTCTTTGCCCACCAACACTTATCCCTGTTGTTTGAAATAAGTCCTGTTGTTCAAGGCCCATTTGGAAAGCCAACTCTGCCATGAAAACTTCTCAGAGTAATCTGTCCCTTCCCTGCTCCACTTTTAGGATGGATTTATGGCATTCCTACTGCACTTGTCACTACATACCCAATTTAATATAAATACAATTGTCAATGTGTCTTTTCTCTCCTACTGGAAGCTTTTGGTGATAGAGACCATACTTTAAGCCAAAAGATAGCTGCTAGCATTCAAAATGTACAACAGAAACATGTCCTTACCCATATCCAGGCCGAGGTTTGTTAGCGCAGCTGCCCCAAGCCAAATTCCCATCAGCTTATCTAGGCAACCAACCAAATGCATGAGCTACTTGAGACGTAGGACAACTGAGGAGTGCTTTCTACAAAACCGAAGAGAAGAAACTTCCTTCAGACTGGGTTAAAACCCGTATTTTGATGGAACTGGGTCTCCTAGCTCAGGGGTCCCCAAACTCTGTCCTCCTCATCCGCAGACACTGTTACATTACCACCTGAGCTTTGTGTCCTCTCTCCTCCTCACCCCACCCCGGTCCATGGAATAATTGTCTTCCATGAAACCAGTCCCTGATACCAAAAGCTTGGGGACCACAGTACTAGCCACCATGATTCTTATCAATAGGATGCTGCCATGCCGTGCCGCCCCCATATCTGGTTACCCTGGTTATTCACTGCAGAAACAAAAACACTTTTGATAGTGTTTAATTATAAATTAATTGTTTTCAGATGTTCATCAACGTTGAATCAAAATTCAGAGCTAGTTTTTGTGGGTTTTGTTTTTGGTTTGTTTTTTAATGACAGAAGATAACATTGAGATCTTTCTTTATAAAGAGTAATGGTACAAGCTGCTAGAATTCCACTTAGTTATTTCTCTAGAAACTATGCATAATTGTAGAGGTAGTAACTGGAATCTACAAGTAGTTATGTTACTTGGTGAACCCCAATCAAGAAAATGCATATACCGAAAAAAACAAAAATAACCCTTGCTACATTTGCTTCACCATATGCCCCACAACACAGAATCCCAATACTTTTAGCCCAGTTTTAGTATATCAGAAACTGGAAGGGTAATAAACATTGCAGAATGACTTATTAGGAAAGGACTCTGGAAGTCATTCAGACCACTTTTTTCTTTCCATTATTAATCATTCCTAAGCTCATTCACAACCCAGGAAAAGAAAGGCCAAAAATAGCCACTTCACCAAGCCTATTGTGAAGCAGCTGTCTTTGGTGCAAGAAGGCAAGCAGACAGTTGGAAGTCCAAGTGCAGAGTAAACAGAAGCCATATCGAAACAGCAATCATGCTAATCATCAATTTGTTAACAAATGTGCTATACTTTGTATTTTCAAAGCATTGTACCATCATTAATTAATGAGCAATGATTAGTACTGCAGTGCCATATAAAATTATGTGCAAGATTTGAAAACAAATTGTTCCATATAGTGTGCACTTAAAAAATGAGGTTTCTTTTCTTTCTGTTCTTGTTTTTTTAGTTTGTTTCCTACTAAACAGGCTGTGCCATGTTCTCTGTCACTTCTTTGTTTTAATTTATGCTGTTCCTTCTACCAAGAGCATTCTGCCCCAGATAATTCCTATCCATCTATTAGATATCAGCTTAAACAGCACTTTCTCCTAGAGATCATTCCCCAGCCCTGCTAAACTACTTTAGGGACTCCCATAGAACCCCTTCATAGAGCCTTTCACCCTCTACTCAATTGCCCATTCTGGATTATTGGTTCTGTGAGGGCAGAGGTCTCGTATGTATTGTTCACCTAGCACAGTACTCTAGCACAGTAATTGACACGTGGTAATCACTCCATAACTTTTTCTTAAATAAACAAAAGAATCTCCCATGAGAAAGAGCTAAAAAGAAGGTATTATTGCTAACATGAATTCCCACCCTATAAGTATTAATCTGCTCAGCATTCTAGATGCTTTGCCTTATTTAATGCTCACTATGTTACTTTGAGGTAGGTACCAGATAGGAAAGTTGAGTGACAGAGAGTCATTAGCCTAGGATCACACTGCCAGTTAGTGGTGAAACTGAAGCTGAGTCACAGGTTTCCTGATTCCAAACCTCCATTTCTCCAAAACTAGTGAAGAATAGTTGTCCCCTGAAATCTAAAAACTGGTCTGACACTCACAGCTAGGTCTCAGTGTTATCACAAACTGGATGAACTTAGCAGCTAGCCCATGTTTTCTTCCTGGTGCACATGAACAATCTCACAGAACACCACCAGACAAGGCCACTCAGAGGTCATGAGACAAACCAAGGCCACTTCATAATTTTGTCCAAGCACAGGCTGAAAAATATGGTCACTGATAAAAACTCACAAAATACCAAACAGACTCCTCTCCTGGATAATATGAGTTTCTGCTACTTCTTTGCCAATCACAGGATTACCCTTGCTTCCTAGAGTGAATCTCTGCTTCTTGTGACTCTCCTCAAAATCATGCATCAAAGCCTAAATCCTCTAATAATCCTTTTTAACAGCCTCTTACTGAAATATGCCACTGTTCCCATAGTGTGTGTTCTCCCCTGCTTCAATGAGTAATAAACTTCAGGTTAATTCCTGGGAGTCTCTGGCTGGAGGACACTGATAGTGAGCTACACAAGACCATCCACTGGGTTGGAGAAAGAAAATGCTAGATCTTTCTTTTAAAAATTTTTCTTGAAAAAAAATAATAAAACTAATCCTAATCAATATTTAACAGTTTATAAACATAGCTCTCTTCCTTCACCCTCTGTGAGATAGCCACATGACAAATAAGGTCCACAAAATAACTAGAGGGTCATAAAAGGTTAAATGCTGTATGATTTCACTTATACAAGATAACCAGAGGAGTCAAAACTATGGAAACAGCAAGTAAAGTGGTGATTTCCCGGGGCTAGGAGGGGGAAGGAATGAGGAGTTGTTGTGCTATGGGTATAGAGTTTCAGTTTTGCAAGATGAAAAAGTTCTAGAGATCTGTTATACAATAATGTAAATACAGTCAACACCACTGAGCTGTGTGCTTAAAAACAATTACAATAGTAAGTTCTGTGTGTTTTACTTTATAACAATTAAAAAAAAAAACTACGGAGAAGAATACGAGTTTATCTAGAGGATTTGACAGGGCAGCCATAGTCCTCCTCCTGGGTACTGCAACATACTGCTGTTGATTTGTGTTCAGTTAAGTGAATTTGTGGGTTATATTAGCTTAAGTAGAATATGTAAAATATTTTGTAGTGATAGAAGGAGTATCCAAGGACATTTTTTTCCAAATGTAACAATGGTTCTCAATCTTGACTGCATTTGAGAATAACCTGGGATGTTTTTGGAAAATACCACCTTCTGAGTCTCACAGCATAGCAATTAAATCAGAATCCTCTAGGTGTGGATCCTAGAAACTCATTTTTTGGTTGTTTGTTTGGTGGTTGGTTTTTTGGGGGGAGAGGGGTTTGTTTTACTTGTTTTTTAATGTTCAAAATGATTCTAATATGTAGCCAGCAGTTAAGAGCCATTGAAAATGGAGGTCCCCTAGTTATCTCATGACAAAGTACTTGGGGGTTCTTGAACTTCAGGCATGCTAAACATTATTCTTTTACAACTAACAAGTGTTCCTAATTTATGAAAAATTGCTATTAATAGTAGGCCACTTAGCAGATATTTTTAAAAATACTTAATCGTTAGCTTTCCTTTTGAAGAAAAAGTAACACTTTAATAATGAGTGAAATAATCACCACTTTTCAAAAAAAAGTGACTTAGAGAAGGAATTTGGAAAATGTGGATTGGAGGTGGTTCCATCATTTTGTTGCTGAAAAAGTGATGTCATCACAGCTGTCTAATGAAAAACTTGAAAACAAAGCTTTCTAACCTATTTTAAAAGCATTTTAGTAAATTTGGAGCCCAGTGTTAAAAATATAAAACCTTCATATTAATTTGTAAGAATTGGTTGTCATGGAGGAAAATGGTAATTTACTATACAAGTTTCAACTAAAACATTTTGGACAGAATTGAAAAGTTGGTATCACAATTAAACTTTCTTAACCATTTACACTTTTTTTTGTTTTAATCTGCATAATCTTGTGAGGTTTTTTCCCCCAGGAAGACAGAATTAAACAAAATACAGAACCAGACCTTTGAATTGCTACATAAGAAAATGCTGAAAATTTTTTCAAAAACAATAAAGCATATTTGATAATAATGCTCATATTAAACATATCACTATATCATCAAAAGTAAAATAAAATACATTATATTTAAATATTAATATTTCCTATCTATTTTTGAATGTTCTTTATAAGACATAATAATTAATTTATGTAATTCATAAATATACATTGAACTTCATTCAAAAATGTTGGTATTGGGAAGTGTATGGTCACAAATGGTTAGAGTCATCCTGACCTGCAGGAAACCATAACAACACCAACCACTGGGACCGTGCTCTTTGGCTATTTCTGCCACCCCTGCCCTTGCCTCTGGGGCGCATTAAAGATCCAACATTATGACAGCCTCCAAGTACTTCACAACCAACAAAAAAGGAGAAAACTCTGAATTAAAGGCTGAACTCAACAATGAAAAGAAAGAAAAGAGGAAGGAGGCTGTGAAAAAGTGATTGCTGGTATGACTGTGAGGAAGGGTGTTCACTTTCTTTTCCAGCTGGCGTATCTCTACTTTATGAACTACACCAAGAGTCAGCCAGACATGACCAACATGGCTGTCAACAGGTTTATGAAGGACTGGGAAGATCCCAGTCCTCTGATTCTAGCCTTGGCAATGGAACTATGGGGTGTAGCCAGGTGGACAGATTACAGAATAGCTCCGTGAGCCCGTCTGCAAGTGCTGGAAGGATGAAGATCTTTATGTTCAGAAAACAGCAACAGTCTGCATGTCAAAAGTCCATGGTATCAGTGCTCAAATTGTAGAGGATCATGGATTTCTGCATTCTCTGCAGGATTTCATAGCAGATTCAAATTCAGTGGTAATAGCTAGTACTGTTAGCAGTGTTACCTGAAATCAATGAATCACACCCAAAGAGCAACTTACTCAATCTGAACCCACACAACATAAATAAACTGCTGACAGCTCTGAGTGCACTGAATGGGGACAGATAGACATCCTGGACTGCCTATCCAATTACAACCCTAAAGAAGACAGGGAGGCTCAGAGCATCTCTGAGTGGGTAACTCCCCAGCCATCTCATGCCAACTCAGCAGTGGTGCTTTCAGAAGTAAAAGTCCTAATGAAAGTTTTAGAGTTATTACCCAATGACTCTGCTTACTGCCACAGTGGAGCTGTTTCTCTGGAAACCATCAGAAACACAGGAGCTGGTACAGCAGGTCTTGAGTTTGGCAACACAGGATTCTGACAATTCTGACCTTCAACATAGGGGCTATGTTTACTGGTGGCTTTTCTCAAGGAACCCTGTCACAGGCAAAAAATTAGTCTTGTCTAAAAAGCCACTGATCTCTGAGGAGACAGATGTTATTAAGCCAACTCTGCTGGATGAGCTAATCTGCCACACTGGTTCTTTGGCATCTCAGTACCACAAGCCTCCCAATGCTTTTGTGGAAGGAAGTCATGGAATCCATTGCAAACAATTGCTAATACATCTTGGGAGTGCTAATGCTGGTGACAGCCCCATTGACAACACCACTGCCACCAACCTGGCACAGCCTCAGGTCATTACCTCTGAACGTGACCTTCTGGGAGACCTTTTAAACCTGACCTCGATCCCCAAGTCAATGTGCCACAGGTATTCTCCCTGCAGGCAGGTAGGTGGGAGCAGTGGATCTCTTGGGAGGAGGACTAGATAGTCTGGTGGGACAATCCTTCATCCCATCATCAGTGCCTTCAACCTTTGCCCCTTTACCTAGTGCTGCTGTGGTCAGCAGTGGTCTGAATGATCTCTTTGAACTCTCCAAGGATAGGCATGCATTCATGGATATGTGGCTCCTAAGGTTGTCTAGCTGACTCCAGTGAAGGATAAAGGTTTGGAGACTTCCAGAAAATTTAGTCATTGCCAAGGACACATCTATGTGGAAATTAACTTCACCAACTAAGCTCTGCAGCACATAGCAGACTTTGCAATCCAGCTTAGCAAGAATAGTTTTGGTGTCATCCCCAGCACTCCTCTGGCCATTCATACATCACTGATGCCAAACCAGAGCATTGATATCTCCCTGTCCTTCAACATTTTGGGCCCAGTCATGAAAATGGAACCTCCAATAACCGGCAGATGGCTGTGAAAAACAATATCAATGTCTTCTACTTTAGCCACCTCATCCCACTCAATGTGCTCTTTGTAGAACATGGCAAAATGGAGAGCCAGGTCTTCCTTGCAACATGTTAAGATATTCCTAATGAAAATAAACTTCAGTTTCATGGAGGACTTCTGGTCAAGATAGAGGCATAGGCAGATACGTTTTGTCTCCTCACCTAACTGTAGAAAGAATTACAACCAGATCTCAAAAACAAATAATATCCAGAACTGCTAGAAAATCGAGCTGTATGGAAGGCTGAACACCAAGGATTTAAAGAAGCCACATTCATCCACACAGGTAGGAGGGGCAGAGTCACAGAGATGGGGTGGAGAGGAGGTGTGGCTCAGACTAGCAGCAGTGGTGATGTAATGGATGGTCCCACATTCATGTGTGGTAAATAAAAATCAGGAGGGATACCCTGGAAGCAAATGATCCCAGTCCCAGGTTAGACCATACAGCCTAGGGTTCCAGCACAAGAAGATAAACATCCATAACCTCTGGCTGTAAAAACAGTAGGGGTTGGGGCAGCAGAAGAAACTGCTACATTTTTGCCACTTAAAGGGTCCACATGATCTTAGAACATATGTAAACCCCAGGAGAGCAACTGGAAGGGCACCAATCACATATAGGAAGTGGGTAAAGTGACTGGAAATGGGGTGAGTACCAGGAAAACTGTCAGAACCCAGACAGCAGCGCTGTCCATTCTCTGAGCCCCCCTCAACATACAGAACCACAAAGCAGTGAGGTGGGTGTCCCCATTCTGGCAATTACCTAAGACTCTGCCCCACACAATTTACAGGTGCCTTTGCTACATAGGCTGTGCTACTAAGACAGGGAGTAAAAGCAGCTCTACCTAATACACAGAAACAAACACAGGAAGGTTGTCAAATTGGGAAGGCAAAGAAATATGACCTAAATGAAAGAACAGAACAAAACCCCAGAATAGGAATGAAATGAAACAGAGATAGCCAACCTATCAGATGTAGAGTTCAAAACACTGATGATAAGGATGCTCAGAGAACTCACAGAGTACAGCAAAGAAATAAAGGAAGAAATGAAGGTTACACAAAGTGAAATAAAGAAAAATATATAGGGAACCAACAATGAAGGGAAGAAAGCTGGGATTCAAATAAACAATTTGGAACAAAAGGAATAAATATTCAACCAGAATAGAAATAAGAAACAATAATTGAAAAAAACAAGAAGTGGCTTAGGGACCTCTGGGACCTAAATGTACCAACACCTGGTTCATAGGGGTGCCAGAAGGAGAAGAGGAAAAGCAAGAGATTGAAAACTTATTTGAAAAAATAATGAAAGAAAACTTCTCTGGTTTGGTGAAGGAAATAGACATACAAGTCTACAAGGAAGCACAGAGAGTCCTAAACAAGTTTGACCCAAAGAGGACCCCACCAAGACACATCATAATTAAAATGCCAAAGGTTAAAGATAAAGAGAGAACCTTAAAGGTGTCAAGAGAAAAGCAGAAGTTGCCTACAAAGGAGTCCCCATAAGACTATCAGCTGATTTCTTAAAAGAAACTTTGCAGGCAAGAAGGGGCTGGCAAGAAGTATTCAAAGTGATGAAAAGCAAAAATCTACAACCTAGATTACTCTTTCCGGCAAAGCTATTATTTAGAATGGAAGGACAGATAAAGTGCTTCCCAGACTAGGTAAAGCTAAAGGAGTTCACCATCACCAAGCCATTATTATATGAAATGTTAAAGGGACTTATTTAAGAAAAAGATCAAAACTATGAACATTAAAATGACACAAACTCATAATATCAAATACTGAATCTAAAAAACAAAAATAAAGCAAACAACCAAAACAGGAACAGAATCATAGGTATGGAGATCATTTGGAGGGTTATCATCTGGGAAAGGAGAAATTGGAGGAAAGGGCACAGGGATTAAGAAAAATAATTGGTAGGTACAAAACAGAATGTTAAGAATAATATAGGAAAGGAAGCAGCAAAAAAACTTACGTGCACTGCCCATGGACATGAACTAAGCAAGGAGATTGACAGAGGGAAGGCGGGTTCCAAATAGAGGGGAGCAAAGGAGGAAAAATTGGGACAACTGTAACAGCATAATCAATAAAATATATTTAAGAAAAGAAATTAACTTCAGTTTCAGATTAAGGAATGTCATTTATATGACAACGTTGTTTCCAGCAAGTTGCAAAACAATAACGTTTATATTATCGCCAAGACAAATGTGGAAGGGCATGCTCTGTCAATCTCTTAAGCTCACTAATGGCATTTGGATCTTTGCTGAGCTATGTATCTAGCCAGAAAACCCCAATTATACTCTATCACTAAAGTGAAGAGCTCCTAAAGTCTCTCAGTACATCTATCGGGTCTACGAAAGTATTTTGAAAAGCTAAAAACTAACAGACTGGTTCGGTGCCCTCCAGCCACCGTGATCAGTGCAAACCAAAGACTGTTAACCAGAAGAAACTGTATTGTCATGTAGAATCTGAACCTAAGTACACCAAGGTTACCCACCAGGGTAGTGACTAGTCTAACCTGTGCTAACATTAGGACACAACCTGTTAGGCATTCGTAACCACTGCTTCTTACCTGCTGCTGCCATCTGCCCTTACTTGTGGGTTTCTCCATATTGTGCCAATGACTGGCATTTTTTAGTGTAGTTCGATATTTTGTAATTGAGAGCTCATTTCAAAAGCAGAAAAAGACAAAAATTTTAAAGCAAGGAAAAGTGTCACTGCAAAAAATAGATTAGAGAACACAGCATTGCACTATACTTCCTCCTCCCCAAAAGGTTATTCCTAAACCATTATAATTAATGCTTTCACAACATTAGCTATTTATTCCCAGCAAATGAGGTTAATATTATTGTTATTGCTTATGGCTCTAAGTGTGTTGGAAGCAGGAGTATATGTTATATAATTTATGCATAATTATTTATTGTATATTAATTTATAATTATATATCATATTATATAATTTGTTATATAATAAAATTCAAAGCTGGTACTTGAGAAAAATATGAGCTGGGTATCAATAAACCCAAGTGTTCTAAAATAGCATTGCCAGTAAGATAACAAGTAAATAACAGAAAAGATATGAAATTTAAAAGCCTAAGAATACTCAGTGTAACCGATAACATTGGAAATATGTTTTATTATTTTGATAATAGGTAAAAGTAAAAAATATCCTTCCTATTCCTGGAGTTCTCAAACTGCTTCTTCTGGTTAACTCTGTTGTGCAAAGTATTACTAAATTCTCTTTCTTTGACCTTGTGATATACTCAGTGAGTCAAAAGTAGATTTACAGTTATTCATATGAAAAATAATGCAATAATTAATAACTAGTAATACAAAAATAAACTTTCACTCACAACTGTAAACCTACTTTTGCCACACCCTATATGTGTGTGTGTATATATATATATATATATATATATATTTTTTTTTTTTTTTTTTTTTTTTCCCCTGGCTGGTTTGGCTCAGTGGATTGAGCGTCGGACTGCGAGCTAAGTGTCGCTGGTTCGATCTTCCAGTCAGGGCACATCAGAGAAGGAAAACTCTGACTTCAAAAAACCTCCGCTGCCTTGCGGCATACCTCTTCAGGGGAAAGGCTTGGGGAGTAAACCCCGACAGAAAATCCGGAGCCGGAGTCCCTAAGGCGGTTCGACGTTGTAGTCAACACCGGCAACTCCTGCGGCGCACCTGAAACCAAGCTGTATTGACTTTGTCTTTCCCTTGGACCCTTCAGCTGCGAAGAGAGGGGGGGTCTGTTGCATGGGCAACAGCAGACCCTCCATATCACCCTGCCCAGGCTCTGTAGCTTCAGCTCTACTGGAGAGGACACTCCAGCGTCATCGCAAGATGTCGATTCAACACGGGAGGAGACAGATACCGTGTCACTCCCGAGTCGGACTGCACAGCCATTCTCGGCGGTGCAGATAGACTCTTAAGAAGCTACACCATCGTCTCTCGAGACGGACGGCTGCCGATGACGACTTTTTTTTTTTTTTAAGACAAGCTACAAAAGATATAGTCTATATCATTTTGTAGTGTAACTGTTTTTATTGAGAATTCTTCTTTTAGGTGACTTCACTGTGAATAGAAGAATCTTGAAAACAAAACAAAATTGCAGCATATTAAAGAAAATGCAATCTATCTACAGTGCATCTTGTAGAAAAGTAACTGTAGTTGGTGTGTATTTGAAAGTCTCATGACACCTGAAATATCAGATGTGGCTATTTAAAGTACACATCACTATTTCACTCATCCCCAAGTAAACTACCTAAATCTCAATCTTGCAACCAGTTGGAACACTGATTTCCTATTAGCCTTATAGTACCACTAGCACTGCTTATATATATTCTTGTCGTTGACCTTGGGGAAACCCAATGAATGTGTCTTTATCCACTGTATGTGCACGGCCATGCAAATAGAAATTAAAGACATTAAATTTTCCATCCCTATGTGGTAAAAGTTCTGTTTAAAAAGACACTTTTGAATGTGCTTTATTAAGGTTAGGTTCAAAGGAGAAAAGACATGAGACTTTTTTTTAATATTAAAATGGTAGGAATTCTGCATATGTAGGAGAATAATTGGTGAGTTGAGCCACAAATGTTGCAACAATGCTCTGAGCACTAAGATTTGCAGGTAGTCTCCAGAAGCCCCTCTTGAAACCAAGTCAGATGGGTCTTCTCTACTTAAGTTTTTCATCTGATTCTGATACTCAGCTTCCATTTAAGAATTTTTTTTGAAAAATACATTCTGCCGCCTTAAAAAAAAGTATGAACATGACTGGATAAAGCAATTTTATGATATTGTCTAATCCTGATATCAGTGGATGATAAATTGGACTTTGAAAGAAAGTCAAAGGAAGGCAAAGGACCTATTTCTTGATTAAGTGCCCACACAGGGGACACTGAGTAGGAAGATCAAGGAACAACAAAGACTGGGTCACACAGTAAAACTCCAATTTCTGACTTGTTCTAAGAGCCAGAAAGAAGCTGAGAAGTTTAAGAATGTGAAGCACTGATCACAAAGAGAGTAAATTAGAAAAGAAGAGTAAATGTTATGTATATAGTTTTCTGTTTTCCAAAGTGAAGCAATGATTTTTTTGCTCTGAATGTTTTTCACCTTAGCTTTTGTCTTACTTCCATATTTTATTAACTTATTTTAATGATAAAATGATTATAGTCTCATAACCAAAGAGATGGTGGTCATTTTTTAAAAATTAAATAATTATATAGGAATATTAGCATGTTCATATTAATAAGTTATTTCCTAAATTCAGTGCAATGTTTTGGTCAAAACATTAAAAACGCAAATTTAAACATGTAAAAAAAAGAAAAATAAAACTAGTAAAACTAGTATTTACTTAGTACACAATAATTTGAAACATTTAAGAGCCTGATTTCTTTGAAAAAAAAAAAACTTATCAAGATTAGTTACGTTGCCTTCTTTTCATCACATTAACTTATGATAAGAAGCAAACATTGTTTCTATGCTTTGGTGAACTGTAATGCCCTTTACTTTTCTTTTTGATTGATTTAATCTTTATTGTATTATTTTCCATTACCATTTAGTCCACTTATACCCCCTCCCCAAAGCATCACTACACTGTTGTCCATGTCCATGAGTCCTTTTTCCTTTCTGCTCAGTCCCTTCACCCCCCACTAGCTGTCATCTTACTCAACATCTATGAGTCCATCCCCATTTTCCTTGTTAGTTCAGTTTGTTCATTAATTCTACATATGAGTGAAATCATATGGTATTTGTCTTTCTCTGACTGGCTTTCACTTAGCATAATGTTCTCCAGTTCCATCCATGCTGTCACAAAGGGTAATGTTTTCTTCCTTTTTATGGTCAAGTAGTATTCCATTATGTAAACGTCTCACAGTTGTTTTATCCACTCATCTACTGATGCGCACTTGCGCCGCTTCCATATCCTGGCAATTTTAAATAACATTGTAATGAACATTGGGGCGCTTATGTTCTTTCAAATTAGTGTTTTGGGTTTCTTCAGATAAATTCCTAGAAGTGTGATCACTGGGTCATGAGGCAGATCCTTTTTTAATTTTTTGAGATATCTCCATACTGCTTCCCACAGTGGCTGCACCAATCTGCATCCCCGACAAGAGTGCAAAAGGGTTCCCCTTTCCCAACATCCTCACCAGTACTTTTGTTTGTTGACTTATTGATGATAGCCATTCTCACATGTATGAGATGATATCTCATTGTGGTTCTAATTTGCATTTCACTGATACTTAGTGACATTGAGCATCTTTTCATATGTCTACTGATCATTGTATGTCCTCTTTGGAGAAGTGTTTATTTGGGTTCTTTGCCCATTTTTTAAGTTGGATTGCTTTTTTGGTGTTGAGGTTTGTAAGTTCTTTATGAAATTTGGATATTAACCCCTTATCAAATGTATCAGTGAATATGTTCTCCTATTCTATGGGCTGTCCTTTTATTTTGTTGGTTTCCTTTGCTGTGCAAAAACTTTTTAGTTTGATGTGGTCCCATTTAGTTTTCTTTTGTTTCCCTTGCCTGAGGAGCTATATCCAATAAAATATTGCTATGAGCAATGTCCGAGATTTTGCTACCTATGTTTTCTTCTAGGATTTTTATGGTTTCAGTCTAACACTTAAGTCTTTAATCCATTTTGAATTTATTCTTGTGTGTGGTATAAAAAGGTGGTGTAGTTTCATTTTTCTGCACGTAACTGTCCAATTTCCCCAACCTCATTTATTGAATAAACTATCTTTAGCCCATTGTTGTTCTTGCTTCCTCTGTCAAATATTAATTGACTATAAAGGTGTGGGTTTCTTTCCAGGCTGTCTATCCTGTTCCATTGAACTATGTGTCTGTTTTTATGCCAGTTCTGTGCTGTTCTGATTACTAAGGCCTTAAGAGTACAGTTTGCTATTAGGTAGCATGATTCCTCCAACTTTGTTCTCCTTTCTCAGGATTGCTGTTGCAATGTGGGGCCTTTTGTGGTTCCATATAAATTTTTGAAATATTTGTTCTAGTTCTGTGAAATAAGAATTGCATTGAATCTACAGATTGATTTGTGTAGTAGGGACATTTTAACGATGTTAATTCTTCTTACCCATCTTTTATTTCTTTATTCAATGTCATAATTTTCCAAGCACAGGTCTTTTACATCCTTGGTTAGGTTTATCCATCATCTGCAAATAATGAACAGTTTTACCTCTTCCTTTCCAATTTGGTTGCCTTTTATTTCTTCTTCTTGTCTGATTGCTGTGGCTAGGACTTCCAGTACTATGTGGAATTAAGAGAGGTGAAAGCAGACATCCCTGTCTTGTTCCTGATCTTAAGGGGAATGCTTGTATTTTTTGTTCATTGAGTATGATGCTGGCAGTGAGTTTGTCATATATTATGTTTAGGTATGTTCCCCCTAACCCCACTTTGCTGAGAGTTTGATCATAAATCAGTGCTGGATTTTTATCAAATACTTTTTCTGCATCCATTGATATGATCATGTGGTTTTTATCCTTCACTTTGTTTATGTGGTGAATCACATTTATTGATTTGTGAATGTTGTACCAACCTTTCATTCCCAGAATAAATCCCAATTGATCATGACATATGATCTTTTTGACACATAGCTGTATTCGATTTGCTAATGTTTTGTTGAGGATTTTAGCATCTATGTTCTTCAGGGATATTGGCCTATAATTTTTTTCTTTGTTGTGTCTTTATCTGGTTTTGGAATTAGGATAATGCTGGCCTTGTAAAGAGTTTGGGAGCCTTCCCCCCCCTCTCAAATTTTATGAAAGAGAGGTGTTAGTTCTTCTTGGAATGTTTGGTAAAATTCACCTGTGAAGCCATCCAGTCCAGGACTTTTGTTTGTTGGGAGGTATTTTTGTTTGTTTGTTTGTTTTTTACTGCTTCAGTTTTACTAGGTATAATCGTTCTGTTCAGGTGCTCTGATTATTCCTGATTTAGTTTTGGAAGACTGTATGTTTCTAGGAATTAATCCATTTCACCGAGGTTGAAGTTTGCTGGCATATAGCTCTTAAGATTTTCTTACAATCTTTTGTACTTCTTTGGCGTCAGCTGTTATTTCTCCTCTTTCACTTCTGATTTTATTTATTTGGGTCCTCTCTTTTTTTTCTTGATGAGTTCAGTTAAAGATCTGTCAATCTTGTTTATCTTTTCAAAGAACCAGCTCCTGCATTTCTTGACATTTTGTATAATTATTTTAGACTCTATTGCATTTATTTCTGCTCTGATATTTATTATTTCCTGCTTCTACTCACTTTGGGTTTTGTTTGTTGTTGTTTTTTAAGTTTTTTTTTTAGTGTGAAGTTAGTTTATTTGAGCTTTTTCTTATTTTGTTTTTTGAGATAGATTTGTAATGCTATGAATTTCCATCTTAGAATTGCTTTCCCAGTGTCCCACAGATTTTGGATTGTTGTGTCCTCATTTCTATTTGTTTCAAGGTATCTTTTGATTTCCTCCTTGATCTCATTTTTGACCCATTCATTGTTTAATGTTATTTAGTTCCCATATCTTTGCATGTTTTCAGTGTCCTTGTGATTGATTTCTTGTTTCACAGCATCGTGGTCAGAGAAGATGCTTGATATCATTTCAATCTTCTTAAATTTATTGAGACTTGTTTTGTGTCCTAACATGTGGTCTATCCTAGAAAGCATTCCATGTGCACTTTAAATGTATGTATATCCCATTGCTTTGGGGTGAAATGTCTGAAGATATCAATTTAATCCATTTGAACTAGTGTGTCATTTAAGGTCGCCGTCTTTTTGTTGGTTTTCTGTCTGGAAGATCTATCCATTGAAGTCAATGGGCTGTTAAAATCCTTAAGTATGACTTTATTTCTGTCAATCTCTCCCTTTATGTCCATCAAGATTTGCTTCACATATTTAGGGGCTCCTAAGTTGGGTGCATAGATGTTTACAAAGGTTATGTCCTCTTGTCAGATTGTTCCATTTATCATTATGTAGCATCCTTCTTTGTCTCTTTCTATTGCCTTGGTTTTAAAGTCTATTTTGTCAGATGTAAGTATTTGGTACCCCAGCCCTTTTCCCCTTTCCATTTGCATGAAATATCTTTTCCCATCCCTTTACTTTTAGTCTGTGTGTATCTTTCAATCTCAGATGAGTCACTTGTAGGCAGCATATATATGGGTCTTATTTTTTTATCCATTCAGCTACCTGATATCTGTCTTTTGTTTGGAGCATTTAAGTCATTTACACTTTAGGTGATTATTGACAGATATGTATTTAGTGCCATTTTATTGTTAGACTATTTTCCTCGGTTTTCCCCTAACCCCGTTCTCCTTTTCTTCTTCTTAAAGCAAGCCTTTTAACAGTTTGTTGCAGTACTGGTCTGGTGTTAATAAACTTCTTTAGCTTTTTCTTATCTTTTCTTATCTGGGGAGTTCTTTATTTCTCCTTCGATTTTAAATGATATCTTTGCTGGGTAAAGTAGCCTTGGTTGTAGGTCCTTGCTTTTCATCACCTTGAATATTTCACACCACTCCCTTCGGGCCTGAAATGTTTCTGTTGAGTAATCAGATGACAGTCTAATTGGTGCTCCCCTGGAGGCAACTACCTGCTTTTCTTTTGTGGCTTTTAGGATTCTTTCCTTGTCTTTAAGCCTTGTCATTTTAATTATGATGTGTCTCGGTACAGGCCTCCTTGTGTCCAACTTGTTTGGGACTCCTTGAGCTTCCTGGACTTGTGTGTCTTTTTCCTTCACCAGATTAGGGAAGTTTTCAGTCATTATTTCTTCATATAAGTTCACAATTCCTTGCTCATTCTCATCTCCTTCTGGTATTCCCATGATGCAGATGCTATGCTTCATGTTCTCCAAAACGTTTCTTAAGTTCTCCTTATTTTTTAAAATTCTTTTTTCTCTTTGCTCCTCTACCTGGGTGGGATTTATTTCCCCTGCCTTGTTTTCCAAATCACTGATTCTATCCTCTGCTTCATCTAATCTACTGTTTATTCCTTCCAGTGTACTATTTATTTCAGATACTGCATTATTTATTTCTGACTGGTCCTTTTTTCTGGTTTCTGTGTCTTTTTCATGCTATTGAGTATGTTTATAATTATCAATATAAACTCTCTACCTGATACATTGTTTGTCTCCATTTCATCTAGTTCTTCTTCTGGAGAATTCTCTTGTTCTTTCATTTGGGGGTTGTTTATTTGTCTTCCCATTTTGGCTGCTTCTTTGTATCTTTTGCCTTACTTGTTAAACTAATTAGTTGTTAAACTAATCAAGCTGTAAGCAGCCTGGCCTAAGCTCCACTCGGTAAGGCAGAGAAATTCCTGTGGGCAGGGCTATTGCTTCTCCTCAGGCTAATGCCACTTGGGAGTGGGGTGCTGTGCCTCAGAAAGCTGGCATCTGCAATTTGGGGAATGACTCAGCATAGGGATCTTGGTGGCTGTTCCTTCAGTTCTCTCACCAGAGCCACCAACCCCAGACCCTCTTGAACCATCTCTAGTCCACTCTGCGCTCCCTCTGCTGGAGCCCAGGGTAAATGACTACAAACTTTTGTGCATTGGCCCTTTAAGAGGCTTTCTGTGTCTCCAGCCATCTCTCCTTGGCAGACAGAACTTTTCACAGCTGGATGTTATTTGGGTTCCTTTACAGTTCTGGTGCTATAGCCTGGAGAGCCCAGCTTGGGGTTTAGGCCCCACACTTCTCAGGGGGAAACCCCCAGCCACTGAAATATCCTCTGAATCTTCAGTTGCCACCTGCAGGAGCCCAGCCAGCCCCCTTGTGCTTCCTCTGCATTCCCTACCAGTCTTTTTGTGGTGAAGTAATCCCTTCTGTCTGTCCTTAGTTATAAAGCTTCTCTCCCTGCTAGTGTTAGTTGGTTTTCAGGTACTTTCTCTACAATTTAGTGTAATTCCAGATTGGTCCTTGGAGATCAGTGTAGCTTCCATTTACTCCTTTGTCATATTGGATCTCTCTGTAATGCCCTTTTCTAAGTTGGATCAGCTCCCAACATTTTATCCTTTTCACTTTCAATGTCATAAAATATTCCCAAAAATTTCTTTGATGTGAAACTTTTTGCCAGCGTCACTTCCTCTGGGACATCTTCATTCTTATATCATATGTGTCTATAAGTTCACTTTCATTGTTTTCCTCCAGCTGCACATCAAGATTCTTGAACATCAGCAGCATCAACAGTTCCATGGTCAGCTCTTTCTTCTATAACTCCATTTACATTTTATTCAAATTTCACTTCCATTATTACTTGTTTTTTGCTGACCATTTTTCTCAGCCAATTTCCTCTTTTACCCATTTTTGTAAAAATGTCATGTGTGTTTATTATTGGAGACAAAGGGACCACACAACTACATGCTTTGCTGCCTGTGCATAAACTAAATAACAGATGTAAAGTGATTGATCACTAACAGTTTTTGAAAGCAGTGATGTGAGTGGTCACTGATCACAATGTGGGTCTCCAATTTAGGAAATGATTTCCAAACTGAAGAGCAAACAGTAAAGTTTGTATTTTATGCAATTAGTCACTATTAATATACCACATTTACTGAAATTTGAATCATGTTTCAGGGAAACAGGTGTTACATAACTAAATCATGATAACTAAAGTTCCTTCAGTGGAGTTTTTTTTTTTTAATCTGTATTTTTTTTTTTTTTTTTTGCAGAATCTAGTAGTATGCACCACACTCAAGAAAAAGGTGAGAAAGGCAAAGCTTCTCACTTCAACAAGTTTAATGGGCACCAATAAGATAATTATACACATTCTGTAATCTGAGAACATAATGTTCAAAAATGATGTACAGGTTCAATGATGAGTGAAATTACCCTTGGTCAAGAGATCAGAAGAGAAATAGAGATAACAAAGTTAATGGAATGGAAGACAAATGTTTTCAAGGTTATTCCAATGGCTTTCCACCAAAAGGATAAAAAAAAATATTAAGGGTTTTTTCTATTCCCCTAATATTAGTTGTCTTGCTGTTATAAATGATGTTATGGTGACTAACATTGTAATTAGAATAACTTCAAAGCAGAATTACTAGACAAAATGGTATCAAGTTTTAAGGCTGTAGGTACGTACTGTTGCCCTGAAAATATTTGTCTTCAATGCCATTAGCTTCTTTTGATCTCTGTCTTGATCCCTCAACCAAGGGTAATTTCACTTACCTATGAAGTTTTATCATTTTTGGAATTTGTTTATTTGTTTATTTGTTGCATGGGCAACAGCAGACCCTCCATATCACCCTGCCCAGGCTCTGTAGCTTCAGCTTCACTGGAGAGGACACTCCAGCGTCATCGCAAGATGTCGATTCAACACGGGAGGAGACAGATACCGTGTCACTCCCGAGTCGGACTGCACAGCCATTCTCGGCGGTGCAGATAGACTCTTAAGAAGCTACACCATCGTCTCTCGAGACGGACGGCTGCCGACGACGACGAATTTGTTTATTTGGTTTTATTATTCTATACATAAAAGTGTCAAAACAATACCTACAAAGAATAGGGACCCATTTTCTGGAGAGCCAAAGCTGAGAAAATAGCAAGTATTGATATTGCTTACTGAATGTGAAGATTAATAATAGCCACAGAGAACAAGTATCTTCTCAAAAATTATTTTCTAAGCTTTCTAGGATAATAATCCATATGGGACAATTACAACACTGGTGATATATTTAACAGTTCAAGAACATTTTGTAATTTGAGAGCTTTAAAAAAATTCTTTGTGGCACTTCAAAGAAAGAATATAAAAAGAAATGTAGTCAACTTGTGTTTATCATGTTCCTTCTACAATCAAGTTGGGTTCCACATCCTAACAGTGAGGGTGCAGGGAGGAGTCAGGGTACAGGTGGGGCAAGGGTGTATTTTATTTCTGTTTGAGTTTTTATCTACATTAACATCTGATAATGCCTCCAAAGCCATTCCTAAATAGTGAGTGATTTTTAAAATGCCAATTAAATTGCCACAATTTATATGTTGAGACAGAAAGGAAAGTTAAAACTGGTATAATTATATAAAAAGCATTTATAATTCTACCTAGGTATATTTTGACACTAAATTGATAAAAAGTCTAAAGAAGAAATATTTTCAGGATATTTTTTAAAAATATTGTCAACTGAATAATGTATGCTGCTATTACTCCAAGAATTAGTTTCCATTCCTGATGACAACTTTCAGATGACTACAATCCCCTGCAACCCTTGGGACTTTGTAGTTTCAAATTCCTTTGTCAGAACTATAATCCAAGTATTTTAAGTATCAGAGAATATAAAAAATTAGCCATTACATTATCAGTTTAATGTAGCCTTGATTAACTGAAATAAATGATGAATTAAAGTCTGAATATCAATCGAATTAATGTTTATAGGTTATTTAAAATATCAAAATAAAATTATACTACCAGTTTCACACCCACTTTTTGGATTGGTTTTGCTCATCTGTATTGACTTTTGTTAATTACTTGTATTTACTTCTCCATATATTAGTTAAGATGTATAGATACATATACATTCTCTTCTTAGAATTTGCTGCTTAAAATTATAACATTCATTTTCTTTTGATTATATAATTATTCAAAAATGTGTTATTTTTGCAATATATTAAGTAGTGACAAAAATTAAGTGGTGTTTATGTAGTCATTACATCTACCAGACACTTGGAAAATTTGGTTTGTCTCTTTTAAAAAAATAACAGCATTGATTAAATGGACACTTGTCCATTAAAGATAGTGTCTGACAATCATAAAACACATCACTCTGCTTCTTGTCTCTTTACATTTGCTGCTTTGCACTAAATTCAAACTTTGATATCCAATGCCAAGAAAAAAAATTTCCCTAATATCTGAG